>NC_056727.1:90496904-90824404 GCF_019279795.1 Protopterus annectens | reverse complement strand
TCTAGCACTGAAAAAACATGTGTGCAGTACCACAATGCTCAATGAAACGGGAAATGATCAGTAAAGCCGATGTGTACTGGAAGCTTTCAGGCTAGCATAACCCCTCTACAAGGTGACTCTCATCTCTGCTGTCTGGCTCCCTGACTGCTGTGCGTCATACTCATTAGAGGTCCTTTGTGACTAGTGCCTATGTACAAAACTTAACTGTCATTAAAAAAAAACCAGCTTGCCTGTGGCTAGCAGTAGCAATCAAAAGTTTTTAATGTTGTGGTAAAATGTTCTGAAAGGCATAGTCATACTCTTGCATATAATATAAAGGGTTATGATCAGGTCTCCAAATGTAATCAATTTGTTATGTGTTCAAGGCATGGATGCTAAGGAATTCACCTTGGAAGTGAAGCTCAAGAGGTGAATTTTGGCATCCATTTCAGGAGCACACAATAAGAGTTACGACTGCTGTGACCAGTGTTAATTCCTTGTAGTGCATGGGGGTTTTGTCTGCTACTAATACTACCTCTGCTACCAGTTTACCAGTTACAGGGGGTGAAAAATGTATAGGCACATAAAATGTTTTACTAAATTTCAAAATACTGTCAAATAGGCAGAAATGAAGTGTCCTTTTGCAGAATGAACTGATTTAAAAGATGTTAGACACTTCATATGCAAGTGTGGCAGAGCAAAGTGTCTAACAGCTTTTAAAGATGTTTTATTTTCTGTCTCATTTATTTGATATCTGGTACTGTCTGTTGTCAATTCCCTGTGTGTGATCTCCTCTTATTAACTAAAGCTTGTTAAGTTCCTTTCTGATGTCAGAAAGGTGTATAGGAAACTTCCCCTTTTCCTGTTTTAGAGCATAATCATTATATAGCCTGTGGTCTCCACTCCAGTGATAAATATTTGAGCACACATTGGGTTTCCCTTTGCATGGCTCAGTTATTTCTGCATCTCACTCAGATGTCTGTTTTTGAAGTTTGCAAGGGTATATAATGACAAAAACCGAGATTAATTAATTTTGAATATGGCTGTTGCTTGCCAAAATCTGTTATACAAATGAATAGTGGATTTTGAAAAATATAGTCATGAAAGTAACAGAATAAATATGTGAACACACATTTCACACTGAGTGTGTTCAGTTACTGAAAAACAATAAACAGTATGGATAAAACAAGCAAGAATATTTAACACTAAAATTTACCACAGCCCTTAGATTTGAGATCTCAGCCGAGAAGGCCAGAAGGCTGATGTGTAGGTTAAGAAGTTCAGGCTTCTTTGTTTTATCCACATACATTTTATTGTTTTTGTGAAGTCTCATTTTTGTTTGTAAACTGTAAATTGAACTCTGTTATATAATGAAGCTGCACAGCTTTATGGCTGTGTTTAATTTAACTGTAAGAATGCTTTAAAATAATACAAAGTATTTTTGATTCAGACCCTTATAGTCTACAAGAAAAAAGAAAACGGACAGCAGCAGTTTTTCAAAAGCTTGTACAAGACTGGAGGCAACCAGGTAAGATGCATTTTTTTATGTACACCTCTAGTAACTTTCCTCTTGCCAAAGTTGAAGATGGACAGGTGACGTGTTTTATTAGGAGGTGAGCACCTTCATTACATTATTTGTGCAGTACTACTGTTATAAGTAATTGTTTAACCTGCACTTAAATCTGTAAACATAATTACTTGACTGTGATTTTCATCACTGTCATTCACAACATGAGCTGCCCTGTTTGAGGAAAAAAGTCAACCTGTCATGCAGGGAGGGGATGATGATGATTAATCATGGAGGAAGCTATTTCTCTGCAAGGAATAAAATTAACAGTTCTCATTTGTGGCAGTACATTCAGAGCAACTAGGGCTATGAAGGCATCATTTAAAAGTAATTTCCCTGATGTTGCTTTGTACAATCTGTCAGCACACTAGACTTACCAAAACAGAAACAAGTAAGAATTGGTTCGTATATGAAATGGAAGAAATTACATTTGAAGATCAGACAGTCATATATGTCAATCTAAATTCAGCCACTGACTTCAACATGTTATGTTATGTTATGGTGAAGAGGGAGTCAAGTAGTAATAGACTTATTGCAAGCCTTTATAGGAAGGATTGTTACAAACTGAGTTTTGTCCATTGCAGCAGTATGCATCCTAACCTTGTGTTTGAGAATGTGGTGAATGGACATGTTAAGGGCCTCTAGGCTACATGATAAAGACCAGGACTTTGAGAAATTTATCATGACCCTGAAGGATGATTTTGTGGATAGTGGGTATAAAGAGACTGAGATAGCTAAGGGTATGTTTGGTGCCCACCAGCTTAGGAAGGGTGTTGGGAGACCTTATTTTATGACCCACACCCAGGACCCACATAGACAAGTTAGAAGGGACAATAGCTTAAGAGACCCTATGACTTTTTCCAGTGACATAAATAAGGTCACTGATATAATTAAAAAGAATTGGCGTATTTTAACTTCTGATTCATCTGTTGAAGCATTAGTTGACACATCATCAAATTTTCTTACAGGAATATGGCAAATTTAAAGAATTTGTTGTGTTATCCAGAGAAGTTGGGCTATGGGCAGTAGGGACAGGGTACCAAAAAAATGTGGCACTTGTAATTTCTGACAGTATATCAGAGAGGGTAATGAGTTTCTTCATCCACAGACAGGGAGGAAATATATGTATTTTTTGAAAACAGCTTTATTGGTTTTTACAAATAAACAAAATAAACAGATTATTTTTCCAATGTTTAACATTTGATCAGTTATATTTGTACAATAATCACTACATAACTACAGTATTTACTAAGACATCCACTTTTACACATTTCAAAAACATATATAAAAATCAAAGTTTCATATTGTGATGGAATCTTTTGTTAACAATTCGTGTAAAATAACCCACATATTGTATGAATATGTTTTTCTAGATGATCTTGACTTAATTGTCAAAAGTTCCAAGTAACAAACGTCTGTAATAACATTTTTAAATTCAGTACAAGACGGAGGGGAATCAGAAATCCAATTTCTGGTTATAATCTTTCTAGCCACTGCTAGGATTGACCATAACAAAGGTATTTTTATTTTTTTTAACACAGTGGTGTATAGTAGTGTTGAGAAGAACCATAGATTTGGTTATAGTGAAGTTGTCTGTGAAAACAGCATGTAATAGGTGATTTACATTTTCCCAGTAGCATTTTAGTTTAGGGCAATCATAAAACATATGAGCCCAATCAGCATTTTTTCTAGTTTGCATCTTCCTGCATAAATTGTCTTTTCTGTTAATTTTGCTCATGATAAATGGTGTGTAAAATGACCTATGCATAAATTTCCATGTGTATAACTCCCATTTGAGAGAGGAAGTTGTTCTACCAGCTGATTCTAATATATTATTTTTATCTTGTTCATTTGGATATTCATTGTTAATGGAAATATAATAATTCCATAATCTTTCAGGGTAACTATATGTTTCATCTCTAATAATCGTATATATGTGATAATTTACCATTAAATGAAGTTTTATGTTGAATATTCAATACTAGATAATTCAGCAACAAAGGTATAGAACTTTTATTTGTAGGGGAGAAATTAAGTCAAACTTAATAAAAAGGAATTGTCTGTATGTTTGAATTTCTAACCAGAGGTTATTATCTAGTTCAGATTCTTGAATCAGATTGTCTGTTGATTTCACTTCATTATTTGACATCATCTTATACCAGTATATTAATTTTTTCTCTTTGAATAATAATATTTTTTTGGAATCTGATGAAGGAACAATTCTTTGTGTGTAAGCCATTAGAAACAATAAGAAATACCATTCTTTATGTACTGGATATGTATATATAAAATTTCTAAAATTATTTATAAGCATTGAAATATATGTAGTTGTATGATGTTCTTCATTCCACATTGCTGCAGTCCTAACTATTGGGTAGTCCGCTGTCCAGTCGGCCCGAATACCAAAGTATATGGCTGACGTCGGTCAGGGCGCATTAGACTGACGTCAGTACATCAGGGTACTAATGCGCATGACCGACGTCATATCCTCAGTCTTTTTTGCCGCATGGTCCGATGCAGAAGCAATTTTGCGAGTGCAGGTTGGCGTTCTGAAAGTTTCTGAAGTCAGAGTTTCAGACCGAATCAAAGTTGGCTAAGTACCCCGTTGGGGAATATTTTGGTTTTTTCTTGCCTCAGTATTTAACCGGATGTCAGAAAAAGTGAATAACTGTATTTCTTGTGGGAAACAGATACCTCATAGGGATTACCATACTTTGTGTATACCTTGTTTAGGGCCTGAGCACGACGTTGTTGGATGCCGCTCTTGTGCTAGATTTAACAAACGCACTATTAAGAGAAGGTTAGACTGTGCCAGGTTAGTGTCTGGGAAGCGTTGTAATTATAAAATGCCGTCGGATGCTCCGGCCCGCTTCGCTAAAAAACGCAAAGATAAAGCAGCAAAGCCTAGGGTGGAGGATCCGACAGTCCCAGACGTCGGTTCTTTGGAAGGCTCAGTGGAGCCGGAGGTTTTGCCAGGTGTCTCTTTGGAGTCTCAGGAAGAGACTTTACTGTTACAGGATGTTTCCTCTCAGGAAGTAGGCCAGGCTGAGGGGGCTTCTCAGGTGGCTGTTCTTCCCTCTCTTCCTAAGGTGGTTAGAGCCTCTCCTTCAGTTTCCAAGGCTTCTTTGAGGGCAGGCCAAGTTTAGCTTCTGTGGGGGTTTCTCCTAGTACTTCAGGATCTTTGCCTAAGAAACATATGCTTAAAATGGCAGAGGATTTGATTACTATGATTAGGGTTCTATGCCCCTCCTG
This sequence comes from Protopterus annectens, assembly GCF_019279795.1. Taxonomy (NCBI): domain Eukaryota; kingdom Metazoa; phylum Chordata; order Ceratodontiformes; family Protopteridae; genus Protopterus; species Protopterus annectens. Next base: position 90,819,606 of record NC_056727.1, on the reverse strand, counting down.
ATAAGAGGCCTAGGGTGGAACCTGAGTTTGAGAGTTTTGAGCAATGCTCGAGGCTTCGGAGTCTTCGGCTGAAGACTTGCAGGAGTACCCTCCTTATTCTGATTCTGATGTGGATGATTCTACTCCTTCTGCTTCTCCTCCTGAGGATTTTTCATTTTCAGAGACTCTGCATTCCATGAGGGAGCATTTTAAATGGGAAGGTCAAGATTTCTCTGATTCCAGGAAAAGGCTTAGGGAATTCTTGTTTTACCCCAGCATAGGCCTTTAGCTATACCTCCTGTTTTGAATGTGGTGGAAGATGTGTTTGCAGAGGCTTCCCTGAATCCTGATTCTTTGCCTCCTGCCCCAGTTAAACCGGATAGGTATTATAGGGTGCCTGAAGCTCATAAGTATCTTTTAAGAGTCCTAGGGCAGACCCAGAAACTGTCTCTCAGGGGCCTAAAGGTGTGAAGGCCTCAGTTGTTAAAAATCCTGTCCCTCCTGATAAAGAGGCAAGGGCTTTGGATAGATGGGGAAAGAAAGTGTATACTTCTTCCACTTTAGCCATGAGGGCGTTGAATTGTCAGTTTCACATGTTAAAATATCAGAATTATCTTCTTTCACAGTTGAAATCTAAGGTGGATGCTCTGGCTGAAGGTATTGAGTGTAAAGAGTTGCAGGATTTAGTTCATGTGTCTGAACAGGTAGGTAAACATTCCTTGCAGTGTGGTTTTGATGCTGTGCAGGCCTCCTCCAGGGTGGCTGCCACTGGTTCTGTTCTTCGTAGGCACGCCTGGCTGAGAGATCAGAATTTAGCTGAGCATGTTAAAACAAGGATTTTGGATGCTCCTTTACAGTCTGATGTGTTGTTTGGTTCACCTGTGGAAGCAGTTTTGAAGAAAATGGAGGACAAGGCTAAGTCTATGCAAACTGTTAAAGATTTTTTGCGGGTGCAGCCTCCGAAGTTTAGTAGAAATTGGCCTACTAAGGGATGGACTTATCCTGCTTATGATTCCCAGTCTAGGGGTAGGTCTAGACGTGGTAGGGGCAGAGCTCAGGGTTCTTTTAGGCCTAGGACAGGAGTTCCCTGCTCAGACTTCTGGTGAGGGCAGGGGTCAGTCCTTTCGTAAGCAGACCCAATGACCTACCTTTTCAGCTGCCAGTACATTCTCACCTGGCAGCACCTTTGGGAGGAAGGCTGTCTCTTTTCAAAGAAAATTGGGATTTAATTACCCAAGACAGATGGGTTCTGGATATTATTCACCACGGTTACAGGTTTTATTTCCATACCTTGCCTCCTTTCAAAGGCATGCCAGACATTCCTCCTCTTCAAAGGACAGAGGCTCACAAGCAAATTTCTCTGTTGCTCCAAATAGGGGCCATTCAGTCAGTTCCTGTGCCGGAAAGGGGCCTAGGATTTTATTCTCGCCTGTTCCTAGTACCAAAGAAGGGGAACACGTGGAGACCAATTCTGGATTTATCTATCCTCAACACTTATCTGGACATTCCCAAGTTCAAAATGTTGACGTTACAACAGCTTTTACCTCTGCTGGGCAAAGATCACTGGATGGTAACTTTAGATCTCAAGGAAGCTTACCTTCATGTGCCAATCAGACTAAGTTGCAGGAAGTATCTGCGTTTTCGAGCTGGAAATTCTCATTATCAGTTCTCTGCATTGCCCTTTGGCTTATCTACTGCGCCCAGAGTATTCACAAAGGTTCTGGCTCCAGTGATAGCTTACTTCAGGCTAAAAGGAATCCAAATCTATCCTTACTTGGACGACTGCCTGATTCTGGCTCAAGAAAAAGAAGATCTTCTACAGCATCTGGAATATGTCATAGCAGTGCTAAGATGCCTAGGGTATTCTGTGAACGAAATAAAGTCCAGTCTAGTACCCTCTCAAGACATGTGCTTTCTGGGTGTGAGACTGAATACAGCAGCCCAGATGGCCTTTTTAACCCCGGACAAACAAAAGAATCTTTCCAGTTACTTCCATCATCTATCTCTTCAGTCCGGGCTGACTGCAAGGACAGTCCTTCAAGCCTTAGGGTTCATGGCATCTTGTATTCTGGTGCTTCCCAATGCCAAACTGCATATGAGGAAGCTACAATGGTATCTCAAAAATCTGTGGACACAGCACTGCCAGGATTTGGACACTGTCATTCAAATAATACCTTGCATTCAAAAGGAATTTTTGTGGTGGGCTCAGGAATGTCACCTAAACAAGGGACTCTCTGTGACCCGGCCAGAGGCAAGTCAGATTCTAACGACAGATGCCTCAGATGTTGCTTGGGGAGCTCATCTAAATGGAAAGTGGATACAAGACAAGTGGCCTGCCAGACTACAGCATCTACATATCAACATGAAAGAGATGTTAGCAGTTCAGTTTGCATTAATTGCTTTCAAAGAGTTACTTCTTCCAGGGCAGGTGTTGATTCTAACAGACAACACAACTGTCATGTGGTACATCAACAAACAAGGGGCAACACATTCTTACCCATTGTGCAGGCAAGCAATGATTTTATGGGAGACTGCGCTCACTCTGCAACTAACTCTTCAGGCAAGGTTTCTGCCGGGAGCACAGAACTCCTTAGCAGATGTATTAAGCAGACAAATCATGGATCCCCACGAGTGGAAACTGGATCTTCATGTATTTCAAAAATTGACAGTGTCATGGGGAACTCCAGACATAGATCTGTTCGCTTCTCCACTAAACCACCAGCTGCCAAAGTTTTGCACGAAGGGATTTCATCACACAGCTTGGAAAGTGGATGCTCTTTCTTTCATTTGGAAAAATCTTCATGTGTATGCCTTTCCACCTCTGCCTCTTCTTCCAAAGGTGCTTCTAAAGGTCAGACAAGACAAGCCAAGGATGATTTTAATAGCTCCAGATTGGCCTCGGCAGCACTGGTACCCATTACTGAGGAGTCTGGTAAGGAAGCCTCCATGGCCTTTACCCTTGATTCCACACCTATTGTCTCCGACAAAGGAGGCGGGGCAGTTATCTTCTCTTCAGAAGATTATAACCAGGTAATACTCAGAATTCTTCATCATTCAGGAAACTATGAACATATTTCATTGAATCAGGTCAATATAGGCCATCAACGTATAGATCTCATAATAGAAGAATTTCTCATTGACAACAGGATATCAAATGACACGTATATTTTTGTGAAAGAGGATCATCCAGTTCTAGCCAAAGTGGTTGGTATTCCGAAGTTACATAAATCCATTGACCAACCATCCTTTCGACCGATTGTATCTGGTTCCAGATCAAAAACCTACAGATTAGGGAAACTTATAGACAATTGGGTAAAGAAGGTTTACGACAACATCCCCCACATTATCAAAGACTCGTGGAGGTTCTTGGGTACCATCACCAAAGACTTGTGGGAAACTAATTTGATCTATCTTACAGTGGATGTAGTTGACCTCTTTTCCAGTATCCCTAAGACTGAAGGACTGGAATTTTTTGAAAAGAGTCTGACTAGATACACCGATTTTTCCTGGGAGAAAATCAGCATCATTTGTGACATGATGTCACTGGTGTTAGATCACAACTATATCTCCTTTCAAGGTGAATTTTCAGGCAGACAAAGGGAGTGGCGATGGGAGCATCATGTGCTCCCATCTTTGCGAATTTGGTCATGGCCGAATGGGAATCGGTGTATGTGTTCAACAGCCCTTTCTACAAAGATATCATAACATACATTAGATATTTGGATGACATTTTTATTCTATGGAAGGCCTCTGAGGATAGGTTACTAGAATTTATGGAGTACCTAAACAAGACAGTCGAATTCTTGAAATTCACTTATGAATACAGTTACCATGAAATATCATTTTGGACGTAGCATTGAGTCATAACAATCAAGGGTTCATCTCTAGGGTGCATAGGAAACCCACTTTTCCAATGATTACGTCCATTATAGTAGTAACCATCCCCCATGTATTTCAGAATGTTATAAAAGGCCAATGTGTACGCCAGCAAGAATGTCTTCTAACAAAATAATCTTGGAAAAGGAGCTTAATACCATCAAAGAAATGTTTTTGAGTAGAGCTTACCCTGAAAAGATGGTCTAGGAGGTCATCAGTTATGTGTACAATGAATGGGTAATAAATATCCACCCTATTAGGTGCGTATCAGATGGACAAAAAGTAGGAATTTGTAGTGAAACATCAGGAAGAGTTTGTGTCCTTATGTACACCCGACCACACATATTATAAAGGAAATATTGAAAGGCATTGGTCAACACTTAGAGTATTGGACAAGGTAGAGCTATTGGGTAGTAAACCAAGATGTGTATATAAAACTGCCCCAAATATAATAAGGCTATTAGAAAAGCCGATAATAAGGCAGAAAGATCAAAGCATGGATCACATAAGGGTACAGTTAAATGCGGAACTGCAAACAGTGTAAATACATTAATTCTAACATGACTATTCAACTTAATGATTTGTGTCATACTACTATAAAAAGCAAATGTGGTAACTGTAGAACAAAACATGTGGTCTATCTGGCAGTCTGTAACTATGCAACGCCCATTACATAGGCAAGACAGAGAGACAGCTGAACAGACGCATTTGAACATGCGTACAAAATAGGGAAACAAGATACCAAAATGCATTGTACAGACACATCTTGGATAAAGGTGAGGAACATGGTTTTTGTTTTCCATTGTAGAACAGATAGATGTTCGCCCATTTGGGGGTGACTGGAAAATGAAATTAGCCGCTTAAAGTAAATGGCAAATCCTAACGGATTCCACGAGACCACCTGGTCTCAATGATTTTATAAGTATAAAACCTTTTTAGCTTTAGAGTAAATTTCAACTCTTAGGTTTGTTACTGGGATTTTTAACTTTATCACACAAGTGAAGTGCATATATTTATATATATTATTATTATTATTTTTTATTAGATTTTTTATTAGATAGTTATACGGTTATTTACAGTTACACCAAGAGGTTTTACCCACCGTATATATTACTGCATATATTACTATTGTATATATTATTATATTACATGTGTATTTGAAAGTCACATCTTGATTTAAGGTTGGTTTACTTACAGTGTATTATAGTAAATGTGTAATATGGCTTTAAACTTTTTGGCGGGATTTTAATTAGTTAAACATCAATTAAGGTGATTTAGGATGTGTATAAATACTTTGGGATGATATGTGTTGTTTGTTCTGATGAAGACTGATCACCAGTCGAAAGCGCTTAACCAGTCGTGTGGAATTGTTCAATAAACTATCGTGAGGTTTTACCAGTTGTAAGAGCAGTTTTCCTTTCACTCACCATCTTCAGTTCTTGTGTTGTTGGCTTTCCCAGTTTGTGAACAATTATTATAATTGAGGTGTATTATATTTTTAACATCTTTGGTTAATATTATCCCTAAATATATAATTTGTTCAGAATTTGGTATATATTTACATTTTTTCTCGAGCTTATTTTTATTAAGATATACAGGAACTATCTTTGTTTTGTCATTATTGAATGTTAAACCTGATATTTTTAAAGTTATCCATGGAATTAAATAAGCCATACATAGATGATATATTTCGATATAGAGTAATGAGAACATCATCAGCAAAGAGCTGTATTTTAGATGAGCTATCAGGGCTTATATTGAAGCCTTCAATGTCTTTGTTTGTTCTTATGACATTAGTCCCATGGTTCCATTATTAAAGTGAATAACAAGGGGGAAAGAGGACAACCCTGTTTAGTTACTTTTAAAATTGGGATATTTTGTGAAATATATGTACCAATTTTTATATATGCCTGAATACCTTTATGTAAATGGGTAATTAGATTTACAAAACTGTCTGAGAAATTTTGACATTTTAGTAATGTAAACAAATAGTCCCAATTCACAGAGTCAAAAGCTGAATTTATGTCTAAACTTATTAGAGTAATATCTTTCTTTTTCTTATTTGAGTAATCTGTGAGGGTTAATGTTCTTTTTATATTATCAAATGTATTTCTAGTAATTATAAAGTCCGTTTGAGCTTCATCAAATTTGGAAGAAAATTCTTCAATTTGTTGGCATCGATGTTCATAAACATCTTATAGTCAACATTCAGTAAAGAAATGGGTCTGTAAGAGGACCATTTAGTTGGACCTTTATTAGATTTTATTATGGGTGCAATACATGTATATTTCCATGAAGGAGGACTTATAGACTCATTCTCGGTTATTAAAAAGACCTTTTGTAATAAGGATAGAGCACTCTTAGGTATGATTTTATAGATTTCTGAGATGATCCCATCGTTCCCTGGAGCTTTATTTAATTTAAGTTTGCTAACTTGAATTTGGATATCTGTAAGTGTAATATGTTTGTCTACTAAGTCTATTTGTTGTTTATTAAGATGTTTATTAATGTATTTTTTATAATTTTTTTTATGTTTTCTTTTGATTCCATAACTTCATTTTGATTAATTTTATGAAAGTGCTCCCAGAATTCTTCTAATATGTCTTGTATGTTATAAATATTACTATTTTTTTCTTATTAGAAAAGATCTCCTTAATATGATTGTGCTTACTGAGTCTTTTAGTTTTGTTTTTGAGCTTATTTAAGTATTTGGGACTATTTGAGAAGGACAGAAAATTTGTATTTTTCCAGACTAATCATAGTTTTGTGATTGAGAATTTCTAAGTATTTATTGTTTAATTCAATGATTTTCTCCATTATGTCACTATTTTTATTGTCTTCTTTATGAATAAGTTTGAGAGTATCTAATTTATTCTGCAGCTCCTGTAGATCTTTATCCCAGAAATTTATTTTATTACTATACCATTTTAATATTTTCCTTATATAAGTAAGCTTTCAGGGCATCCCAAATATGTATGACTGGTGTATCTGAAGTGGTATTTAGTTCAATAAATGTTTGTGTTTCACTATTTATAAATAGTGATATAAGCTGGTATTCTTCTGATCTGCACATTGAATGTTGAATTAATAGTTAATTCAAAATGATAGAGGTATAGTCAGATAATGGGCAAGAGATAAATGTAAATATTGTTAAATCATTAGTTAATTGATTAGAAATAAGGACTCTGTCTATTTTGGAATAGGAACCATGTCTGTTAGAAAAGAAAGTGAAGGGTAATGATTTTGTATCTGCTTGGTTATTAATGTCATGAAATGAGTTAAAGTCCTTTAAATATTTGGCCTGTGAAGTTATTTTTCTTTTACCTTAAATGCTAGTTTCATTTTCATCCAAAATACAATTAAAATTGCCTGCTATTATTATATTTCCTTTAGAGACAAGAACTATTTAATTTGGGTGTTGTTTAGCAGTATTAGTTCCTATGCCTGGTATCCAATAAACATTAACCAAGGTGAAGAGTTTTCTGTTTATTTCCACTATAACAGAGCAAACCATTCCTTTATCATCTTGATATGTACTTATTTTTGGAATAGGTAATGTTTTGTTCCATAATATGGCTGCACCCCTGTTTTTCTGTGAGTGTTCTGAACTAGATAAAACAGTATACTTATGTGTGCCCAGTTTAGATATATTTTTTTTGTAAAAGATGTTTCTTGAAAAAAAAAAATAGATTAGATTTGTTTAAATTGAAGTATCTAAATAAGCTTCCTCTTTTACATGGGCTGTTTAAACCATTAATATTAATAGAAATACCTTTCAATTGAACCATTTTAACAGTATAACAGATTTGATGTAATTCTCTTTGATTTTAGGCCTATTAGTATTCTCATTCTCTTTTTCTTTTTTGATTTTCCCTCCATTATATATTGATCTAAGACTTTTATATATGTATAGGGTTATTTTGTGGCTATAGTATACCTTAAATATGTTTATAGTTGAAGACCTGTTTATAATTATTCTAGTGGATGTCTTGACAAAAGATTTATAACAACAATAAGTTAATTGCATAACCTTAAAAACAAAACCCATAGCCCTCCTGAAGTTATAAACTCCCAATTTGAGTGGCATCAACCACTCAAATTAGCCACCCATTCAGTAACAGCAGTAGTTTAGCTCCCCTTCAGTGTATAATGTTGAACTTTACTAATATAATATTTTATTTTCATGTATTATTTTATATGACTGTCTATAATATCATAAAACTCATCAACAAATATGTAATATCAGAGAGTTTGAATATATTAAAGTATTGTATAGAGTCAAATGTTGCATCTCTCTAGTATGTTATATGTTAGTTAATTTCAACTTACTTAAATACGATTTAAATTTCCTTGCTATATTCTTTATATATTTCCTTATATATACAATTCTTATTCTTTATTTATGATTACCAGGATCAAGTATTAAAACAGATGAAACCTAGAACAAATCAAATCAGTCACTATTTATTGATTTTTAACTGTTTTGGAATACATATGTTATAAATTTCGAAAAATGAATGAGTAAATAATCCTTTCCCCTAATAAACTTGAAACGTGTAAAGTTTCAATTGACTTCATCATATTTCTATACATAGGTTCATAGGTGTGTACTAGGCTAATGGCCCTGGAGCCTTTACAAGCCTAGCCCATAGGATTACCCTGGCATTTTGCCACCCGACCTTAGTTTCCAGTACCTCTGTCAAGTAGAACCGCTGGAGTGATCCCTGGGGTGAATTTTTTGTTTCCCATCCACTCATCAAGATTTCTCTTGAAGAGGGGCAATGAGGTGCTCTGTTTGACATGTATGGGAAGTCTATTCTATAGCATGGGCAGTCTCTGGGTTATGAACCTGTCCCTCCAGCACATTCTGTTGATTGTGGTAATGAGGTTGAGGTCTCTGGAGCATGTGGTGCAAAGGGATTGGGATTTCTTTAGATGTAGCATTTCTAACAGAGCTGAGTCAGACATGACTTTATAAGTCAAGCAGAGATCGCCTCTAAGTAGGCAATATGAGACAGAGAATAGTTGGAGTTTTTTTAGTCTGTCCATATAGGACAAGTGTTTAATGCCTAGGATCCTCTTTGTGAGGTACTTTTGCGGCCTCTCCAGTTGTTGCAGGTGTCTAGTGAGGTACATGCCAAATGGGGCATTGTACTCGATTGGCCTAATGAGGGAAGAGTAGAGGGAGACAATGATCTCTTTCTTCCTGGATGCAAAACCCTTAGTAATGAGATGTGCCACATAGAAGAGCTTTCTGACCACAGTGGCAGTGTGGTGGTCAAAAGAGAGGTTGCTGTCAACCTGTGTTCCCAGATCTCCTATAATGCCTTCTGTGTTCAGTGGACTACCATTGATGTTGTAGTTCATAAGACCTGTTTTGTTTCCAAAGGGGATGATGACACATTTTTTGGCATTGAGCTTAAGACCATGGTTCTGACACCAGTCGTTGATCTCAGTGAGGCCTTTCTGTAGGATGTCAACATCACTTGGGGAGTTAATGGATCCCAACTTGCAGTCGTCTGCAAACTTTGTCAGCCAGAGTCTCTTCGTGTTGGACTGGACTTCTGAGAAGTAGATACCAAACAGGGGAGGACCCAGAACCGATCCCTGTGGGACTCCACTCATGACTGGTCAGCAGTCTGACTTGGAGCCAGCTACTTTTACACTGTGGGTTCTGTCTGGAGCCAGTTTGCAACCCACCTAGTGATATAGGGGTTGATGCCTAGCTTAATGGGTTTTTCTATGACTCCTGAGTGGGGAATAGTATCAAAGGCCTTGGCCAGATCAAGGTAGGCTGTATGAACCACCTTGCCTTCATCCACAGCTCTGGTGACTGATTCAAAGAAGTCGACCAAGTTGAGCAGGCATATGATCTACCCTTCACAAAAACAAACTGTGTGGGATCCAGAGTTTGGAGATTCCCTGTATCCTTGTTTATTAAGGTCCATGATGATGCGTTCCATAGCTTTTCATATCAGACTTGTCAGGCTAATGGGGCAATAGTTCTCTGGGTCTGTAGTCCCTCCTCCTTTATGGAGAGGGATGACTATAGCAGTGCGCCATTCAGTAAGGACAAAGCCTGAGGTAAGGCTGTGATTGAACAGGGCACACAGGTGAGCTGCCAGTTCACTCTGTAGTTCATGTAGAACACAGCCAGGGATATTGTCAGGTCCCATAGAAGCTGTATTCTTGGCCTTGGACAGTGCTGTTTTAAACTGTGCAGCAGTAATACTGGGTGCCTGTCAATCTACTGGTATTGTGATTGGTCCTTTGGGGGGGGGGGTTGGCACTGAATCTGTCAGCCAGTATATTGGCAATATCTGTTGGCTCGGTATAGGAGGCACCATTGTGCACTAGCTCAGAGCAAATCTGGGTATTGCCGTACAGGTCCTTTACATAACTATAGAAGGCCTTGTGGTTGTCTTTACTATCTGCTGCAATTCTTTTTTATTGCTAGCTTTAGAGGATTTGATGAGGGATCTCAACTTTTTGTTGAGGCTGATAAGGGAGTTTTTCCAGTCTTGGGAATTCACCTTATTCTGCATCAGTTTCCTCCTTCTGTTTTAGAGTTTGTTTATGACAGGGGACCGCCAGATTGGCTTCCTTTTTTTTTTGGAGGACATATTGGTTCTATTGGGTATGGCAAGATCCATGCATTTGTGTACGTGTTCGTACAATGCATTGGTGTATGATTCAGCGGTCATGCAACTATTCTCCGTTTGCATGGGTGCTGTGAACTTAGCCACCTCTGTTCTTAGGAGCCCAAAGTTAACTTTGAAGAAGTTTTTCATGGTGGGTTACCTTTGTGTGGGGGGGATGTGAAATTACAAGGTGATTAGTTTGTGGTCAGATCTAACCAGGGAAGAGTTGACTATTGGTGTAGAGCAACGGTCACCCATGTTAGTAATCACCAGGTCAGGAATGCTGCTACCTCTAGTGGGGGTAAGAACAAGCTGGTCCAGGGCATTGGAATTAATGAATTCCAGGAAACGGGCAAGTGTATTGGTACATGAATAGTTTTCCCAGTTAATGGAGGGGTAGTTGAAGTCATCCAGTATGTGTGTGTTAGGCTGGACCCTGATATTCTCCAGGGTGCTTAGGAAGGTGGAGTGAGTGCTTTGGGACATGGTTGGGGACCTATAACAGGCTATGACCTGAATTGCTGTCTTACCCAATGTTAGCTGCACCTGAAGTATCTCTGATGCATTATGTTGGGCTACCAGTCTGGAGGTGTGTGCATCATTTATAAATATGGAAACGCCATCACCTTTGCAGCTTCGGTCCAAGTTCTGGGGCCGAAAGGTGTGGAATGAGTTATAGCCTGGTAATGCAGGTGTGCTTTCTGCTGCCTTGAACCAGATCTCTGTTACAACACAAATGTCAATGTTCTCCATTTTAAGGAGTGCTTCGAGTGAGTGCATTTTGAGATTTAGACTTCTAGCATTGAGCAGCATGACCCTCAGATTGCATTTGTTTGTAGCTGTTATGGTGGTAATTTGGTCTTTGGAACACCGCCTAAAAAAGGCACTGTGGGGGGTGGCAAGAGCCTTGGCCAGTATCCAGAAGCCCAGGGGTGGCAGATGCAGGCCTTCTCTGGGAAACCATCGATGTCTGTCAGTCATGTCATCCCAGGCAGACAGATACTGGGTCCCCTTAGAATGATACCAGAAACTTAGCCAGTTGTTGAAATCAATCATTTTCTATTTATACTGTGGTATAATTCTGGGTGATGGTAGGATGCTGCTCAGGGCTAGGGTCGTACCCACCTGGGCTACATAATTCGAGAGCTCCTCTATGTCTCTTTTCATGTAGTCCAGGGAGGTACGTCTCAGGTCATTCACCACCCACATGTACAATGAAAGAGTCTTATTTGTACCTGTTGTTGAGTGACTTGAGTTATATGGTGGATCCTGGCTCCTGACAGGCAGCTGACTGTTACTTTCTCCTAATTCAACCTAGTGAGTGCAACATCAGTGTGCCTCACTATCAAGTCACCTATGAGTAGTCTGCTGGGCATGCTGTTTTGTATTAGGGGCTTTGGTTGAGTGGCATGCTGTTTAGGACAGTTGTGTATCTTGTGATTAGTGTTGTGTTGTGGTGGTCAAGTGCGTTTCTACCTTGGAGGTCTCTCTGTTTGGGTAAATTTTTATTGAGAGCCTCTGCAAAGGTAGGTGTGTGGTTTGTGTTTTTATGTGAAGGCAGTGCTGGTGTATGCTCTGGAGGGCAATCTGTTCCATGTGGTGTGGTGCAAGTGTTAACCTTCTCCTCTTGATCAGCTATTCCAGTCTTGGCTGGAGAGTGTGTGGCTTCCAATTTGGGTATTTAAGTGTATCTCTTGCAAGTCTGAGTGTTGGGAGGTAAGAGGAGAGGGTTGGTGTATATGAGGCAGTTGCTACATTGCCTCAGGATGCCCAGGTTCACCCGGTTAACAGGAGAAAGCACAGGGAACTGACCTTTACACGTGCCTGGAGTGATGGGCATTAATAATAAGTACTGGAGCTGTTTCTCTGTAGAACGTTTAGTGCTGGTAGCACTTTTGTGTGCTACAATAATTGCTACAAAAAGTCTGGAATGGTAAAGTGCTAGACTAATAAGCTAGTAAAAGTGCAGGAGAGGAGAGAACTAGCAGATCTAAGGGAAAAATTGAAGAGCAGACTTTGGCACCTCTCAGAAGCTTACAAACAGTCCTGGATACAGCAAATCTGTTTCTGGATTAGACTAATTACAGGAAAGGAGCGAAACAAGCTCAAAGCGGGCTTTTAAACCAGAAAGTTGAAAGAGATGGAAAAACTGCCCAAACGGCCAATAAACTACAAATTCTGGGCCAGAAACCACACCTCTTGTGGTAGATAGGCTACCTAGTGCTCACCACTCCCACTGATAAGTTAGAAGGCTTCCCTCCAACACAGAAAGGCTTGGGGGGCTTAGAGGCTTACATACAGTCCAGGATACAGCAGATCTGTATCTGGACTAGACTAGTTACAGGAAAGGCGGGAAAAGTGCAAAAGCGGGCTTTTAGACCAGAAAGTTGAAGGAGATGGAAAAAACAGCCAAAACAGCCAATAAGCTACAATATCTGGGCCAGACATCATTCTTTTTGTGGTAGCTAGGCAACCTAGTGCTTATCACTCCCCACTGACAAGCTAGAAGGTTTTCCTCTGACACAGAGAGGCTTGGGGGGTCAGAAGCTTAGAAACAGTCTTGGATACAGCAAATCTGTATGTGGACTAGACTAGGTATAGGAAAGGTGGGAAACAAGAGCAAATGGCCTATAAACTACAATTTCTGGGCCAGAAACCACTCGTCTTGTGGTAGATAGGCTACCTAGTTCTTACCACTCCCATTGATAAGCTAGAAGGCTTCTCTCAACACAGAAAGGCTTGAGGGGCTCAGAAGCTTACAAACAGTCCTGGATACAGCAAAATTGTATCTGGACTAGACTAGCTACAGGAAAGCCAGGAAACAAGCACAAACATAGGCCTTTAGACCAGAAAGTTGAAAGAGATGGAAAAACTGCCAAAACGGCCAATAAACTACAATTTCTGGGCCAGAAACCACTCCTCTTGTGGTAGACAGGTTACCTAGTGCTTACCACTCCCACTGATAAGCTAGAAGGCTTCCCTCAAACACAGAAAGGCTTGGGGGGCTCTGAAGCTTATAAGCAGTCCTGGATACAGCAAGTCTGTATCTGGACTGGACTACTTACAGGAAAGGCAGGAAACAATCTTAGAATTATTATTATTTTTTTGTTACAGAAAAGTAGCTAAAACAGCACTAAAACAATTCAAGTGCAGTGCAAGCTAGCACATTTGAGTGTGTAGCAATATTAAAGCAATTTATTCAAACTGTATTCTGAACTGAGTTCAGTTATTATTTAATTCAACTCTGAACAGTTAAAAAGTGCCAAAAAATATACTTAGCTGAGGAGCACACTGAGTCAGAACACAAAGTAAAGTGAAAAGGGAGAAAGGAGTAACAGAGGATAATTCAAGGATAAGCGCCTAAGTGGGTTGGCTACTCAAATATTCTCTCTGTATTAGGTAGAATGAGCTAATGACACTAGACTGGGATAGATCTGAACAGATGGGACTGGTAGGAGTGGCTGAAATCAAAATATGCTCTGACTGTACTCGGTTGAGTGAGCAAATGTGATGGACCCAGGAGGAGTGTTCAAACACAAATTTACAGGAGGGTTGGGCAATTCCAAATACACCAAGAATAATGCCACAAAAAGAACAGGGAGTGAGTGTGGGAAACTAACTGCAGAGAGATCACAATATGCAGTGAATCAAATAAATACACTGAAAAATAAAATGCAGTACTATCTTTAACACAATATTCAATTAAACAAATAGAAAAATAAAATGCAGTATATCTTATAACACTTCAAGTTTGTACTTATCTCAGCTTGTAATAAAGTTGATGTAGGTATATAACAGATAACCAAACAGCTCAAATATTCAGCAGAAATAAATTCAGAGATAATTGACTAAGACTTATAAGCACAGAGAAACCCTCTAGGCTAAGAGTTCAACACAGAATATCAATGAAGTGAGAATAATAACCCCCACTTAGACAGAGAGAGATCACAATATTCAGTGAAGCAAATAAATTCACAGAAAAATAAAATGCAGTACTATCTTTAACACAATATTCAATGAAACAAATAAATAAACAGAAAAATAAAATGAAGTACTATCTTATAACACTGCAAGTTTGTACTTATCTCAGCTTGTAATAAAATTGATATAGGTGTATAACAGCTAACCATAAATTCAGACATAAGTGACTAAGACTTATAAGTACAGAGAAACCCTGTAGGCTAAGAGTTCAACACTGAATATCAGTAAAGTAAGAATAATAACCCCCACTTAGACATAGAGATCACAATATTCAGTGAAGCAAATAAATACACAGAAAAATTAAATGCAGTACTGTCTTTAACACAATATTCAATGAAACAAATAAGCAGAAAAAATAAAATGCAGTACTTTCTTATAACACTGCAATGTTGTACTTATCTCAGCTTGTAATAAAGTTGATGTAGGTATATAACAGCTAACCAAACAGCTCAAATATTCAGCTATTCAGCAGAAATAAATTCAGAGATAAGTGACTAAGACTTGTATGCAGAGAAACCCTCAAGGCTAAGAATTCAACACCGAATATCAGTGAAGTGAGAATAATAACCCCCACTTACTGCAGAGAGACAGAGGGATCACAATAGTCAGTGAAGCAAATAAATGCACAGAAAAATAAAATGCAGTACTGTCTCTAACACAATATTCATTGAAACAAATAAACAGAAAAATAAAATGCAGTACTATCTTATAACACTGCAAGTTTGTACTTATCTCATCTTGTAATAAAGTTGATGTAGGTATACAGCAGCTAACCAAACAGCTCAAATATTTAGCTATTCAGCAGGAAAAAAATACCAATTTATATTCTGGCACTCTACTGTCAACCTTAAGAGAAGTGGAGTGTGTCTCAAACCAGTGTAAGTAATAGAATTGCACCTATATCTTATGACATATAACTTGTGTAAATCAAGATTACCTTCTTGTATAGTGAATACTTTTAGATTCAAGTAAACAGCATCAGCACTTTAACTTGTTCCATTTTAAAACTGTTCCTATAAACAGTTTAAAATATACAGGAAAATATCCATGATTACTAGCAATATAAGTAAAATCTGTATTAGATTGTTGTCTCCTTATAACAGCTTAAAACTAGAAACTCTTAAAAGCAGTAAACATTTGTATGAATAACTATCTACAAGTTAGTCTATTGAATCAAGCCAGTGACATCTTTATGAATTTTCTAGATCATAAAAACTGGTGAGTCCCACCATGCTTGTAGTGTAAAATAATAAAAAAAAAAACTGTTGTCATACATGCCTCTGTGTATATGCATGTTTGTTCACCATATATGTATACAAGTCTAACACAGAATCATTTCATTCTGGCAGAATTCAGGCATAAACAAATTATATTTTAAAAGAAGAATTATCAGGTGTGGGGTACAAAAGTGCAGTGTACTGCATGTAATTAAAACTTAAATTATTAATTCTGCTGAGACTAAATCTGAGATAAATGTAACCATGTAGGTTAAAAATGAACAGTATATATTTATCAGCTGTCAGACAAGCAGTATAAAACTATTGCTGTACTTCAGTCAACAAAAAAAACCTTGGTAAATATAAATAAGCATGTTCTTAAGTATATACAGTAATAACACAAGTATTACTTCAGTGTTACATAAAAACATCTCTGTATATCTTCTCAAAACCATATGGTAAATGTTGACAGAAACATCAAAGAATCTTTGAGCATATTTGTTGCTAATTGTATAGGTATGAAACTTTATAGTAGTGTAGTCAAAATTACCCCTTATAAGTTTATCTGTTCTGATGGCGACATTTTCAATCTACCTTTGATAATTCTACTGCTTGGGGGAGATACGTATGGAGACCTCTAGCTGGCAAAGAAATTGTAAACAGTTGTACAGATTTGTTACCTGGACCCCTGCATATTCCATTGTGGTATTATGCATGATTTAACATGTAACAATAGGTTCCCTAACCAACGTGGATACTTCTCCATTGCAAACTGCGAGCCAGAATGTATGGTAGAAACTGAACCCTGGCCAGGAGAGAGTGCAGGCTTTACACCGGAGTGAAGTTTCCATAAGTAATCCAAACAGTACTCATTGGATGTGGGGGGTGTACCAAAATGACAGATGGTAATGAATGAGGGACACCAAAACACCACAGGAACAAAGGCACCGATTTATAGAATGTTTTCATTCACAAGAATGTGAACTTCTTTAAAAAAAAAAAAAAAAAAGTTCAGTGTCCCTGATCCTGTGATGCCCCGGAAGTTTCCACAACTACATAGTTCTGCATATTTTCAAAGTACAGGATTAGCTCAAGTACAGATATTTTGCTGATTAAACTTCTAACATTGAGCAGTGCAACTATAATATTTTGTTACCACTTGCACCTAATTTTGTTATGACAGTTAGCACTTATAATATCAGTTATAAACTGTGTGACCCCCCCCCTCAAGCAAATTGCAAGATAAGGAAACTTAACATAGAATTAACTGTGTGTTAAACTTTCTGCTTGATACTGATAATTTTACAAGGCTCAATAAAATCTTAGAGCTTGTTCTGAATATGTATGAATTTTCTAGCCAGAGACTAATAACTGTTTGGACTCACAAGGGAGATCTGTCTTTCTGTATGGTTTCTCAGCAGAACCAAAACACATATGAAAAGTGAAGCTGCTGTCATACATTTCTTCCTTTTGCTAATGGGATTCTAGGCTCCCAGGGCTAATACAGTGTTAATCCAGATTTATACTGAGTTATTCCACAAGCTGATGATATTTGATTTTAATAATCAGAAAGCCATAAACCACAAGCAGTAAGTCCATTGCATAATGTTGTTGCAGTATCAAAAGAAAGCATATGTTTCCATGTTAATCAAAAGTAAAAAGCTTTACCCAACTAATAAATACATCTTTTGTCTTTAATAAAAGAGTTTAACCATTTTCGCCTATAAAAATGGTAATTTCTTTAGTTTGGATAAAGTTCTGACTTACATCAGTTGCTTTCACATATCAGCTGCATAAACGACAGTTCACCCTTCTTTTCCTGTGCTTAGCTATTTTCCCACGTCACTGTAATTGTATGTCTTTCGCCTTATCCTGGGTAAGTGTCACCACAGTCAGAACTCCGGTCCACTAATGATCTAATGACATCATCAAAGATCGTGGAATGCTGCAATGCTGATCACAGGTATCCTAGAAGTGAAAGTATAAGCAGAGCAGCTCGTGGACATTGCTTCTCGAGGTCTAGGAGACTCAAAATTGTCAGCAATGTAGTTCTAGCGGAAAAAATTGTAAGTAAACCTGCTTGACTGACTAATTTACACTCTTTTATGGCTTTTTATGTCCATTAGTGTATGAGCCCATTTACCGTCTTCACATAGGATTATACAACACAATGTCAGCCTACTATCCCATTAGCCCACTGAATATTGCTATTAGTACCGAAACACTTTCAATAAGTTATGCAGCAATCATTTAACTAATAAAAAAAATCTAATAAACAGCAACTGTTATTAAATATATTAAACCACATATTATTTAAACTCACTTTTTTTCCCTTGAACAAGTAACCAGATTGCCTTAGTTTAAACAATTCACAACTTGCTAGATATTATGCCGCATATAATATTTATAACATAATAAAATGAGGAGACAACATCATATTTATAATATCACTAACCTTCTTCTTTGTCTTCATCCTTTATGATGTGTTAATGAGAAGTTATATCATAATTCAGTTAGGTCATTTATGACTTAACATTTACCTTAGATACTTGTTTTTATTTTGAGAAGTCCTTGTTCCCTGTTTTGTAAATAGTCCAAAAACATAAAGCAAGATAGGAAAATGAGGAAGATGAGCAAAAGAGTAAACACTTTGCATGTTTATTTATTCTTTAGTCTTTTTTGTTTCTCAGTTGTTTTCCATGCTGTGCCACTTGCCATTCTTTTCAATGATGGACTAGCCCATTCCATTTCTTCTATTTTATCTAATAACGTATTTTTTTTAACAAATTCCAAAGCAGAGTCTAAGTCTTCAAAGATTTTTGGCCCATCATGTAAGAAAATCTTCGGTTTCGCTGGAAATAGGAGATGTGTTTTAAGTTGAGCTTTTTTAAGTTCTTTAATTAATGGTAAGAATATTTTCCTTTTAGGTATGACCATCGAGGAATAGTCATTATCAAATCAGATGACAGCTTCATTAACTTTAATAAGTGCTTTTGTCCGTGCAGTTTTTAGTACCATCTCTTTATCATATGATGAAAGAAATCTTACAATAACTGATCTTGGTGTTTTTTTGTTGTATTAGAGGAAGACAAAGACCTATGGGGCTCTTTCTATGCCGAAAGATAAGACTTCTGGCAAGTCTAGTATTTTAGGTAACAATGAAGTTAAAAAGCTTACCATATTGTCGCCTTCGATGTTTTCAGGCAGTCCAAAAATTCTTATATTGTTCCTTCGAGACCTGATGTTCATCGTGCATACAGCTGCAGTAATCACAGATGGGTTTTCTGCCGTCAGGCGGGTCCTCGGTCGGCCGAATTCCAAAGTCTAGGTCTGGCGTCGGTTGTTGTCGCTTTCTCTCCTGACGTCAGCGAGGCAGGGGTATATAAGACACAGCCGACGCCATGTTCTTCAGTCTTTTTTGCCGCACGTTGCCCGAAGCAGAAGCAGTTCGCAAGTGCCCGTCGTCCAGCTCCTGAATTTACGAAAAATTGGAAACCGAAGTCTTCATTAAAGCTAAGTACCCCGTTGGGGAAACTTTTCTTGCCTCAGACCGATGTCAGAAAAAGTTAACAATTGTATTTCTTGTGGGAAGCAAATACTGCATAAGGATTTCCATTCCCTCTGCATACCTTGTTTAGGCCCAGACCATGACGTCTCGGGCTGTCGCTTTTGCGCTACTTTCAATAAACTCACTATTAAGCGTCGGGCGGAGTTCGCCCAACACTTTTTTGGTAAAGCCTTTGATTATAAAATGTCGTCGGAGACTCCCACTACCGTTTTGTCCAAAAAACGCAAGGACAAGGACCAACACACGAGGTCCGCAGTCCCCACCGACACCACGCCAAAACCGGCTACACGTGGTCAGGTTCTCAGCGAGACACCTATGCAGTCCCTGACTACCGACGACACTTCTTTGGCGGTGTCTTCTGTAACCGAGACCGCAGGTACCTCGGCCCTTACCCAGACTACAACCACCGAAGCCACTGTGAGTGTTGAGCCTCCTAATGTGGACAGGTCCACTTCCACCCATGGTGTCTTTAGACCCTCATCTTCCTTTTCCATTAAGGCCTTTACTAAATCCAAATCAGCCAGGCATCCCAAGAGGCCTGTTGCACAGGGCCCATCTCCAGGCCCCATGCCTAAAAAGCAGATGCTTAAAATGGCTGAGGATTTAATTACTCTTATCAGGGGTTCCCAGCCCCCTCCAGACAAGAGACCCAGAGTGGAGGAAGATTCTCCCTCTTCTGATCAGGGCTCCATTTTTTCAGAGCATTCTGATGTAGAGGAACACTCTTACTCCCCTTTTGAAGATTCGGATGCAGAGCAGTCCATTCCTTCTGTATCTCCTCCTGAGGATTTTTCCTTTGGAGAAACCTTGCACACTTTGAGGGAACACTTCCATTGGGAAGGCCAAGACTTTTTCTGATTCCAAGAAAAGACTTAGGGAATTTCTTTTGTTACCTCAACACAGACCTCTGGTGATACCTCCTGTCTTGGACATACTTGATGATGTTTATTCGGAGGCTTGCCTTAATCCGGATTCCCTGCCTCCTGCCCCAGTCAAGCCAGATAGGTACTACAGAGTTCCTAACTCTCACCAATTTCTCTACAAAAGCCATAATGCTGATCCTGAAACCATTTCTCAAGGCCCCAAGGGAATGAAGGCCTCTACTGCTAAGAATCCACTACCTTCCGAAAGAGAGTCAATATCCTTAGAAAGGTGGGGTAAAAAGGTATATACCTCAGCCACCCTAGCCATGAGGGCCTTAAATTGTCAGTTTCATATGCTTAAATATCAGCAGTTTCTGTTATCACAATTAAGGAATAAAATGTCTCAACCTGAACAACCAGATTTGAAGGAGTTGCAGGATATGATGCATAGTGCAGAACAAGTGGGTAAACACACCTTACAATGTGGCTATGATGCCCTAGAGGCCTCAAGTAGAGCTGCTGTTACAGGATCAGTCACTCGTAGACATGCCTGGCTTAGGGAACAAAGCTTGCCTGATCATGTGAAAGCTAAACTTCTAGATGCTCCTTTACAAAAGGATGTGCTGTTTGGTACTAATGCTGAGGAGATATTACGGAAAATGGAAGAAAAAGCCAAATCTATGCAAATTGTCAAAGCTTTTCTACAGGTTCAACTACCACGTTTTAGCAGAAATTGGCCTTCTAAAAACTGGTCCTTTCCAGCCACGGACAAGCCCCAAAGAGGTAGATACAGGCGCACAATTTATTTATTTTATTTTACATTTGTTGACCGGGATAGTCCGTCTGGATACATATCCATTTTCAGTGGAGGCCCGGGGAGAAAAGCTCCACATTGACAGTAGTTACATTCATGTTAGACAGGGTACATATATATTCAATTGATTATAATACATAGAGCAAAAGAAAAAACAAGCGAGTATATGCAATAATAATTGGAAAAAACTTCTTCATAATGATAGTAACAGGGAAATGAACAACTTGTTAAACCTTAGGTATTCCATTATTGACATAGAGATTGAGAGAGTGAGGGGTTAGTCTGGTTTGGAACACTGGCAGAGGACAATCACAAGGATCATATAGAGGCAGGCAATGGCAAACTCCAGCACCAAGAGGTGGCGAAGACAGTGCACAACAATACAGAAAACAAACCCAATGACTCCCTCCTTTCCATGCCAAGCAAGTCTCAGCTGGCAGCACCCTTGGGAGGAAAGCTGGCATTATTTACAAGAAATTGACATATTGTCACAACAGACAAATGGATCCTGGACGTTATAAACAGAGGCTACAGATTTCATTTCCACACTCTTCCAAAAATGAGAGGCATGCCAAACCTGCCACACAATCAAAGGGCAGAGGCACAACTACAAATTTCAAAGCTCATAGACATGAGAGCTATTCAAGAGGTACCTACTCACGAACAAGGTCAAGGTTTTTATTCCAGACTATTTCTGGTACCAAGGAAAGGAACCGACTGGAGACCCATTTTGGACTTATCCATCCTAAACACATTCTTACTCGTACCAAAATTCAAGATGCTCACATTACAGCAGCTTCTTCCCATGCTGAGCAAGGAGTTTTGGCTGGTAACATTGGACCTCAAGGAGGCATACCTGCACGCCCCAATCAGACAAAGCTGCAGAAGATACCTCAGATTTCTTGCAGGTTCAATCCACTATCAATTCTCTGCATTGCCCTTTGGCTTATCTACTGCACCCAGTGTATTCACGAAATGCCTGGCATCAGTAATTGCCTACTGCAGACTTCAAGGGATACAAATTTACCCTTATTTGGACGACTGCCTGATCCAAGCGGACAACAAGCACATACGTCTGGAACATCTGGCTTATGTAACACGGTTACTGCATTCTCTGGGATACACAATCAGCAAAGAGAAATCCAGGCTAACACCATCTCAGAAAATAACTTTCCTGGGTGCCAACTTGGACACAAACACCCAGATGGCCTATCTTACGCCAGAAAAACAGGGGCAACTAACTCAGTACTTCAAAATACTAGCAAAATGTACCAGGCTTACTGCAAGGAAAATCCTGCAGGCTCTGGGCTTCATGGCATCTTGCATTCTTTTAATCCCATGTGCAAAGTTGCATATGAGGAAATTTCAATGGTACCTAAAAAAACCTATGGTCTCAACACAGCCACAGTTTGGAAACAATAATACCAATAATTCCATGTTTGCAAAAGGAATTTCTATGGTGGGCCCAAGCATGTCAAACAAACACAGGTCTCCCATTCTGCAAGCCTCAAGCAAATCAAGTCATCACAACAGACGCCTCAGATTATGCCTGGGGGGGGGCGCACATGACAGACAGGTGCATTCAGGGCAAATGGTCCCAAAAGGAAACGCACCTTCACATCAATCAAAAAGAAATGCTAGCAGTGATAAATGCAATTACAGCTTTCAAGGACCTCCTGCATCCAGGACAATTACTGATAAGAACAGACAACACCACAGTAATGTGGTACATAAACAAACAAGGAGGAACACATTCATACCCCCTGTGCAGACTAGCCATGACACTTTGGAACTTGGCTCTGGAATGGCAAATCGAACTTCAAGCACAGTACTTGCCAGGTTTGGAAAACACGCTGGCAGACAATCTAAGCAGAAATATGACAGATCCACACGAATGGAAGTTGCATCCTCAAGTGTTTACAAAGATAATCCAAGCATGGGGGAGGCCAGACATAGATCTCTTTGCCTCCCACAGGAATCATCAATTGGAAAAGTTTTGTTCAAGGACCTTTCATCCAAAGGCCTGGAGAGTGGACGCCCTTTCATTCAGTTGGACAGCATGGACAGTTTACGCTTTCCCACCTCTGCCTCTTCTGCCCAAGGTGCTCTTGAAAGCAAGAGCAGACAGACCGAAGATGATACTGATTGCTCCAGACTGGCCAAGGCAACACTGGTACCCACTCCTGAGGAGCCTAACACATACTCCTCCCTGGTCCCTACCTCTAATGCCTCTTCTGCTGACTCAGCACAGCTACAAAACTCTTCACAGTCAGCTGAAAACACTCAATCTCGCTGCATGGAAAATTCCTTAACACCACAACAGACCCTCCTCCCCAAAGAGGTGCAGGATGTCATTTTGGAGGCCAGAAGGCCATCTACTAGAAAGGCTTACTCCGCAAAATGGAAATGGTTTTGCTCTTGGAATGAGAAAAAAGGCCAGGACCCTAGAAAACTGAATTTGCCTCAGGTATTACAGTATCTAGCTGAGCTGCTGAACAGTGGACTTTCATTTTCCTCCATAAAAATCCATGCCTCAGCCATTTCTGCAGAATTCAACTCGGATCCACCCTTATTCTCTCACCCACTCTTAAGACAGTTCCTCAGAGGGGCTAAGAATATAAGACCACCAAGGAAACAACCAATACCAGCCTGGGATCTTAATTACATTCTAGAAAAATTAACATTGCCTCCCTTTGAACCAGCTGCCTCAACAGATTTGCAATATTTGTCCTGGAAAACAGCTTTCCTTCTGGCCATTACCTCAGCTCGTAGGGTTTGGAACTACAAGCCCTCATGGCTGTGCAGCCCTTTTCATCTTCCATCAGGACAGGGTTTCCCTTGAACCAACCCGTCATTTATGCCTAAAGTGGTATCCAGGGTAGCTTTAAATCAAGCCATACACTTACCTACCTTTTACCCCAATCCTCAAAACAAAGGGGAAAGGCTGCTACACTCCTTAGACATCCATAGGCAGCTACGTTATTATTTGGACAGAACAAAGCCCTTCAGGAAATCAGAACAACTTTTTGTGTCCTATGCTGTAGGGGCTCAAGGGAAGCCAGTTACCAAACAGACAATTTCAAAATGGATAGGCCACTGCATACGGTTTTGTTATTCCTATCATGGAAAATCTGCCCCTACAGGCATCAGATCCCACTCCACCAGGGCCACAGCTACCTCTACAGCCTTCCTCAGAGGAGTTCCTACCAAAGATATTTTGGAGGCAGCCACTTGGAGTTCTGTGCATACCTTCATAAAATACTACCACCTGCCTTTATATTCCAAAACTAGATCAGGCTTTGCCACTGCTGTGTTGCAGGGCATTCTGGCTCATCCCAGCTCCACCTAGTGCCTACCACCCTGTGCGTAGCTTTGGGATTCTACCCATCTGTGATTACTGCAGCTGTATGCACGATGAACATAGTACAGTTTTGTACCTACCATAAATGTAGATGTTCGAGTGCTAATACAGCTGCAGTACAGTTTTCCCTCCCTCCTTCCCCTCTTGGTAAAGGCCTAGGGCCTAACCCCTTTTCATACAACCTGATTGGGTTATCCTTCTATGGTATATTTGCTTGCAACTACTGATTTTGGATTATATTGCATTGCATGTATATAAATATAATTTATGTATTGCCTTCCTTCTGGGGGCACCTGACATCTGGGGCAAGAAAGACTGAAGAACATGGCATCGGCTGTGTCTTGTATACCCCTGCCTCGCTGACGTCAGGAGAGAAAGCGACAACAACCGACGCCGGACCTAGACTTTGGAATTTGGCCGACCGAGGACCCGCCTGACGGCAGAAAACCCATCTGTGATTACTGCAGCTGTATTAGCACTCGAACATCTACATTTATGGTAGGTACAAAACTGTACTTTCTCTAGGTCATCCAGTTTATTTTGAAGAAGAGTAGTTTGCTTGAGAAAGAATTCTATATTGTAGAATTCTGTATTGTTTTCTCCTTCCTGCATTCTGTTGTCCATGTCATGTAAAGCTTCTTCTATACTAGTTATCTCTGCCTTTTGTTGTTGTAGGTCTTCATTTAGTAAGTCCATTTGCTTTGAGCATTTTTCTTTGAAGTTGTCAATTTTTAAGACTATTTTTGTCAGTTCTAGTTGTTAAGTCATGCATATTTGATAACAAGGTTTGTAGTTCCTTTTTGAGGATGGTATCGTGGTTATTGGCTTTTGAGAAACTCATTCTGAAGGTTTGTGATGAGTAGAAATAATGCAAAGAGATTTTTGACAGAAAAATTTGTGTAAATCAGTATATTTTTTTTATATTAGCCTAGAAGATGATATCCAGAAACTATATATATAAAAGTATGTTTCTTAGGATAACAGAAATATTTCCTGTCATAACAATTAATGTTAGTGGAGCTGAAGTAATCTGCTATTTTGAGCTCATCTTGGCCACGCTGGAAATATATTTTCTTAAATGTTATGGCTAACTGTGACACCATGAACATTGTTTATTTAGCTAACTGTGAGCAATGCAGCTCATTTTTTGTTGGCTAAACCAACCGTCAGTTGTTTGAATGCATTAAGAACCATATATATTGTATAAATAAAGTTAACACTGTCATTGCCTTAGCTAAACATGTTCAAGATGCAAGTTAATGCAGATATGTTTTCTTTTATTGTGTTAGATGTTATATATGAGAATGCTAGGTTAGGCAACACTGAAAATGAAAGAGAGAGAGATATGAAGCTATATGGATAGCCAAACTGCGTTGTCATATAGGGTTAGGCTTAAATTAATTTGAACCCTTGAAACCTGTTTGAAATGCCAGAAGGAGAAGGAAAAAGTAATGTTTACCTCCTTTTGCTGGATTCACTTTTTCAGTGAGTTCAGCTTTAACTATTTAATTGTTTTATTAGTTTTAGCTCTTGATTGGTTTGTGTATTATGACATTGTTATATAAATGCTCAGTGAAGATGCTGTTTGTTAGGGTCTGAAGAAGCTGTGATTCCATAGCGAAAGCACTTACCAATTTGTATATGCATTAAACTTGGATTTATTTTACCTGCTGCCTGTTGTTTTTTGCCTACTTTACTTCTGGATATTTTGAACTGTGACTGCTGTGTTTCCACACTGGTCCTTGTTTTTCTGGACAAAGTTATTTACGTAATAGAAGCATTCAGATGTCCTTACATTCACAGTATTCTTTACAAATGGGGATTCCCTGCCGTGAAGCCCACCGTCCAGCCAGTTTACCAAAGTCTACCATTGCTTTAAGGTACGCTGTGTGTCACCTGCACACTCCTTGCATAGGGTAGGGCATAAAGGTGACATTCAGGCGTATCATCCTCAGAACTTCTTTGCCACCACTCTGAACGCTGTTTTAACCATTGGTCTGTTACCAGTGTCCGTGTTTTTTTTTTTTTTTCCAGTTTTTCTGTTTGCTGGAGTCCTTACAGTTGCAGATAAGTACCCAGTTGGGTTTTCGGTTACTTTTTCTGTTTGTTTTGTGCTGTTTGGGGTTAATGTCATCCAGGATGGGTAAATGTCAGTGTAGGAGACTGATTCCCCATAAAGACCACCACGATACGTGTCTTTTTTGCCTAGATACTGCTCACGACCATACGTCTTGATCAGTTTGTCAGATATTTGTCCTCAAAACTGTTCGTAGTAGGCTTTCTTCCCTTTCCTTGTATCTTGAGAATTAGTGACTTAAGCTTCTTGCTGCAGATACTATGGATGGAACTTTTGCCCCGAGGGTCAGCCATCAAGGAAGAAGAAGGCGCATAAGGTAAGTCTGGAATCTTCCACTGTACAGCCTCTGCCGGGAGTTTCTCCTGAGGTTATTATGAACCTGGAGGCTCACCTGGTTGTTTTGTCAGATTCTTCTACTCTGCCTGGATTGGAGGCCAGTGAGGATCTGGCAGGCAGCATGTCCGGCGAGGCTTAGCAGGAGTCCATTTTAGGTATTCAGAGGGAACCATGGTTGATTGTTTCCGAGGGGTCTCGAGGGGTTCTGCAGTTTCTCTTTAGGGAAGAAGTTCCTACTGCAGGTGTGGAATGCCATCCTGTGTCTGGGCCTTCTCAGGTTTCTAGGATGCATGTCCCCTTAAAAAAGAAACAGAAAACTAATCATGTTTCTTCTGCTCCTAGGGATCCACAAAGTGAGTGGCAGGCGTTTAATCAGGGATTATTTAATGCTTTACTGTCATTGAGGCCTCCTCAAGGCATTTCAGTTCCTGTTCCTCCTTAGTCCTCCTCTTCCCCTGAAAGGCCAAGCAAATTGTATTCTTCTGAGGTGGATTCTGATTATGACTCCCTTGCTTGTGCTACCCAGATTCCTTCTCCTTTAGACTACAGGCTGAGGAGGAGGATTCTCATACTCTGCATAATCCTTCTGAGGAAATTTCCTTTGGGGACACGATCTCTAGGATGAAGAAATTTTTTTAAGTGGGATTGTGCCCAGTTTTCGGATATCCATAAGAGGTTCTGTGAGTTACTGCAGGTTGACTCTCCTAAACCTGTGGCCATTCCTCCTGTCTTGCCTGCTTTATTGGATGTTTTTTCCACTGTCTCTAATGGGTCTGATTCTTTGCCCCCTGCTCCCAGGAAGTTTTTATAGGGTGCCTGAGGATTGTTCATTTTTGTTTAAATGTCCTGCTGCTGACCTCTCTGTGGTGTTTGTAGCCTCTGATAAGCCATCTCAATTGCTTCCTTCATCCAAGTTACTGCCTTCTGACAAGGACAGTAGAACCATGGATAGGCTGGGTAAGAAGGTTTATACTTCGGCTACCTTAGCTTTTATGGCTGTTAATTATCAGACCCATGTCTCTAGGTATGTCTTGGCTCTTCTTTCTCAGGCTTGTCAGATTCTGTCTTATCTTCCAGATTCTGAAAGTACATCTTCTGCTCTTTCCTTGCTTGAGACTCCCTCTCACATAGTTTGTCATTCTGCCAAATGTAGTTATGATGCAGCAGATGCCTCTTCTAGGGCTGCTGCTTCTGGTTCAGTTCTGAGGCGATATTCATGGCTTTGGCTTCAACCTTTGCCTGATGATATTAAAGCTAAGTTGATGGATGCTCCTCTGGATAATGCTATTTTGTTTGGTGAAGCGGCTGCTGGTTTATTTAAGTCTATTCAGGACAAGGGGAAAGCTTTACAGGAGCTTAAGCATGTCTTTGTTTATCCTGTGCCTTAATTTCAGAAAAACTACCCTTCTAAGTCAGCCTTTGTTCATATGCAGTCTCACCCCCTGGGAAATGGGAGAGTGGCCTAATGGTTAAGGTGTTTGCCTTGCAAACACAAGGTACAGGGTTTGAGTCTCACAAGGGATAATTGGCTAGGCTTAAAATGGCTCATAAGGGCAGTTAGCCTAGTACTAATTTATGAACCTATGAACCCTCCTTCTAAAGGTAAAAAGGGTAGTAAATGGACTCCTTCTGCTAAGGCCACTCAGACTGCAGGGATTCTTAAGCCTTCCTTTCCTGACAAACCAGGTACTGTCTGACTATCCACCTGTTCCCAGCCACATTCCTCTTTCTCTTCATGTTTGGCTCCAAATCACCCAGGATTCTTGGGTTCTGTCAGTCATTTGCCAGGGGTACTTCATGGTCTGGATTTCCCACCCTCCTTTTATGGGCATTCCTCAGCCTCCTTGGGAACAGCTTCCTTTTTTCCCAGAGGTTCTTCGAGACCTCTTGTCTCAGGGTACTATTCAAGAGGTGCCTGTGTCCCAAAGGGGGAAAGGGTTTTATTAAAGAATGTTTCTAGTGCTCAGAAAAGAAGGTACTTGGAGACCTATTCTAGACCTCTCCAATCTAAACACCTTTCTGAAGGTGCCTTCCTTTTGGATGTTGTCCCTTCAGTCCCTTTTTCCTGTCTTGCTCCCTCAGGCCTTTCTGGTGTCTCTGGACCTCAAGGATGCTTATCGCCATATTCCGATCCATCCTTTTTTCAGGAGATTTTTGCATTTCTCTGTTGCTTTCTGGCATTTTCAGTTCTGTGCTTTGCCCTTTGGCCTTTCTACTGCCCCAAGGCTGTTCACCAAATGCCTCGCTCCTGTAATTGCCTTTTGCAGGCTTCACGGGATCCAAATCTTTCCTTATTTGGATGACCTGCTGATTCAGGCATCTTCTCCAGAGGTCCTTTTGCAAAATCTTCATTTTACCATTTCTCTTCTTCAGAGCCTGGGGTTCACAGTAAACTTCAAAAAGTTTTCCGTGACTCCTCCTCAGCATCATGTCTTTCTGGGTTGTAGGTTTCAAACGGTGCCAATGCTGGCATCCCTGCCTCCTCCAAAGGCATTAACCTTCATTTCTTTCTTTCAAAATCATCTTCCCCTGGCCTCCATTACAGCCAGGGAGTTTCTGAGAGCTCTGGAGTTCATGGCTTCCACCATTCCGATGCTCTCTCTGGCCAAACTCCACATGATGAAGTTCCAATGGTTTTTGAAGTCAGTGTGACTTCAGCATGCACATCCTGTAGACTTTCCTGTTCCTCTTCTCCCGTGTCTCAAGAAAGAACTTCTGTGGTGGATTCAGCAGTTGTTTCTGAAGGGTCTATGTTATATTCTCGAAAGCTGACAATGTCGAATGTGACATTGTCGACACGAGAATATCGTAAGCTCAGAATCTCGAGCGTGTAAACGGAAATCTCTGTAAGGGGAGATTTCTGTTTACTGTAATGTAGTGCGGTCTCAGAGTTGGTATATTTAAGTAGCGGGGGGTGTGGGGGGTGCAGGGGGTGCAGGGGGTACTTACTGTTAGGGTACCTTTTTCTTTCTTTTTTTTTTTTTTTTGTGTGTGCGTTTTTATAAGGTCGATGTTTGAAGACATTGACCATATGGTGTCGACCATATGTTGTTTGATATTTTTAACCTTTGATCTTATAATATAGACCCATCTCTGAATCCAAGGCTCCCTTTTCAGCCTCCTCTTCCCTCTCAGGCTCTGTTCACAGACATTTCAGATTTGGGATGGAGAGCAATGTTTGGCTTCCTGAGGGTTCAGGGAGTGTGGTCGCCTTGTCAGTGGAAGGAACACATCAACATCAGAGAGATGAGGGCTCTTATGCTGGCTCTTCAGGCCTTTCATCCTCTCTTCTCTGCAGGGTCTCTCAAGGTATTCACAGACAATACCACAATCATGTAGTATATCAATAAACAGTGGTGTACGTACGAGATATTACCGTCTTTGCCAGCTGGGACTTCTGGTATAGGATCTGGCTATCCAATATCAGATGATTCTTTAGGCAGTTTACATTCCTTCAGATCGGAACATTGTGGTAGACAATCTGAGCAGGTTCTTCAGTCAGTCCCATGAATGGATGCTTCACAGGGATGTGTTTCTGGACATTGTTCACCAGTGGGGTACTCCTCAAGTAGATCTCTTTTCCTCCCCTCTGAACAGACAACTTCCTCTGTTTTGGGCCAGAGTCCCAGGTCCTCTGGTATGGAAGGTGGATGCCCTCTCATTTGCTCAGAAGGGGATATTTCTTTATGCATTCCCTCCCCTTCCTCAAATTCTGAGAGTCCTGTTAAAGATTCAACAGGATGCTCCTAAATTCTTGTTGATGACTCCCTTTTTGTTGCGACAGCACTGGTTCCCTATACTTCTGCATCTAGCCAGGGGCAGTCATCACAAGTTACTTCACAGGGTGGATCTCCTCACACAAGATGAGGGGTCTCTCATCCATCCCCACCTGCCCACACTTCAACTGACACTGTGGGTGATAGGGTTTTGATTCCTTATAGACACTTTTTTTCTGAGGACATGCTACAAGTCCTGCAGGAGGCCAGGAAACCTATTACAAGGAAATCCTACTTATCTAAATGGAAGAGGTTTTCTATTTGGTGTCTTTCTCGTGACCTGGACCCACATTCTGTGGATGTTCCTTTGGTTCTCTCTTATTTATGTGAGTTGCTCAATGCTGGTTTGGCCTATTCTTCTATTAAGGCCCACTTATCAGTTCTTTCTGCTTGTCTGCCTTTAACTTCCCCATTAGCTTCTAGTTTTCAGGCTAAGCAATTTCTTAAAGGAGTCCTTAATATTAGACCTCTCATGAAGCCTGTTCCTCCTCCCTGGGATCTTTATTTTGTTTTGGACAAATTGACTCAGGCTCCTTTTGAGCCTGCTGTTTCAGCTTCCTTGCAACATTGTTTTTGGAAGACCGTTCTTTTGTTAGCTCTTACTTCTGCTAGACAGGTGTCTGAGTTTCAAGCCCTTATGGCTTGTGCACCTTTTTTGATTTTTCATGAGGACAGGGTGTCCTTGTGTACTAATCCTTCTTTCATGCCCAAGGTGGTTAATGAGTTGTCACTTAATCAGTCTACTAATTTGCCTATTTTTTTCCCCTCTCCACAATCTGACAGTGAGAGGGTGCTGCATACCTTAGATGTGCATAGACAGCTCAGACTTTATTTGGATAAAACTAAAGCTGTCAGAAAACCTGACCAGTTATTTGTTTCCTTTCATCCTAGGTCTTTAGGTTTGGCTGTTTCCAAGCAAACTATTTCCACTTGGATTTCAAAGGCTATTTACTTTTGTTACACTTTTCATGACAAGAGCCTTCCTTCTTCTGTAAAGGCTCATTCCACTAGAGCTGTGGCTTTTTCTGGTGCTTTTTTCAAAGGTTTAGAAGCTAATTCTATTCTTGGCGCTGTAACCTGAACTTGTGTGCATTCCTTTACCAAATATTACCAGATTGGATGGTATCTGCAGAGCTAGAGCTGGTTTTGCTGCTGTCATTCTTCATGGCTTCTTGGAGGGCTCTGCTGCTTCCTCCTCCCAGGTTTCTTCTTGAGCTTTTGCACCTTCCCATTCATAAGGAATACTGCAGCGGTGAATGTAAGGACAGAGTACAGTTGTGTAAAAATCTTACCATAATGGTAGATGTCCTTGCCTTTACCGCTGCAGTATTCACTCCCTCCCTCCATCCCCTTGGTCTTTTGTCCTTCCTGGATCTGCAGGTTCTCCTTGGTTTTCCTTGGACTGCTGTTCCTACTGGGGCAATCATTTCTGAGGATGGCATGCCTAAACATCACCTTTATGCCCTACCCTATGCAAGGAGTGTGCAGGTGACGTTCAGTGTACCTTAAAGCAATGGTAGATTTTAGTAAACTGGCCAGATGGTGGGCTTCATGGCAGGGAATCCCCATTTGTAAGGAATACTCATTGAAGGTTCTGCGTTAGGCCCGGCAAGCCAGTACGTAGAAATCTACTGCCAATCATTAGCGGACCAGAGTTCTGCTGTGGCGACCCCTAACCGGGAAAAGCCGAAAGACACAAACAAACTGCAGCGGTGAAGGTAAGGACATCTACCGTTATGGTAAGATTTTACATAACTGTACTTTCTTCTTGCATTGTGTGTTTTAAGCAGTTATACTAACAAGATAAAATATAAAAAATTAGTTTACCAATACACTTCTCCCCTTTGATATTAGTGTCATAGTAGACATGATTGCTGATCAATAAAATCTTGAAGGGTATTTTGCATTTTTATTTAACTTAGTTTGATATAGTGCATCTCTGTATTTTCATAATTTATTAGTAATGATGTATTTGTTCTCTTTGTTGTAAGCAGGTTTATTTGTTGCACTCAAAATTCTTTTTCTGGAATCACTGGTAGAAATTTTCAGATTATCTGTGCATAAACAGATGACTACAACAATCAACATAAGTAATACTATATTATAAAGAAAATTCTCATTCAATTACCATTATTTTAATTGTCTCTTTTATATAAGAATATCAGTGTTGATTTATCAAAAGGCATATCCCACCTTTACCGCCCAGTATGAAATTGATGGCCATTTTAGTTTTTTTCCCTTCAAAAAACACTGCTGTCATAATTGCCATTGTGATCATATTTGTCTCAGAATTTTTAAAAGTATAGACAGTTTTATTTTGCATGCTATGGATGTTGAAATAATCAGCCAAGGTCTGTGTTAGCCACATTATGTTTGCTGTTATGATTCTGATACCTTCCAGTAGTGTGACTGAATGTCTAATAGCTTGATATAAGTATCCATCCATGGGAATAGGGGTGATGGATGATGTAAGTGCGTCAAATGTATATAATTTGCTTTTGTAGAGGGGTTACTCTGTATTTATGAGGTCTGTTTTTCCATGCAAAATACATTTCTAGATGTTTACTAGCACTGTGTTGAATTTAACTGAATGTAGATTGAGTAAGTCTGTATTTTTGTAGTATTTTAACTGAATGTAGATTGAGTAAGTCTGCATTTTGTAGTATTTAAGTGCACAGTAAAATGCAGTTACCTTTACCCCGTGGTTGTTCTCATACCTCCATCTAAAGATGCACACATGTCTAAGTCTACAGCTGAGTATCAAAAGTCTTGGGCAGTTTAATTAATGTTGTTGAGGTTTATCCATTTTTTTTATTTATTTTTATTTTACATTTGTTAACCGGGCTAGTCCAACTGGATACATGTCCATTTTCAGTGGAGGCCCGAGGAGAAAAGCTCCGCTATCTAATACATGGTTAAAAAACAGTAAATACACTACAAACAAAAACAGTAAATACACTACAAACAATGTTTGTAAATCAAAAAAAAGGCAAGAAATGGTAGTAGGAAGTTACATAAGAGGGGGATAGAGAGGCAAGGGAGATATGTAGGAAGAGCTATGGAGAAAGAAGGAGAGAAGAATTAAGATAAATAGGAAATTTAGCACGAGTGTTATTTGTGAAGTGTGTTATATAGTAGAGATAGCCAATTTCTCCAGGATCACTGTGGTACTGGTAGTATTGGAGGTTCAATTCATAAATAAGTAGTAGATAATGGGTCTGCAGACCATTTCAAGCCTAGCTAAAAAATCCTATTCAAAACTTTTGTCTAACCTCAAGAAAGGTAAGACAAGATAGACTTGGAGAGAATCTGAGGCTGCACAACCAATTATCTTGGTTTACCTTAAAGGTAGCAAGGCTGTTACTCTGCCTAACATGTAATGGAAGTTTGTTCCAGAGGTGAGGGATACATTGTGATATATATACATATCACACCAACATGCCTTATTTATCTACTGATGAAGGTTTAGCTCATTTAACCAAATATTTGTTGCAGCGTTAATTCTATGGAGGAATAAGACATCAAATCAAATAAGGCTGGATCTTTCACAGCATGAAAAGATAGCTGTAGATCTCCCCAGAGTAGTTTGTAACAGACTGAGTACAAAGAAAAGGCTGCCAATCTCTTGATAACTAAGATTTTTGAGGCCACTGATCTTCTTTTAGAAATGAATATCTGAGATCTCTCAAGTTGTGTGATATGTTTAGATAAATACATACCAAAAGGCCCATTATATTCAATAAGGGGACTGATAAGATATGAGTAAGGTAAAAATAAGATGACTTTGGATCTAATGGAGATGGCTTTGGAAATTAGATGGGGCAGATAAAAGGCTTTCTGATCTATTCTGGAGAAGTGCTGATCAAATGATAAGGAGTTATCAACAAGAGTACCCAGAGCCCTTGCAACAGTGTCTGATTGGAGGCGTGTGCCTCCTATATACAGTAAGTGAAGTTGTTTTGTTTAACATAATGAACTATGCTATATTTATTTTCATTTAGTTTGAGACCATTGTCCTTGCACCAAGTGTTAACATGGTCTAAACCATGTTGGAGCAATTGTGAGACAGTTGAAGATCAAATTTTACAGTCATCTGCAAACTTAGTTAACCATAGGTCAGAAGTGCTTGCCTGAAGATATGAGAAATATATATCAAATATCATTTGGTGAGCTGCTCATCATTTGATGATGATGGCACAGACTAAGAGAATTTACTAACATCTGAAGCCACCCTTGGCAAGACAACTTAATTTAGGTATCGTTACCTGTTTTCATTACACTGTGAAATATTTCTGGTCTGTTTATTGTTTTTCTGCAGTTCTTTAAAGTTGCATTTTCAAACTGCTGTAAGGGTTTGTGTTCTGCATTTAAATACATTGTATCTAGTGATTTTTAGTTAGTAATTAGGCATCTGTCTGTGGTTCTTTAACACTTGGGCCCCAAATCACCCATTTAACATTGAGGGTCAAAGTCTGCACTCCTGTGGCAAGAGAGGGCTAATTTCTCCTATCTGAGGTGGGAATTGATGGTGTGGAAAGCTTATTGTGTGTTTATCTGATTGGCCTTAGGGCATAGTTAGTGTAAAACTTGCTTTTTTGTGCACAATACAAGCCTCACATTTGCAATAGTCTTGGCTCATTTTTCCATAGCTGCTTATCATTTGGTGAAGACACCAGAGACTTTGAGAGATTTTGCTAACATCTGAAGCTCTCCTTGGCAAGGCAAATGAAATTAAGTAGGACGGCGGCCACAGTGGTGCAGCAGTTAGCATTGCCACCTCACAGCAAGAGGTTCTCCGGTTCGATCCTCATCTGGGGTGCCTTCTGTGCAGAGTTTGCATGTCCTCCCTGTGGTCATGTGGGTTTCCTCCGGGTGCTCCGGTTTCCTCCCACATCCCAAAGACATGCTGTATGTGGAATGGACACTCTAAATTGGCCCTAGGCACGAGTGCGTCCTTGTGTGTGCCTTCTGTAGAAGGTTGGGCGCCGGGCTGGCAACTTGACACTGTAAAACTCCACTGCCAATCATGAGCGGTCAGGTGATCCGCTGTGGCGACCCCTAACTGGGAAAAGCTGAAAGAAGAAGAAGAAGATTGTTTGTTTTCATTATACTGTGAAAGATTTCTGTGCTATTAATTGTTTTACAATAAAACAATAACAAAACTATTTACAATATTTACATTCATCCATGATAAACAATCATTTTATCCATGAGAAGTTATCAGTATTTATTCAAAAGGTTTTCCAATTTTTGCCATGCTATTTTTATGAGTAATGTTATGAGTGGTATAACAAATGGTTTGCAGTTCTTTTTTACAAACAACTTTTGCTAAATTAATAAAATCTTTAAACATCAAATCTTGTTTACTCTTCCAGTTCAAAGAAATAACTTTTCTGGCAATTGCAAAATTGACCAGAGTAACTGAATCTGAGATTTAGGTATTACATTAGGTATAGGAACGTTGAATAGGATTAGTGAGTTAAAAATATGACAGTTATCAGACCATAAAGCATTTACAAATTATCTGAAGTCTTTCCAGTATTGAACATTTTTACATTCGATGAACATGTGAACCCAGTTGGCCTCTAGTAATTTATCACATTTCCAGCATTTACTTTTACTGTTTTTGTGTATAAGATTTATTTTATGTGGAGTATAGAAACTCCTATTCATAAATTTCCATGTATACAATCTCCAATATAATGAAGAAGAGGTACCAAAGGTAGAATTCAATAATAAGTTTTTGGATTCATCAGATATTTTTTCTCCATTAATCTAAACTTAGTAATTCCAAAAATATGAGTCAAACTTTAAAGTGTATTCTCTTAGTATCTTATAGATAGGTGAAATACTTAATGGTACAGATTCAGTCTCTAGGTTGATTGATACTCTCAATTTGTTTTCTATAAACTGCCGTAATGAATATATAAACAACTGTCTTGACTGTTATCAAAACTACATAAAAGAGAATTTTGTGGTTTAATACTGTTATTTTCAATAAACTGATGCCAGTATATCAAGTTATTTTCCTTTAATTTTTGCATCGCATTGATGTTGAAAGAATCTATGCAATCGGGAGATTGCTGTAGGGAATATAAGAAATAGAAATTGTTTAATGTTGTAATTACAATCAATTATATTTTTAAAGTTATTAAATATTTCAGTAATGCCGTAAGAAAAATGATCAAACTTCTTATTAAGTAAACAAAAGTCAAATAAAAGCCAATGAACTCTGCTTATTCCATATTGTTCCTTAAATTGATTTTCTGTAGTTCTGACATCAGTTATGTGAATCACATGTATTGTTTTCCAGCCAGATATATAGGTAGGTGTGATCCAATGTAATATTACATTAATTATAACTGATTTGGAATAAAGATCTAAGCTAGGGAATGCTATCCCATTACTGTTCCAAGCTCTAATGTGCCATTTATATGCAATCCTAGGTTTTAAGGGGAACCATAAAAAATTAAGTAGCATGGAATCTAATTTTTTTAAATAAGTTTTTGGGAGGGGATAGTATCAGTGACTGTATATAAAACACAATTTTAGGTAAAATTATCATTTTAATTAAAGATAGCCTATCCTCCATTGTGAAAAAAAAATTTTATTCCATCTTTTGATTAACTCACCAATGGTAGTTATTAAATTATTGTAGTTTAGTTTAACAGGCTCTTTCCATGTACTCTTTATACTAACATCCAAATATTCTAATACATCATTCTCCCAGTTATACAGGCTATTCTCTCTTGGGTTTTTGTTGATATTTTTGTTAATTAGTAATGTTTTGGATTTATTATGATTAAATTTAAACCCTGAAATTCTTTCAGACTTGCTTAAGGTATTTATAACATCATGCAAAGAACCATCAATATTACCTAACGTTAACATATCATCAGCAAATAATTGTATCTTTAGACAATAGTCATTAATTTGAAAGCCTTTTATATTTTGCTTGTTTCTGATATATGTAGCAAAAGGTTCCATTGAAAGAGTAAACAATAATGGTGATAAAGGACAACCTTGTCTAGTTCCCTTGAGGATTTCTAGTGGTGAGGATAGACATGATCCTATTTTTGCATAAGCTTATGCCCCACTATAAATTTTCATTAATAAGTTGACAAAATCTGAGGAGAATTCAAAACCAATCAGAATTATTTGTAGATAAGACCAACTAATAGAATCAAAAGCCTTTTCTATGCCTAGGCTGATAATAGTTGCTTTTTATATTTGCATGCTGTGATTATTAATGATAGTAATTTAATAATGTTATATTGCACTTTTCTATGAAGAATGAACCCTGTCTGATCATTATGCATTAGATTAGGTAATATTTTCTTTATCCTATTAGCTAATATTGTCATGAAACTTTTATAATCAGTGTTTAGTAACGTAATTGGCCTATATGAATCACAAGATTTGGGGTACTTACCTTGTTTTAATATGGGGGAGATAATTGAGTATTTCCACGATGGAGTATTATACATTTTTGCTTAACCATAGTAAAGGGCACTCATCATTTTTTTATTATATATTCAGGAAAAATCTTATATAGTTAAGGAATTATTACATCTGGTTCTGCAGCTTTATTATCTTTTAAAATTTTTATTTGCTCTTTCACTTCTGTTAGTGTTATTTGTTTATTTACTATGTTATTTTGTTGGATTGACACCTTAGTAGCTAGATTTTCTCGAATAAAAGTATTTATTACATTATCTGTTTCCAAAAGTGGTGTGTTATTATTTATATCTTTATAGTAGTTTTTTAAATATGCCCATTAAGTTAGATGTACTCTAAACTGAGCCATCACTTTTATATTTAATTTCATTAATAAGATTTTGATTTTATTTTTTGGATCTTACCACTATTTTATGTAGATATTTAGGATTTACTGCATAAGACTGTAATTTCAATTTTTCCAGGTTTATGGCTACCTTATGATTCAGAATTTCTAAGTATTTTGATTTAACTTAGTAATTTCGTTATGTGCTACTCTATTTGTTTTTTTGCATCCATTTTTAATGGTGTCCTATAGTATAATATCAGCCACTTCACCATTATAATTTATTTCCATAAACATGTCTATTTCTTTCATTATCCATTCCCTAAAGTCATTTACCTTAGTTATGTAAGCATGAATTATCTGTAGAAATCTTAAATCATCTGTATGTGTAGTTAATGTAAAGTATATAGCATTATGGTCCGAAAGTGGACAAGTCATTATAGATACGTCACTTATTTTAGAGTTATATTTGATACAAAGACCTTATCAGTGTTTGTTTGTGTACTAAACCAATATGCATAGTGAGTATAGAATAAGGAATAATATTCTCTTAGACCATGTATATCTTTAAGGTTCATCTGATTTGTAAAGTCATTTAACGTTTTGCCTTGAGATGTTAGTTTTATTTTACCATTTTTAGAAGTATCATTACCTGATAATAGGCAGTTTAAAATCACCTGTTGCTATAATTTCCCCTTTTGCATTTAAAGTAATCAGGTCCAGATATTTGTCAACATATTTAGTACTCAGTTCTGGTATCCAGTATGTATTAATCAAAGTATAATACTTCCTACTGATTTCCAAAGTAACCATGCTTGGTATCTCATCTTTATCTGAAATTGTATCTATAATTCTTGGCATAGTATAAGTATTTTTTCATATAATAAGAGTGCCCCTTCTCTTAGTCTTAAAACATGAATCAGCCAGAATGGTATAGCCATTCAGTGAGTATTTTTGTAGATCTTATTTTAATAGATGGGTTTCCTATAAAAAGATGATCAGGGCTGTATGCATTTTGATATATTTAAGCAAACCAGCTCTTTTGACATTATTGTTCAAACCATTAACATGTAATGATA
Source organism: Protopterus annectens (assembly GCF_019279795.1). Classification (NCBI taxonomy): domain Eukaryota; kingdom Metazoa; phylum Chordata; order Ceratodontiformes; family Protopteridae; genus Protopterus; species Protopterus annectens. The sequence goes on along the minus strand of NC_056727.1, from coordinate 90,780,255 downwards.
AACATTTATAAGCTATTGACTATAATGTGTGTGTTGTTACTAACTGAAAGACCCTTCTTCCATGTTGACTTGAAATCTACTGAAAACGTACTTATCATGGATACATAACGTGTATTAAGCACTACTTTCAAAAACCCCAAACTATTTACAAACACATACATGAAACATAAAAGTTTCTAGTTTAGTTAAAAACTTAACTAAACCATCTATCCACCACCTCTCCAATACCAAACGGCACAAATTATCCATCTCTGCTTAGTATATAGTATAAAACAAAAAAGAAAAGCATTATAAAAGCAACTAAAGAAATCTGAATCCATGAAATATACATTAGAATGAGAGTGTCCAATGTATCTGAAACTATATAAATATGTCACATATGATAATAGCACCTCTAATGCATAGATATGCCAGAAATGCATATCAGATCAAAGTATGTATAAACATTAGAAGCTGAAGGTTAAAAAAATTGTCATTACTTCCAAGACTTTTCAAGAAACATCAGATAATTTAACCATTTTGTTAGTGATCTATCTAACATTATTCATGAAAGGATCTGTTGAATATATATATATAAAACAGTTATTACAACATAACTATTATATTTATTTTATTTACTTTATTTTATTTTATTTATTTTACATTTGTTGATTACTCGTATGTATTAACAATATCTATGTTGGCAAGCCGCAGTGGTGCAGTGGTAGCATTGTTGCCTCACAGCAAGAGGTTCTCCCATTCGATTCTCGGCTGGAATGTGGGGAGTGCCTTCTGTGTGGAGTCTGCATGTCCTCCCCGTGGTTGGGTGGGCGCTCGAAAGACGTGTGTAAATAGGCGTGCCTTCGCTGATGGTTGAACGTCAAGCTGGCACCTCGGCGTTCGTGAAAATCTACTGCCAATCATTATCAGACCAGAGTTCCGCTGTGGTGACCCCTAACTGGGAAAAGCTGAAAGACAACAACGTTAACAATATCTATGTTGACGTCTTTCACCAGGAAGGGGGGTGAGAGAAGGAAAAAAAGGGGGGCCTCACAACCCTCTGTTTAGTTACTGAAGGTTTAGTTATATAACATAAGTCTGATGTTAATATGCATAATGAGTTTTCAAATGCAGCTCCTAGTTCACTTAATGTTATTTAGTTACTAATAGTGTCATTGAATCTGATGAATGTATGCATCTATAAGACAACATAGGCATTTTCAAAGGAGTTAAACACTTTTATCAGAACAAATTATTTACCATTTAAAGTATCTAGTGAAGTACAACCATTTAACAAGTTCAAAAGGTCAACTGATGTCATCACTGCTGTTTCCTCAAGCTGCAGCTTCATAAACTTGTTAAAAAATATCTAAATAGGCTCAAGCACAACAGAAGTTGTCTCTAGTGAAGAAAAAGGCATTTTTGACGAGAAATTCAGATCTTGAAGCTTTTAGAGTTTACAGAAAGCAAAAAAGAAAAAACTCAAGCTACCTTGTCAGTGCATGTCATGAGTCTCCACAATGAGAACAGTCAGACTACCAGTTTCCTCACAAAACATCAACATCATGAAAAAATTTACCTTTTCTTATAAAAACAGCTATTTAGAAGTAACAACTGCCTCAAATCAGAAATCATATTATAACATTTCAGTCATTTACCCACCAGTTAACCAGGCCAGAGAGAAAGAAAAAAAAAGGAACCTAGTATATATATATATATATATATATATATATATATATATATATATATAAAACTTATATTTAGCTATCTATAAAACACCATTAATGTACTATTTTAATGTTTACATGTATCTAAACAAAGAGTCTAAAACATCTAGTTAGAAACATTAATCAGAAACACCTTGTTACCCCACCACTGATCCACTAGAAAAAATGTACTTTGATATTAAGTCAAATTATGCTATTACTGAAGAATTAGAAGGCATATATCATTTTTAGTTATTTAAAAGGGAAAAGTATGTAAAGTACTTATAATGGGGAAAGGAACATTGGTAACAAAAAAGAATAGGAAGAAAGAAGAGAGAGAGAATGGGCCAGATTCAGGAATCCTCCGTGTAAGAGTTATAACTCTTACACGGAGGCTGCAGTTAAATGGTGTGATGTCAGCATGTCATACATATGCATGAGGGGCATGAGGCATGCTGAATCACACTGTAACTCTTACACGGTCCGTGTAAGAGAGTAGGGGGCGTGTCCGTAGGCTAAGCCCTGCATGCGGACACGCCCCCGGCAGTGTAGAATGGCTGAAAGTAAACAGCCACGAGAGAGCCCATGGAAATGTAAATAAACACACTACACAACACATTCCCCCACAGACCATCAGTGTACAAAGTGAACAGAGGCTATAAAATGAAAATAAAAACTGTTTTATTTTTTAACCCCGTAAATGTGTGCTACTGTGTGCTCGTGTGGTGTGCTACTAGCGCAATTGCAGTTAGCAGGCAGAGGAGAAGGATATGAGAACTAAATATGCAAAGTAAGCCAAGAAGAAATAGCTTAGCGGTAGAGTTGCCGGCTTAAGAGTAGGGAGGCAGGGTTCGAGCCCACACAACAACCTTTTTTTTTTTTTGTAAATAAGCAGTAAAAAGGCCCCTGACAGTATTGTACAAATGTAAAAGTATACCCTTTTGTAAAATGGAATGAAATGGAGCATATATTCTGAAGTAACACAATAATAAAAATATTTAGAAATGTACTAATAGCTAAGCTGCAGTGAGACAGAGTGCTTGTAGCTGAGTAGTGTTTAAAAAGCTGCAAATTGCTTGCCCGTAGCTAAGCACTGGTTTAACAGGCTCAAACTGTGTGCAACTAGCTGTGCTTAGCTTAACATGTGTGTCACCAGCCAATTAAGGTTTATCCCAGCGCACACCGTTTGTGCACCGCTCCCACAAGCTAACTGCCAGTGCGCATGCGTTAGCTCCGCGCAAACGAGCGCAGACCTGGTTTTAAGTGCTTAAAAGTGCTTTTGGCATGTTTGATTGACAGGTCCTCAATTCATGTCTAGACAGTCTTGAAAATTAAAAATCAGTGGTCAGATTCGAACCCAGGATACCATGCAATAGAGTCAAGGTACTAAACCACTAAGCCATGACAGCAGTACTTAGAAATGCAGAAATAGCATACATATAGGATATAATCCAGAATGGAGCATAATAAAGCAGTTTCTGTGAAGTAGATACAATTCCAAAACGGCCAATCATAGAAATGTGTGGGAAAATCGGCATATATAAGCCCCATAGGCAGGAATACACAGCAGAACCGATTGTAGAACAGACCTACAGGCAGAATGAGTGGAGTAGGGGAGGGACGTTGCTTTCGAGCACAGCGGTGGGGCGTTGAGGAGTCCAGATACATGGTCTGGCTCCTAGTTCACCATCATGAGGCCCAACTCATGCAGGGCCAGATCTCATGGGGAGCGTACAGGGCGGAGGCATGGGACCAGTTGGCTCATGATCTGACCAGTGCTACTGGCATTCCATGCACTGGTGAGCAGGTCCGTCACCACCATGCGGACCTGAAGCGGCGTAAGCAAGACCAGTTGACCCAATGGATCCAGGAGGCCAGGATACGCCCAACGCCCCACTACTGAGTAAGTTACATTTTACTTATGTATGTCAGGAATTAAACTAGCTGATACTATGGAGATGTGTATTCCAATATTACTTGTTTTGTATTACAGCTGCAGGTGTCCGCTCTGCGAACCGCGAGACGCATGACTGCAGGCTGGCGCGGCTGCACCACCGTGCAGGTTAGTAACCCCACCTAGTACTTGTAAATAAATATTATAGTGTAGCATGTATCAGAACACTGCAGTGTATTGATTACAAGTAATATAATGTGCAAGCAAGAATTGAAAGTCTGCAGGTATGGCTGCAACAGGTTCATCAGTATGCAAGTGTAACTGGAAATATAATTGATAGAAATAAATAGTGCTGTAATACAGATGTCCCACCATTAATTAAATATAGTATAACCTGCAGTAGTCTCAAGAGTACAGCTTCAGAACCTGAGGTAGTCACATGTGAGATTTATCCCCTGTTGAAATGCTGAATCATGACAGAAGTGAGGCTGTTGGAAAGTGTTTGAATCACCACAGGTCTAATATGTGAACAAAGCCTAGAAGTACCAATCTTAACTGTGAAGTTACAGGATGTGTGAGAGTGACAGAAAGGGTCATGTATGAATAAATAAAGTAGTAATAACCCCTGAATATATAAGCCTCAGTGTGTTTCTTCAGAACTAAATGCATGTGTGAAGTACAAATTAACATCCCAAACTGATATCAGTGTGTCTGAATCTGGATTGTCTAGGCCAAAATCTGTATATGGTGCTAACAGTAAACAATTTGCAGATAGAATGAATGATTATCTGACAGACTAAACAGCCATAGTTGTCCCCTGTCCTGTCATGAAAGTGTAGCAGGATGATGTGTCTGATCAAATTCAAAATAAGTAGGATAGTGATGTATTTGTAACAGGTCTAGCATGACAGCCAAATAAAATTAATTTTAAAAAATCAGACTCAAGTTAATTGTGTACCTATTACAAATGTATATCAATGTGTAACCTCTGAATGTGTCATTTCCTCTCTCCACCCCACCCTATAATTGCAAATTAAAACACTGACTAAATATTGGTATGTGAACATTTCATTAACCATGGACATTTTCCTATTCACAAATATATGCATGTCTGTTTGTGCATGTGCCCTGTTCATACCTGCAAACCTGATGGCCTGTTGCCATTAATCAACCCTGCATGTTGTTTGATTGTGTATTTCTGTTCAAATAATGCATGTGATATTGATATGCCCGTTGTTCAATGGTGTTAATATCTGGGTGTTTGTTTAATGGGAATACCAATGCATGCTGTTACAACTAATTGGAATGGAATAATATGCCACTAACCCAAACTAACATAACATACCCACAAACCTAGAATGCTTGGGAAGGCAGGTCCCAGCGGACCCACCTCTCCCACCTCAGCTGGCGACTGCACCTGGCACTAGTGCCCAGGCTGGACCCTCCTCCGGTGGCCCTGTGCCACCTTCGGGTGGAAGCGCTGCAGGGGATGGGGCCTGTCCCCCCTCTGCAAGCGTGGCCGGAGGAGTACGTCCACTCACCTCCAAGGTGTCCGGTCTGTGGTGCGAAGGGAGATCCAAGACTCTGTTCTTGGGCCCCTACACCAGCTCGAGGCTCGGGTGGCACAGCTTACGGCCACGGCCGTTGTCCCGCCTGCACAGCCCCCAGCACAGCCCCTTCCTGGGCTGTGAAGGAACAGTGGCAACTGCCTATGGGTGGGGATATGAGTTCCACTGTTGCCATCTGTGGGCTCATGCGCCTTGGATATCCCAACCTCCGTCCCCGTCAATTGTGTAACCCCCCCATTTGTGTCATACACCGCCCCTGTATGCGTCTTGTCTGTCTTGTCTGTTAACCTACCCAGCCTACCTCCCCAGCTATACCGAATTCCTTCACCTGACATACCACTCTCACCTGAAAAAAAAAAAAAAAGGGCACTCTGTACCCACAAAAAAATTACACCCCATACATAGCTGTCCATGTCGCACACATGTCCGCTGGACATTGAAATTGTTAATTACAATTGGCTTTACAACAAATATTAATGTTGTCCTGACACCTCTCTCAGGGGTGGAAGGTTTCAAATGTCCCACCAAAATACATAGAAATACACAGCTGTTGCTGCTAAAGACATGGTCATCTATGGGCCTTACCCACATCCTTCCTGCAAATCCCACGCTTGTTTCCCTACTGTCTTACCCTCTTTGTGACCCCTTTTTCACCACTTTCCTGTCACCCCTTTTTCTTTTCTTTCAAAGAAAATAGCTGGTGTCTTGGTGTGTTAGCGGAGCTCAACGCCAGTCTTGCGTGAGCTCAGCAAAAGCGCAGACCTGGTTTAAGTGCTTAAAAGTGCCTTTATGGCACTTTGATTGACAGGTCCTGTACTCATTTTGAAAACCTGGAAAGAAAAATAAATTCCCACTGCCAGTCTTGAACCGAGGACCTTGGTAACATTAGTCTGTATGACCTACCACTAAGCCATGACTGCCATACAAGAACATAGTGCTAAAATAAATATAACATGTAATAGTAGGAATCAATATAAAGGCAATATAGGAGGTGTACTACCCAAAGCATTTCAGGTAGAGTTTTAATGGCTAAATTACTGGATTCCCACACTAGTTCAGTGTTAACAGAAACAGCCCTGCTAATTGTTCGCTTGTACATAATAATGTAAGGTAATGTACACATAAGAAGATATGTATATGTACACATACATATATATACATATATAGTAATACATATGAAATATAGTCGTAGGTGTCAGTATCCATACACACTCACTACAGGAGACAGTGAAGATAAATGCAGCAGCCAGAATCTGCAACACAGCCTGACCCCTCTGAGACCCACTAACCCTTTTAACTGCTTAAAGGTGGCTTCAGCACTTTGATTGACAGGTCCTGTACTCATTTCGAAGGTTTGGAAAGAAAAATAAATTCCCACTGCCAGTCTCAAACCCAGGACCTTGGTAACATTAGTCTGTATGACCTACCACTAAGCCATGACTGCCATATGAGAACTTCGTGCTAAAATAAATATAACATGTAATAGTAGGGATCAATATAAAGGCAATATAGGAGGTGTACTACCCAAAGCATTTCAGGTAGAGTTTTAATGGCTGAATTACTGGATTCCCACACTAGTTCAGTGTTAACAGAAACAGCCCTGCTAATTGTCAGCTTGTACATAATAATGTAAGGTAATGTACATATATGAAGGTATGTATATGTACACATACATACATATAAATATACATTAATACATATGAAATATAGTTGTAGGTGTCAGTATCCATACACACTCACTACAGAAAACAGTGAAGATAAATGCAACAGCCAGAATCTGCAACACAGCCTGACTCCTGTGAGACCTACTAACTCCTTTACTGCTGGAAGGTGCCTCCAGCACTTTGATTGATAGACTCTGTACTCAATTTGAAAGGAAAATACAAGCATACTAGTAGGCCCTACCACAAGACCATTGTAACACTAGTCTGTATGACCTACCAGCAAGACATGACTCTCATACAGGAATATAGTGCTAAATAAGTGGAACATGTAATAGTAGGAATGAAGATAAAGGCAATATAGTATGTGTACTACCCTAAGCATGTCAGACAAACTTTCACTGTCCCAATTACTGGATTCCCATACTAGTGTGTGTTAACAGAAACAGCCCTGCAAATTGTTAGCTTGTACCCAATATTGTCAGCTAATGTACATATATGAAAGTATGTATATGTACACATATGTATATATAGCAATACATAATAAATATAGTTGTAGGTGTCAGTATGCATACACACTCACTACAGGGAACAGGTGGGAGAAATGCAGCAACCTGAATTCACAACACAGCATGAAGCATGAGAGATGTACTAACCTTCACACTCACAGAACATTTTCCAACAGCATACCAGCATGGTCCACGCCCTTACAATCTGAAAGGGCAACGCCTATCTCACATACCTTTTTATAGCACTGTCCTGAAATCACAGTGAGACATGCAATCAGTACACAACTGGCTGTATGCAATTAGCCAATGCTGCCTTACAATTGGTGCAGAGGCCATCACATGGGCGTATGCAGATACCTACAAAAGCATTCAGCACCCACACTCCACACATGCAATACAGTCATTGCACAAACCTAATGAGAAAGAGAGAGAGAGAGACAGAAATAAGAAAATATACAGACTGCCAGCAGCAGCAGAAAACAGCAAGCAGCACCACTGACACAGCAACAGCTGCCACAAACACAGGTAATGCAAAGTAGCAGGTTAATACTGTGTTTACTGTGACACCTCCAAATGTATCATAGTTCACTATCTATAGGTATGTCCATGAGATAGGTTGTGTGTACATAGTCCTGAAATATATACATATGTAATATTACTGTACATGTTGCCCATACTTAAAACTTCCATAGCTTAGAACACAAGGCCAGTTGTGCATATGATGCAGTAGTTACCAGGGTCAGTAGAGGTTACTCCTCATTGGTGTGGGACTACTGTGTATGCATGGCACTGTTCAGGTACATATCCTGTAGTATGGCCAGGGATTAATATCAGTCTGTCATGTGGTGCTATGTCCTCCAGGGGTGAACGTAGCACACATCCAGGGATACCATTTCGTAACAGTGATGCTATGTGTTCTGCAATGTTGAGGGTGGTCCTCACCTGGACATGTGAGAGGATTGGGAGGTTACAGTCATCTGGGATAACTAATACCACATGTGTAGGAGAATGGGGGGGGGGTACCTGCACCTAAACTGTCTGCAACAATGTTGCCAATATCTGTGCATTTGGTGAATGTGAAGCATCTTAACACTGATGACCACAGATGCCTTGCCTTCATGTGAATCTGCCCTGTGCTGCAGTAGCCTCCTGCTATTGTTATACAATGTGCCTGTATCTGTAGTCCACTGGACAGGATTAATAAGTGGTGTGCAGATGTTCTGGGTTAGATATGTGTGTGCACAGTACATGCAGTATGTGGGATGTCTGTGGTAAGCATATGCAAAGGGCGGCAGTGTGTGTTGTGGCTTCCACTGGCCCAATGGGCTGCATGGATAGCATCACAGTCATAACTAGTGAATAACTGTGTAATTACATGCATACATAGCAAGGTAGTATACTGTGCTTGTGGTGTTGTTGGGATATGTATATCCAGGCTGAGTAATGTGTGTCCACATCACAGGGTTGGATGGCAACACACATCCAGTATGTAGGGATGAACACCCAGAGTGTGTCAGACGTGTCGCCTGTGCAGAAATATCTGGCCATTACCTGTGCATCCCCCACAACACACACACATGCAACATATGGCAGAAGTACTGTAGCAGTACACACATGTTCATAGGTTCATACAAGGCTATTTGCCCTAGGGCATTGATAAGCCTAGTAGAATGTGTTTGTCTTTCGCCACCCAATTACAAGTTATGCTGCTATGCCCTTGTCCGACGTTAGTATACTGTGCCTCTGTGTAACAGTGACATAGAAGTGATACCTGGGGTACAACTATGATCTCCATCCACTCATCCAGATTCCTATGGAAGAGAGTCAATGAGGGACTCTGCCTAACCTGTAGTGTGAGTTCATTACAGAGTGAAGGGAGCCTCTTGGTTAGGAATATGCCCCTCCAGCATGTCCATGTATATCAGTGCTGAGGTTCAGATCTCCTGAGCATGTGGCTGTATGGGACTCTGATTACCTGAGGTGCAGCATGTTCATTACTGCTGGGTAGGACATGGCTGTATATGGCATGCACAGATTGCCTCTGAACAGGCAGTATGCCACTGAGTCCAGCTGGATTTCCTTTACCTGGGCAGCATATGACATCTGTTTGAGCCATTGCATCCTCTTGATGAGGTACTGTTGTCCTGTACCAGTTGCTGTAGGTGTCTGGTTAGGTACACCCCAGAAGGTGCATTGTACGCAGTTATAGGCCTGATGATGGATGAGTAAAGAGGCACAATGACCTCCCCTGCCATACATGTGAATCCCTCATGATTTGCTGGGCTATATAACATGTCTTTCAATCCACGTTGGCCATGTGGTTGATAAATGACATACTGCTATCATGTTTCTTCCCCAGGTCCCCAACTACGTCTTCTGTACTCAATGGCCTAACACCTATGTTGTACTTTGCCACCAATGTGGAGGCGTGGGAATCTGCATTGAATATTGATACTCCCCTCCCTTGTTCAAGTGTTGGGGCTGACAAGAATGGTAACAGCTATAACTTGGTAGTGCTGGTGTGCTCCTGTGAAACCTGAAACAGGTTTATGTTACTGCACAGATTCGATGTCCATAATGCTAAGTAGGGTTTTGAGTGTGTGCATCCTGAGGTCTAGACTTCCGGTGTTGAGTAGCATCACTCTTACTTCCTCATCCTTTGTGATACAAATGGATGTGGGTTTGCCTTATGAGCCTTGCCTAATACAGGCACTATGGGTGTAGCAAGAGGCTCCGCCAAATTCCAATAGGACAGGGGTGACAGGTGCAAGCTGTCCCTAGCAAAGCATACCACCCCAAGATGGCAGGCATTGGCACACCTGTGAATGACACCAGTATGTCAGTCAATTGTTGGAAGGGATCATCATGCCTTGATATTGTGGCATTGTTCTTGGTGAGGGTAGGATGCTACTCAAGGTCAGGATCAAACTGTCTTGGGCTACGTGCTCAGAGAGCTCCGTACTGTCTCATGTCATGTAGTCCAGGGAGGTATGTGTCAGGTCATTCACACCAGCATGGACATTGACTGAGTCATACCTGTACTTGCCTTGGGGTTACTTGAGTGTTTGTGTTATGTGGCAGGTCGTAGTGCCCGACAGGCTGCACACCGTGACCCTCACCTCGTTAAGCCTGGTGAACGTGATGTCAGTGTGCCTGATGATAGAGGCACCTAGTACAGGTGTATGAGGTGTGTTGTTTACTGTTAATGGCTGTGAGTGTTCAGCACATTGGCCTTGTGTGATATGTGTTGCACGTGTTTGCTTCCGTGGTAGTGGTTGCCTGAGTGTCTGCTTAGGAGGTCTCTGCTGCGTAGGCAGACCTGTAGTCCGAGCCTACAAGTATGTTCATGTGTGATCATGTGTTAGTTCTGCTGTCGTGGTAGGTCTATTTGAGACTGGAAGTGTAGTGAGTGTGGTTTCCTTCGCCACCTGACTGGTTATGGCGGTATTGAGTAGACAGAGCCTAGCCTCCAGTTTGGTATATGGTTGCATCACTCACATGAGTTTGAATTTGTTGTTAGGAGGGGGTTGTCTGTGTACATGCAGCTGTTCTAACATTGTCTCTGGAGTACCACACTCACCAGCTGGACTGGGGAGGAGACTGACAACTGACCTTTGGACATGCTAGAATACTATTGTGAATTCCATAACAATTGAAAACAAGGTCCAGTGGGGAGTGAGGGTGTACTGATATTACCTACTACTGCTGACTGATATAAAAGCTTCAGTGAGCAAGTGCCAGGTAACCTAAGTGCAATGTGTCACAATTAAGTAAATGCAACAATGACAAGCAGTCACTTGCTGTCATGTGTAACATGGAAATACGTACAGTAAGCAATGCAGATGTCAGTAGTGAGTCACAGAAGTGTTGAGAAGCTGTGTATTATGTGGAAGTAGCATACCAGTGAAATAACAAGCTAACAAATAACAAGCATATAAACAAAGGTAGATCCAGGAGGCCTGGATGTAGTGTTTGCTACAGCAAACAAGGTGTAGCAATGTCAGTAAGATACAGCTCAAATATGCAGGCACTATAAACCTGAAACCAGATGTCCCCAGCTATGAATGGCAGAGTACAGCCTATTGTCACACACGAGTGCAGACCACAAACCTTGTTAATGTTAAATAACTGGCCTGAAGGCCAACTGCCTATACCAGAACTAATACACTTGGACACTGGGCCCTCAATCAGCAGTTCCCAACTTCAACGGATGAAAGATATGTGTCCTGCCACCACAGTGCTTGCCACAAACCTCCCTAATGTAAAACAACTGGTCTGAAGGCCAAGTGCTTAGTCCAAATGACTTAGAATGATAGCTACACTTTAATCAAGTTACAACCAAGCAGTAATAAGTACAATTTAATACTCCCTGTATAGAATGTGTACCATGTATTGCTGAGATACTATGCTGATAACCTGTTTGTGTACCTTTCCAGGGTAACATGGCTCCAAAAGGAACCCGCATATTCTGCTGCAGAGGATGAAGTGATTCACCAGAGCCTGGTGCGTGACTATGCCATCCTGTTCTCACGCACCACCCAGAATCAGCAGGAGAGGTCTGCACTGTGGCAAAATCTAGTTAGCAGGATAAATGATGTTGGCATGCATGATAGGACATATGAGCAGGTGAGACATCACTGCAGTGATTTGATTAGAAATGTCCACCAGCGTGCTGCAGATATCCGCAGGCAACAGGTTGCCACAGGTTGGGGGGTGGCCACACATCCCCCCTCACCAGACAGGAGGGGCTACTGCTAAGTGTTGTGGATCCAGCCCCAGAACAACAACAGCAACAGTCATGCATCATGATGGAGGTTGGATCCACACAGCAGCAAGACACCGAGCGTGCAGGTAAGATGCCATATTTATTTATTGTTATTACTTTTACATTTGTTGACCAAGATAGTCTAGCTGGATATATGTCCATTTTCAGTAGAGGCCTGGGGAGAAAAGCTCCACACATAACATAATAAAGGCAGACAGACAAGTTGTTAATACAGACAGCCAACATAATAGAAATATACACCAGCCTGTTAATTAAATCAACATACATTTAATGAACTCAAACAGTTTAAAGTCATACACAATGTACTGTCGGTTTCAAAGCAATTCTACCTAAAGCATAATGATTATGCAATAAGGCAAAAGCCATATAGATAATAGTTAAAGCTCAGAAGGGTAGAGAAGTAGAAGGAGTATGAAAGATAAAATAATAGGGAAGAGGCAGGAGTCAAGAAGGGAAGTGAGGAAAAGAAGGAAGACAGTCAAGGGGAGGTGGGAGGGATGGGAGAAGTAGGTCAGAGCATAGAAGGACATCAAGGTGAAAGAAACAGGGTAGAAGCTAGTTTTTATGCACAATGAGGGGTTAAAGGTAAAGAGAGGGTGGGGAGAGGGACGTTAGCCTGGAGTCCAACAAGAACAAAGCCAGTGGTTTTGGAAGTACAGTTTGAGTTGTCGTTTGAAGAGAGGTAAGGGTGAGATTAGAGTTAACTCCTGGTATGTACATATGACTGTTCTGTACACTGTTACTTCATGCACGCATAAGGTGTGCATGTGGTATGTATCTGTCATCATGATATGTAATTGTGCATGTGTGATACAGACATTATGAGCAGCTGATGTGTATAAGGGAACTAGTGTACTACTGTACTGTATCATGTGCAAAACAAATGGCACACTTGTGCCCACTGACATTACTCTCTTCACACTTCCAGGTCCCTCCCATCTAGCAATGAGGCAGGCCATACATGCTGGTGAGTGTGTTTAACATTACCTGAAAAACAATTTATAATACTAGTAAGAGTAGTGTAACTCTGTAGTATATATGCTGGTGAGTGTGTTTAATAATACCTGCAATACCCAGTTTAACAAAATTAAGAGTAGTGTAACACGGTACTGATGTGTGTGTTTACTGTGGGGTGTGCATGTGAGTGTGCCTGTGCCCATGTGTGCATGTGTGTTAGTGTCCATGAGTGCATGTGTCCATTTCTGAATGTGTGCATTAGTATTGAAGTGCATCTCTGTCAAATATGTGTTGAGACTGTAATCTGTGTTCCCTGTTTTCCTCCCGTAGGTTCTGGTGCTGCTCTGGTGACCTGCAGCAGGGAACCTCAATCTTGTGCCCCAGGTACTGATGATGATGAAATGTCTGTAATGGTGCAGGAAGGTGTGTCTGGGTCCGCCATTGGTCAGCCAATTGACAGTACACAGCTGTCAACCCCGTCAATGCACACAGTCATCCTGCCATTACATCCTTTGTCACCATTGTCCCTAGGTGATGGACAGTCTGCAGTGGGCATAGATCAGGGTAATGTGGTACCTGTGGTACATGCATCCCCACAAGGCAGCCATGAGCAGGGTCCTCCAATGGTACCACGCAGACAGTCGCCCATGGGTTCTCGTGGGGGCATCCATGGCCGTACTGCCTCTGGCCGACGTGCCCAAGGAGGTATGTCAACCTCCACTATGTTTAGAACTGTCATGCAGGCACAGGCACGTATGGAAAGGTACACCAGACAGGGTCTGAGGGAGCTGAGAGCATGTCGCACAGCCATGACAGACGGCATGCGTGACGTTGCGAATGCTATCCGTAGCTTCACAGATGTCGTTGACAGATGTTGTGGGGGCATACAACAGCTGCTCCACAACCAGATGTCCATGGGCCAGGGCAATGGTGTGCGTTTGCGACGTCGACGTGGCCATATGCCAGCAACAGCACCAGCTGGCAGTGGCCGCGGACGACAACAGGCCCACTCACGCACCTCAAGTGCCAGCACCAGCCCCAGCAATGCTGGGTCTGTGCTGTCATCAAGACGCCCCAGGAGACCACGTGCACGTGGCTCTGGACAGTCCCAACAGGGAACTGTGTCCAGTCAACACACCCCTGCTTCTGACGACAGTACCCAGTCTGGGTTAGTACAAGATACGGCCCGTAGCACTCCTGCCAGGCACAGGTACCGTGTCCGTGCCCACAGACACTGATCTGGATGACCTGACAGGTGCAGTCTGTGGCTGTCCACAAAACCCTGTACATGGCAGCCATTATGTGGGACTGTTTGCGTGCTTACACACATGCAGAAACCTAACACCTAGGGCAAACACATACACACACACACTGCACCAACACTGGTCCACCCTGTACTGCTGCCCCTCACAAACACACATACACACACATGTCAATTGGTGTTACCAATGGCTGGCTTGGGCATACCTAACCCACACCCTGTGCATATGATGACACTGTGCCACCTCCTGCATACTACAACATTGGTGCAGGAAAAGGTAAACACGTTGCTGATGCACAGGGTGACTACATAGATGTGTATAAGTAGTAACATGTTGGTAACTGTTCACTGTTCCACTATGATTGTGTGTATATCCCAGCAGTCCTGCTGCAGTAACTGTATGAATGTCCTCAATTGTTATCTGCACCCATACTACTTACCAAAGTGTACCAGCTGCACACCATCACTTGCTAACATTGACTATGGGAATGCGAATCATGTGCTGTTATGTAGATTCAGCTATATGTATCTGTTCTGTCACACATGCATTTATACACACCCTGCTACCCACACACATGCACATGCTCACCTGCCATTCCCATTATTTATTACCCTACATGAGTAGCTGTCGATACATGACAGGTACACATTTGAGAAGTGCACTATGTTGTTTACTACCGACTTCCTCTTCTCTACCTGTACTCACAGGGTGCAGGCAACCTCATCAGTTCAAAGGTGTAATGTGCATCAGGTACTGTGGTACCCTGATTGCCACATCAAACATGTTTCCCATACGGAAATGCACACACAGACACATCCCACATCCACACACTTGCCACATTCAGGCTTCAAAACACTATCTAGGTATATTCTGGTACATGTGCGTGTACTGGCAGTTGTCTGTTGTCATGTTGTTTGTATAGAGTAAAAGAATTGTTTGATTATCCTACTTCGTTTTGTGGGCATTACTCGAAGAAGTGTTACCTTACGTGTGTTATTGGTACCACCACCTTTCTCTTTTGCAGTTTTGTTTGTATAGGGTGCTGTCAACATCACTGCTTGTTAAGGGTAATGTGCACCCTGCAGTGCATAGCCCCATGTGGCAAAAGCCACATCCCACCCCCATCATTGTGCACACACACTAACCCCACCCACAGTAAAACACATACTTTCCATTTGCAAGATTCAAACCCATACCTAACTGTGTTATGACAGTAGAAGCAGACACATTAGCAGAGTGTGCTATTTGCAGTAGTTGGAGAAATCCTTTCTAATGCTGTACTTAGAGGGTGCTGACATCATCTGTGTGTAGGAGTTGGGATGTGCACCCTGTAGTGTGTTCTCCCAATTGGCAAAAGGCACTTATCCCTCCCAGCATAATGCACACACATAAACCCCACTCATACTAACACACATACATTCCCTTTGCAGGATTCAAACCCCTACCTAACTATGTTATGACACTGGAGAAAGACGCATTAGCAGAGTGCGCTATACGAATTACTGGAGGACTTTAATACAGGTAATATAGTTATAGAGTCCTGACATCATCAGTGTTTCAAAAGGGGGATCTGCATCCTGTACTGTACTGTCACAGTTGCTAATAGGGGCATTTCCCACACACATTGATGTGTTCGAGGTTTGCATATGTGGGGGATCCAGTACTCCAGTGTGATTAGTATATGGTTTGATTGCAACAATGAGGGATATACTCCCAGTGGTGAGCATTTTGTACTCATGTTTGTGATGATCAGGTCTAGTATATCTGCCCCTGTTGTGGGAAGGTTGATTACCTGTTCCATAGCTAAAGAATGTCTGATCTATGGGAACCCTAGAGCTTGGGTATTGTGGCTTGTGTAATGTTCACAGTCTATGTTTGGGTAGCTGATGTCACCCAGTATGATGGTGTTTGCAGAGCAATCTATACTCTCCTGTGTGAGCATGAAGGCTGTGTGGGAGTCCTGAGTTTGAGAGGGTGCTGTAAGAGCTCCTCTGTGTCTCTTTCCATGTGGTCCAGGGAGGTACGTCTCAGGTTGTTTGCACCAGCATGGACAATGACTGCCTCATAGTTGTACTTGCTGTGGAGTGACCTGTGTGCCTGTGTTATGTGGCACATTCTATCACCCGACAGGTAGCTAAATGTGACCCTCACCTTGCTCAGTCTGGAGGGCGGCACGTCAGTCAACAGCTCATGTCAAGCAAGTTCACACCTCATAAATGATGTGGAAACCTTCAAAGGCCCCAGGCCTGTTGAAAATATGGACCAGACTGCAGATACCTGTATAAAGGCATTCTATGGACACATTCAGGAATGCATGGATCATGAAACCACATATGAAAGCATGACCCAATTCTCCAAAGGCAGGCGTCCTGTGTGCGGACACCAGCCATAAACACACTATACAATAGAAGGATGACGCCACTACATGATACAACAAACTCCCAAAATGTGAAGGCATCACTGATGAGTATTGGAAGACAACTACAGGCACCCATACGATTGTCTAAGGCCATCTTTGAGAGAAGATTCCACAAGCCACTGAGGATAATCACAAGGCTTTCTGTAGTTATGTTAGCAACCTGGGTGGTACTACCCAGATATGCTCAGAGGTAATCCAAGATGTCACACGAAATACAAAACACACAGACATTGCCATCATCCTAGTGGACAGGTTCACTGCTGCCTTCTCCCCCCCCCACCACACCAAAAGGGCAAATATGTCTCGCGGCAGCAGAGTGCTGCCCCCCCCTGACATCACAGATGCTCAGGTAAGAGATGCCCTTCCCAAAGCAATAAACACTGCATCAATGGGACCAGACAGTGTCCCAGGCTGTGTCCTACATGAACCACAAGAAGAGCTACACCCAGACATAACACTACTGTTCAATCCCAGCCTTACTACATGATATGTGGCCAAAGAGTGGCATACAGCAACAGTGGTCCCTCTACATTCAGGTGGTGCCTTCACGGATCCTGGACACTATTCGCCCCATATGTCTGACTAGCTTTGTCTGCAAAGCTATGGCAAGGATCATCATGAACCTCACATATCTAGATATTCTGGACCTACAGACATGTCACCATACACAGTTTGGCTTTGTTAATGGCAGATCCTGCCTCTCAAACCTGTTTGATTTCTTTGAAACAGTCACCAAGGCCACTGTCAAGGGAAATGAGGTCTACACAGCCTACCTGGACCTTGCATAAGCCTTTGATACAATACCCCACTTGTGCATTCTAGGGAAGCTCACCAGTGTACATATTAACCCCTATGTCACTATGGTTATTGCACAGTGGCTCAAGGGCAGAACACACATGGCTAGAATTGCTGGAGCCATGTCAGCCTCCAACCTGGTACAAGTGGTGTCCCACAAGGCTCAGCCCTGGGAGCTGTCATGTTCATTATATATTTATCATAGGTATGGCTGAGCAAGTCGCAGGTGACTGCAAACCGGACGCCATAATCAACTCTCCAGCTAACACACGCATCCTCCAAAAGGGCCTCTTGCAAACACACGACTTGTGCCACAGCCATGGCCTCAAGGTGAATGACAGAAAGTGTATAGTCATCCCCTTTGTCAAACACAAAGTGACCACAAAGTACCACATATGTGTTAATCCATTAAGTGCAGACGAAGGAATTATGGACCTTGGGGTACACAGGTTGATAGCATTCTACCATTTGACAACAACATGGACAAAGTGGTTAGGAAAACATGTTATATGGGCCACATCATCATGATGGGATCCACATGTAGATCAGGGAGGACATTGTGCCCCTTTACTCATCCCTCATCATGCCCATAATTGACTATGATGAACCTGTCGGCATGCACCTTACCAGACACCTGCAGCAACTGGAAATACCACATACGTACCTCGACAAGAGGATCAAAGGGCTCAAACAGATGCCACATACTGACTGGTTAAAGAAACAGCAGCTCTACTCAGTGGCATACTGCCTCTTCATAGGCAATCTGTGCCTGACATATAAAGCCATGTCAAACCCTCACTTAATGGCCATGCTGCACCTCAGAATATCCAGATCCCATCAGGATACACGCTGGAAAGACTTGAACCTCAGGAGTGATATACATAGGACATGCTGGAGGGGCACATTCATAGGTTCATAGGTTCATACTAGGCTATCTGCCCGAGGGCATTTATAAGCCTAGCCCATTGTTTCGTGGCTTACGCCACCCCTTTAGTATGGGGAACTATACCCATTATTTTGCTGTGCCTCTGTCGAGCAGTGACACTGAGGTAATTCCTGGGGTATATCTGCGATCTCCCATCCATTGGTCAAGATTTCTCTTGAACAAGGCCAGCGAGGTGCTCTGCCTCACATGTACCGGGATTTTGTTCCACAGCATAGGGAGTCTTTGGGTGATGAATCTATCTCTCCAGCACGTCCTATTAATAGCCGTGTCGAGGTTTAAGTCTCCGCCCTTGTGGCTCTGATGGATCTAGATTTTTGAGGTGAAGCATATTCATCAAATCTGGGTTTGACATGGCCTTGTATGTTAGGCAAAGGTCACCTCTGAGCATGTGGCGACTGAATAGAGCTGGAGTTCTTTCAGTCGGGCAGCATAGGACAGATTTTGAGACCCTTTATCCTTTTGGTGAGGAACTTTGTGGCCTCTCCAGCTGCTGCAAGTGTTGGGTCAGATACATTCCGAATGGGGCATTGTACTCAATCATTGGTCTGATGAGTGATGAGTAAAGGGAGACTATGACCTCCCTTGATCTAGATGAGAATCCCTTCATGATAAGGTGGGCAATGTAGAAGGACTTCCTAACTACTTTAGCTACATGGGTGTCGAATGACAGACTACTATCAACCTGAGTCCCCAGGTCCCTGATAACTTCTTCTGTGCTCAGTGGATTGCCACCTATTTGGTAGCTAGGGTAACCTTGTTTTTCGAAGGGTATGACTATGCATTTTTGGCATTTAACTTTAGGCCGTGGCTCTGGCACCAGTTATCCGTTCTGTGAGACCCTTCTGAAGGATATCTGTGTCAGATGTGTTTTCTACTATGGCAGTTTGCAGTCATCTGCAAACTTTGTCAGCCATAACCCTCCTGTGTTTGCTTGTACTTCGGAAAAGTAGATGCCAAACAAGAGTGGGCCCAGGACTGAGCCCTGTGGGACACCACTTGTGACAGGCTTTGAGTCTGACATGGCACCAGCAACTCTGACCCTGTGGGTTCTGTCACTCAGCCAGTTTGCAACCCATCTTGTGATGTATGGGTTAACATTTAAGCTGATGAGTTTTTCAATGATACCCGAGTGGGGTATTGTATCGAAGGCCTTAGCCAGATCGAGGTAGGCACAACTCAGAGGCTCCCTTCATTCTTGAATATTATCCCAATAGAGGTTAGGCAGAGTGACTCAGTGACTATCTTCAAGAGTGATATTAATGACTGGATGTGACATTGTAGGGTTACCCTGGGTATCACTTATGTGTCACTGTGAGACAGAGGCACAGTATACTAACCTTGGAAAAGGGCATAGCAAGACAGATTTACAATGCATGTTGAAAGCCACACACATTCTGGCTAGGTGGATACATGCCCTGGGCAGACATCCCTGTATGAACCTATGGACCTATGTATCTTGTTCACCATTGGCCTTATGTGCTGTTAATCACCAATGCAATCTCAATACTATGGTAGCATGTGCAAAGGTCAGTTGTCAGTCACCTCTATGGTACAGTTGTGGAATATGTGTGTCATGTAGTAATGTCACAGCTGCCACATGTACACAGTCAACCCTATCCCATACCCGTGGATGTACAACACATGTATGAGATGGAAACACATGGCCAAACTGTGGACTAAGCACTCTGAACCCAGTACTGGCATAACCTGTCAGGTGGCATGAAATACTACAGTGACAGCAATACCAATCTGATGTGGACCTACACGGACAGCAATACAAGCATGGAAACACACTGGGCCAGTTGTGGAGCCTAAGGATAGCATCCTGCATGACTGGCAGACATCTCTGCAGCTGGCACACAGGCATACATTAGGCCTGCACACAGCACGCATAACACATAGCACACAAATCCTGTGTGCCAAACAAGCACAGTCTGTACAGCTATACAACACTACTGCCGCAGTTGTGTTAGGTACGTTTATTGTCCAGTACAGTGAGAACATGCTCACCAGGATGGACAAGGTGTAGGTCACAGTGATATGCTCATGGGGCACTGTGGTCCACCACATAACACAAGCATACAGGTCAGTCAGATGCATGGACACATATGACTCAATCATTGTCCATGCCACCACAGCTGATGTGGGATGTCCCTCACTGGGATACATGATAGGGAACATGGAAGGGATCACTGAGCAAGTGACACAGGCTGGTAGAACCCTGACCTTGGTTGGCATCAGACCCTCACCAGGGATTCTGACATATTACTGAATGCTAATGAATTAGTGTAGCTACAACACCCTAGCTGAACGGTTCTTAGCATGCAGTCACTGCATTGCTATGGAATAACGTCTTACCACTCCCACAACAGGTGAAAACATGCGGCACCTGTACATCAACAACAGGTAGACTATATGCCCCAGAACAGGTGTGTATCCCTCACTACTAGGCTGATAGCATCGACATCTCACACTGTATATACACATCCCACATGCAGCACCTGCACAGAAGACCACAGTCATAATGTTACCCTGTGCAAATACCATGTATTCACATGTGGCAGGCATCACACATGGTAACTATTGAAGGTCACAGGTACATATGTGTATTTGGCACACACACATACATCATGTGTGCATTGCCATAACTGGTTTAATCAATGTCATGCATTATTGTGAGGGACAACCCGCACACATGGGCATTCTGTGTGGGCAAAACACACGTGGCATGTCTGTAATCAAAAGCCATACATAATTGTGATATCATTTAGAAAGGGGTATGTGCATCCTGTAGTGTGTTTTCCCAGTTGCCAAAAGGGATATTTCAGTCATAAACACTTACCCCCCCCTTCACACACACTTGCCACTTGCTGGATTCAAACCCCTACCTAACTATGTTATGACACTAGAAACGGACGCATTAGCACAGCGCGCTATTCGCATTACTGGGAGATTTCCTTTCCCCTGATATACTTATAGGGTGCTGACATCATCAGAGTTTAGAAAGTGGAATGAGCATCCTGTGGTGTGTTTTCCCAGTTGCCAAAAGGGATGTTCCTTTCATACACACACACTTACCCCCCTTCACACACACTTGCTACTTGCTGGATTCAAACCCCTACCTAACTATGTTATGAGACTAGAAACGGACGCATTAGCACAGCGCGCTATTCGCATTACTGGGAGATTTCCTTTCCCCTGATATACTTATAGGATGCTGACATCATCATAGTTTAGAAAGTGGAATGAGCATCCTGTGGTGTGTTTTCCCAGTTGCCAAAAGGGATGTTCCTTTCATACACACTTACACACACTTACCCCCCTTCACACACACTTGCCACTTGCTGGATTCAAACCCCTACCTAACTATGTTATGACACTAGAAATGGACGCATTAGCACAGCGTGCTATTCGCATTACTGGGAGATTTCCTTTCCCCTGATATACTTATAGGGTGCTGACATCATCAGAGTTTAGAAAGTGGAATGAGCATCCTGTGGTGTGTTTTCCCAGTTGCCAAAAGGGATGTTCCTTTCATACACACTTACACACACACTTACCCCCCTTCACACGCACTTGCCACTTGCTGGATTCAAACCCCTACCTAACTATGTTATGACACTACAGATGGACACATTAGCAGAGCGTGCTATTCGGATTACTGGGAGATTCCTTTTCTCCTGATATACTTATAGGGTGCTTACATGATCAGTGTCTAGAAAGGGGAATGAGCATTCTCTGGTGTGTTTTCACAGTTGCTAGGAGTAACATTTGGACTAAGTGTGTGAGCATGCCCAGTTCAGCCTTCCCATGGCATGTTGTGTGAAAGATGTCTCATTTATCTAAGTGTGTGAGCATGCCCAGTGTGGGCTTTCCATATGTTGAACTCTGCAGCCCATCACATTTGTGGATGAGTGTGACCTTCAACAAATACCTCCAGTTTATGGTTGTGTGTTCTGTGCCATGTTGTGTAGTTACTGTCCAAATGCTTTTCGTGTGAACACAACAGGGAGTATACTGTGCCTGCAGGCTTTGCATGGGATACTTTGCACACAATTGTCAACATCCGTTCATACTGACCTAACACTGTAGTACTGTATAGTGTAGTGGTTCAGTACTTTCACTGTGGTGGTCAGTATCCTGGGCTTTAGTCCTATCACTGCTTTACATTTCCATAGTGTGCACAACAGCCTGGTTAGGGTCCAGTTGTGCACATCTGCACAAAGGCGGTGCCTCTACGGACCCTGGTAATTACTGCCCCATAAGCATAACAAGTCTAGTCTGCAAAGCTATGGAGAGGATCATAATTGAGCTCATAAACAAAGATATAGGGGACATGCAGACATTGTACCCATCCCAGTTTGGCTTGGTCAAGGGCAGATCATGCCTTTTGTACTCGGTTGACATCTTCAAAACGGTCACTTAGGCCATTGTTGAGGGAAAGGCAGTCCATACAGCCTACCTTGGCCTTGCAAACACTTTCAACACAATACCCCACTCAGGTATTGTGGAAAACCCTACCAACTGAAATGTAAACCCATATGTCACAAGATGGGTTGCAAACTGGCTTAAGGACCGGACCCACAGGGTTAGAGTTGCTGGCATTATGTTAGACTCCAGGCTGGTCACAGGTAGTGTCGCACAGGGCTCAGTCCTTGGCCCCCTATTGTTTGTCATGTACTTCTCAGAAGTACAGGCCAACATGGGAGGACTTTGGCTGACAACGTTTGCAGATGACTGCACACTGGGCGCCATAGTGGACAGTGCATCAGACACGGATATCCTTCAGAAGGGACTCACGGTAACTGATAGCTGGTGCCAGAGCCATGGCCTGAAGTCAAAGTGCACAACATGTGTAGACATACCCTTCGGGAAAAGCAAGGTAACCCCAAGCTACCATACAGGTGGCAATCCTCTAAGCACAGAGGAGGTTATCATGGACCTGGGGACCCAGGTTGACAGTCGCCGTTCTTCTGACACTCACGTTGCTAAAGTGGCTAGAAAGACCTTCTACATTGCCCACCTGATCAGGATGGGATTCACATCCAGATCTAGTGGGTCATTGTTCCCCTGTACGCTTCACTTATCAGACCGGTGATCGAGTAGAATGCCCTATTCTGGATGTATCTCACCCAACATCTGCAGCAGTTGGAGACACCCTGAATGTCCCCCACCTAAAGGATAAAGGAACCCCAACATCTGTCATATGCTGCCAGATTGAAGACACTCCCGCTCTATTCAGTCACATGCAGTCTGCTTAGAGGTGACATGTGCCTGACATGCAAGGCCATGTCCAAACAGGGATTAATGGACATGCTCCACCTCAGAATCGGCAGATCCACCTGAACCACTAGTGCAAGTGACTTGCACCTTAGCATGGATGTACGTTGGACATGTTGGAGGGATGGAGTTATCACTCGGAGACTCCCTATGCTGTGGAATACAATCCCGGTCCATGTGAGGCAGAGCACCTTGCTGGCTGTGTTCAAGAGGTATCTTGACCTGTGGATGGAAGGTCATACGTTTAACCCGGGGATCGTCACTGTGTCACTGCTGGAGAGAGGCACGACAAAATAATGGGCACAGTACTGTTTCCATATAAGGGGTGGTGTACGCCAACAAACTCTGGGCTAGGCTTATACCTGCCTTAGGGAAGATAGCCTAGTATAAACCTATGTACCTATGAACCTATCTGACCATGTTGCATTATGTTCAGATGTGAACTACTTACAACAGCCTCATCCAACATCAGTAGTGTATTACACAACATGGGTGTACATTGGCAAACACTACCGATGTGCCCTAGGCCATTTCTAATGCTAGTCGGAGAGTGTGTTTGTCCGTCAACACATTGTAAGTGTAGTTTGCCATGACATATGTCTTGTTTAGTATACTGTGCCTCTGTCTACCTGTGACATAACATTGATAACCAGGGTAAACCTACCATCTCCCATCCACTCATTAGGATTCCTGTTGAGGGGAATCAACGAGTGACTCTACGGATAACCTGTACTGGTAGTTTACTCATGCGTGGGTGGCTTCTGTGTTATGGATAATGCAGTACAGCCTGTCCTATGTATGTCAGTGCTGGGGTTCAGGTCCCTCATGTGCAAAGCTCCCTGCCATTCAGATTGTACAAGGTGCAGCATGTGCATTGATTCCAGCTTGGACATGGCTTTCTACATCAGGCACAGCTTGCATCTGGGTGGACAGCATGGCAGTGTGTGGAGCTGCACTTTGTTTAATCAGGCGACACATTACATGTGTTCCAGCTCTTTCATACTCCTGGTGAGGTACTGTTGTGGACTTTACAGTTGCTGGATGTGTCTGCATGAGGTACACCCACAGGGGCTGTTGTGGTCATTTCTAATGCTGATGAAAGATAACTGCAGAACCACAATGACCTCCCCTTAGCTAGATGTCAGAAAGCATGGACCATGCAATCACAAATAAAAACAGGACCCTTTCCACAAAGGGAAAGTGGCCTGTCTGGTGGACCCCAGCCATAAACAAACTGTATAACAGATGAGGGATACTAATGCAAGACAGAGCTACATCTCCAAAAGGGAAGACAGCTGTGATTAGCACTAGTAGAAAGCTACATTATCTCATAAAGACATGCAAGGTCAACTTGGGGACATAAATCACCAAAGACAATGAAGGTAACCACACTGCTTTCTTCAGTTATGTCAGACACCTGGTTGGGAACCCTCAGATATGCTCAGAGTTGGTACACAACAACATATATTCCAGTGACCTGACAGATATTGGCAACATTCCGCGGACAGCTTCAGTGCGATTTACCCCTCCATCACGCCCAAAAGAAGATAGTTATCACAGCTGTATGTAACCTCACTGTCATCTTGGATGTCCATGTGAGAGCCGCACTCAGCAAAGACAAGTACACAGCATCAATGGGACCTGATGGTATACCCGGTTGCATGCTATGTGAACTCCAGAAGGAGTTGGACCCGTATATACAAATGCTATTTAACCTTAGCCTTGCTACAGGATATGTACCTGAACACTGGCGTACGGCAACAGTGGTCCCACTCCACAAAGGAGATGCCTCCACAGACCATGGCAACTACCACCACACAAGCTTAACCAGCCTTGTCTGCAAAGCTATGGGAAGAGTCATTATGGAGCTCTTACACAGAGACATTGCTGACCTACAGACCCTTGATCCCACCCAGTTCAGCTTTGTGCAGGGCAGATCCTGCCTTTTGCACCTAGTTGACTACTATGAAACTGTCAGTAGGGCCATTGATGAGGGCTACGCAGTCCACACAGCCTACCTGCACTTGGCTAAGGCCTGTGACACAATACCCCACTCAGGCATCATAGACAAGCTCAACAGCTGACATATAACACCATATGTCACAGGATAGGTTGCAAAATGGCTAGGAAACAGAACCCATAAAGTCAACATTGCAGGTGCCTTGTCAGATTCAAAGCCAGTCACAGGTGGTGTCCCACAAGGATGTGTCCTGGGACCCCTCTTAATTGGTATTTACTTTTCAGATGTGAAAGCAAACATAGGAGGGTTGTGGCTGACAAAGTTTGCAGATGACTGCAACCTAGGCACCATAGTGAATACATCAGCCGGCACACACATCCTACAGAATGCCGTCACAAAGACGGATAGCTGGTGCCAGACTCATGGCCTGAAACTGAATGCAACTGATGTGTAGTCATCCCCTTGGGAGGAACAAAGTACCCACAGATCAATACATAGACAGCAACCCACTGAGCACAGAAAACAAATCAGACACCTGGGGACACGTGTAGATAGTGACATCTCGTTTGACACCCATGTTGCCAAAGTGGTTAGAAAGACTTTCTATCTTGCCCACCTTATCATGGAGGGTTTTCCATCCAGATCATAGAAGGTCATTGTACCACTATACTTCTCCCTTATCAGGCCCATGATTGAATACAAAGCCCCATTTGGTATGTACCTCACCCAGCACTTGCAACAGCTGGAGAGACCCCAAAAGTACCTTACCATGAAGATCAGGGGTCTACAACACATGTCATATGCTTCCAGAATAGAGGAAACCCAGCTTTATTCAGTGTCATATTCAGTGTCATACCGCATACTTACAGGTGACCTATGCCTGACATACAAGACCATGTCCAATCAGGATTTGGTGGACATGCTCCACTGCAAGCAATCCAAATCCACCAGAACCATGAGAGCTGAAGATTTGAACCTCAGCACATACATGTATAGGACATGCTGGAGGGACAGAGTCATAACTCAGAGGCATCTCACACTCTAGCAGAGTATCCCAGTTCATGTTAGACAGAGTCCCTCACTGACTCTCTTCAAGAGACATCTGGACAACTGCATATGAGACAGAGGCACAGACTAGACAGAGGCACAGTCATGTTATTCAATTATGTAAGGGGGTCATAATGTGTCACTACTAAGTCAGAGGCACAATATTCGGAATCTATTCTGTACACTTATTACCACTATAAGGGGTGGCAATAGCCACATCACTATGGCTAGGCATATACATGCACTAGGGCAGATAGCCTACTAGTAAACTATGACACTATGAAACTATGGTGTATGTGTAGATATTGTCAGTCAAGCACTATGATGTGGTTTGGGGGGCTTGATATCTCCCTGTATTCCAACATTGTTTTGTCTATTCCTTCTAGCATGTCTAGGGATCAGTTGCTAATGTCCTCTCCTGCTCAGCTGGTGAACCTGGGAATATTGAGGCAATGTTACAATTGCCTCATGTACACTGACAACCCTCTCCTTCTCCCATAAAACACACATACATGTGAGAGATGCACCTATATAGCCAAAGTGGAGGCTGAGCTCTCTCAACATAGGACTAGCAAGACCAGAGAGAAGGTGAAGGTAACCACACACATCACAAACCCAGTGTCACATAGCACTATCACAACTTAAAATCATACACATAGACACACAAAGACATACTCGGAGGCTCTGATCAGAATTCTACCAAAACAGCAGCGGCCACCACAGCAGACACCCACACAACTGCCTCCACAGGGCACAGCACATGCAACACATAGACCACAGAGTCAGTGTGCCAAACAGTCACAGCCCTTAAGGCCAAACACAATGCCAGACACACTTGTCATAGGTGACTCCATAGTCAGACACACTGACGTCCCGCTCACCAGATCGAGTGCGGAGGAGGTCACAGTAAGCTGCCTATCGGGCACTGGAATCCACCACATAATGCAAGCACTCAGGTCACTCAACTGCAAGTACAAGTCTGACCCAGTCATTATCCATGCTGGTGTGAACGACCTGAGATGTACCTCCCTGGACTACATGGAAAGAGACATAGAGGATCCCTCTGATTATGTAGGCCAGGCAGGTATGACCCTGACCTTGAGCAGTATCCTACCTTCACCAAGTATGATGCCACATAAACAGAGACAAGATGATCAGCTGTAATAATTTGCTTAAACTATGGTGTCATTCAAAGGGGGTCCAATGTCTGTCTGCCTGGGATGACATGCTGGACAGGCCACGCTGATTTGTAAGGGACGGCTTGCACCTGTCACCCCTGGGCTTCCGGATTTCGGCTGATGCTCTTGCCACCCCCATTGTGCCTTTTTTATGCAAGAATCAGATTCTACACCTACCACCCTAGAACACAGAAAAGGAAAGACACTAAGGGTAATGCTGCTCAATGCCAGAGGTCTCAACCTCAAGCTGCACACACTCAACGCTCTTCTCAGTATGTAGCACATTGATGTCTGTGCTGTGCCTAAAACCTGCTTCACGGCTTCTGACAGCACCCCGGCACTATCGGGTGTTACCTCATATCATGCGTTCCGGCACCAAAATCCGGACAACACCAAGAAAGGAGGGTGGGTGTCCATATTCATCAAGGACACCCTCACCTCAAGGTTGGTGGCAACACACGATGCATCGGAGACCATCCAGGTGCCAGTAACCGTAGGCAAGACTGCTCTGCAGTTTGTAGCATGTTACATGCCACCCTCTCAAACTCAGGTACCTCACACAGCTGTCCTGAAAACACTGGAGGATAAATGTATCTCCAAACACCATCATACTGGGTGATTCCAACTATCCAAATATAGACTGGGATCACTAATCAAGCCCCAACACTCTAACCCAAAGGTTCCAAGAGTTCATACACTCAAATGCCATGGAACAACTGGTCACCATCCCCACAAGTGGAGACAACATACTAGAACTCATCATCACGAACATGGGGTCACACTGTTCAACACCAGAAGTATACCCATCATTGGTGAGATCAGATCATGAACTAATCTCAGTGGGAGTCCACATCCCACCCACACCCCAGATAGAAAAACAAACAGTGAAGACCTTCTCAAATGCCGACTTCACATTTCTAAGGACTGGTGTGGTCTCTTTCAAGGCCCCCAAGCCAGCGGACACCATTACCCAAGCCGCTGTATCACTTACAAATGCCTTCTACCAGCACCTCCATGGCTGCATGGATCAGGCAATCCCAAACAAAACAAAGACTCTTTGTACCACAGGCAAGCATCCAGTCTGGTGGACCCCAGCCATAAACAAGCTCTACAACAAAAGGAAGGAGCTACTACAAGATAGAGCGAAATCCGTAGAAGGGAAGACACCCCTGCTCATTATGAGTAAAACACTGGGTTCCCCCATACAATCATCCAAGGCAAGTTTTGAGAGTAAACCCGCTCAGGACTCAAGGGACAATCATGAGGCCTTTTTTACCTATGTTTGACACCTGGGAGGGAACTCCCAGATATGCTCAGAATTAGTTCGAATGATGTAAATATCACTGAACCTACAGACATTGCCAACATACTGGCTGACAGGTTCAGTGCGGATTTCTCCCCTCCCCAACTGGAGGGTATCTACACCAGAGGATTGTAGCCCCCCAAACATCTCCAATGCTGGGGTGAGAACTGCTCTATCCAAGGCGGAAAACACTTTATCCATGGGACCAGATGGTGTCCCCAGTTGTGTGCTCCATGAACTCAATGAGGAATTACACCCGCAGTTAGGGCAGCTGTTTAATCTTAGCCTCACCTCAGGATATGTGCCCATGGAGTGGCATACGGCAATGGTGGACCCACTTCACAAAGGAGGTGCCTCCACCAACCCCGGAAACTACCATCCCATCAGCTTGACAAGCCTGGTCTGCTAAGCTATGGAGAGGATCATAATGGGAATAATAAATGAAGACATAGGGGACTTGCAGACGTTGGATCCAGTCCAGTTTGGCTTTGTCAAGGGCAGATCATGCCTTTTAAACTTGGTTGACTTTTTCAAGACAGTCACCCAGGCCATTGACGTGGGCAAGGCAGTCCACACAGCCTACCTTGACCTGGGAAAGGCTTTCGACACAAAACCCCACACAGGTATCATTGAAAACATCACCAGCTTAAATGTGAACCCATACATCA
This sequence comes from Protopterus annectens, assembly GCF_019279795.1. NCBI lineage: Eukaryota > Metazoa > Chordata > Ceratodontiformes > Protopteridae > Protopterus > Protopterus annectens. The sequence continues at coordinate 90,750,337 of NC_056727.1, read as the reverse complement.
CAGGATGGGTTGCAAACTGGCTAAGTGACAGAACACACAGGGTCAAAGTTGCTGGTGCCATGTCACACTCCAGAGCTGTCACAAGTGGTGTCCCACAGGGCTCAGTCCTGGGCCCACTTTTGTTCAGCATCTACTTTTCAGAAGTACAAGCAAACACAGGAGGATTATGGCTGACAAAGTTTGAAGATGACTGCAAACTGGGAACCATAGTTGGAAACCCATCTGACACAGACATCCTTCAGAAGGGCCTCATAGACACAGATAACTGGTGCCAGAGCCATGGCCTTACGTTAAACGCTAAACAATGCATAGTCATACCCTTCGGAAACAACAGGGTTACCCCTAGTTCCCATCTAGGTGGCAATCCTCTAAGCACAGAAGAGGTTATATTTCGTTTGACACTCACGTTGCCAGAGTAGGCCTGGGGCAGTTCCTGCTATTAGGACAGAGGTGTGACCTGGTAGTGTCAGGGTGCTGATGTGGGCTTTGACCCTGTTTTCTATTACAGCACTGATATCTACATTCTCTATACTGTGTGCGTTTACACTGCACGCATTTATACTTCTGGCATTGGGTAGCATTACATCTAGGTTACTATCCCTTGTGGTACCTATGAGGTAGGTTTGTGTTTTTTGTGGTTTATGATTGGTGAGGGTGGATGTTAGTCAGATCCTCAGGTGTGCATATGGTACATGGTATTACATTACTTAACACATGGCATTCATGCCTCAGGTGGTGCTGCAGGGCTGCCTCTGTCAGATGCACATACTACACTCCCTGTACATGTTTGGAAGCAGGTTGTGTCATGTTAGGCATCCCTGTTACTATATGAGTGAGTCAGAGCAGGTATCAGTCCCAGTGTTCCTACTGACCAAGTGTATGTGCTATGCGTTGCCTCTTTGCCAAGGCCAGGGCATACTGGGCACGCCTCCTTCTGCCTACTGGGACAAGGTCAGGTTGTTCCTCCTCCGAGTCACCCTCTGCCTGTGGTGGCCTTGGCAATGGTGGGGGGATGTTAGGCCCAGCCCTGTGCTGGTCCTGCTGCAGCTGTTTCCGCAGGATCATATTATGTAGCATAGCACATATCATGACCATTTGGTACATGTAGTTGGTGTGTACTGCAAGGCTCCACCAGATGTGTCCAGACACCGGAACCGTGACTTGAGCAGCCCAAACACACACTCTATGACATTACGTGTTTGTGCGTGTGCCTCATTATGGCGTTCCTGTTCAGGTGTGTGTGCATTTCTGATAGGTGTCATCAGCCACGGCTCAAGTGCATAACCTGCATCCCCCACTAGGTGTCCGTGTGGGAAGTCCCCACTGGCAATTGATTGGTACAGCTGCGTCAGATGCCAGATGTGGGAATCGTGGTAGCTCCCAGGGCAGCCAGCACACACATTCATTATTATGCCCTGGGCATCACACACAACCTGGCAGTTGATGGAGGGGTATCCCTTGCGGTTAATGTAGACTCTACCCAGCTCACCAGCTGGTGCTTTGATGCGTGCGTGCAGTCTATTGCACCCAGCACCTCAGGGTATCCCGCTATTTGCTGGAAGAGACGCATATTACTGGCCACAACCTCACGGTCATTAGGGACATATATATGATCACCGACATGTGCTGACATGGCATCCAGGAACTGGTGCAGTACCCTGGAGGCTGATGCCTGTGATATCCCCATCATATCACCAGTTGGTCTCTGGAAGGTACCTGTTGCTAGTATTCTTAGGCCAACATATACCTTGGTTTCCACTGGGATGGGTTCCCCTCTGTTGGTTCTGTGTGTAAGATGTGGCCTGCACAGCTCAACAATCTGCTGCAGAAGGTCTCTGTCCACTCTGTAGCGCTCTACTATCTCCAGCTCATGTAACCCATGGTAGGTGACCCTGGGCCTGTATACTCTTCTCCTTCTCCTCACTCTGGGTTGTCTGTCAGCATCTGCATTGTCACCACCCTCAGCAATTCGCCTTTGCCTGATTATAACAGCTATGGCAGCCCCTAGCATTTCTGCTCTGAGTTCAGCTTTTTCAGTTTTCAATTCTGATAGCTTACTTTCTTGAAGTATCTCTTGTGAGAAACACCCTGCACTGCTCTTTGCAGTGTTTTAAGTGCTGGGTTGGGCTTCTAGTCTGCCTGCATAATTGCCTGCTTCCAATTGTTTCCACCAATTAACTCCAGCAGTATCCTCTGGCAGTTTCCATGTATTTTGGTTGTTTCCTGTTTCCTCTCTGTTTCCTGAAGGGGAGCAATGTGCACACCAGCTTAAACACGCTCACAGTCACTTAAACGCGCGCACACATCCCTACACGGTGTTACACGCGCGCACACATCCTTACACGGTGTGAACTAGGCTGATTCATGTTAAAACGCACGCACACTGCCTTACACACGTGCACGCCCACGCAAACCGTTGTAAACGGTTTGCAACACGCTCCCATATGTTGAACCTGCCTTACACGTGCGCACACGCACGCATGCACGTATTTCAAGAAACTTTGAGTGTAGGGATAGCGTAAACCTTCAATTTCTTGACTTTCCTAGTGTTCTGTTGGGACACACCTCCCTCCCTGATGTCTGTCTGTCATCTGTCACCTTACATTGCCCTCCAATCTGGTACATTTGTTTCTATCCTTCCCCCCGTGATGTCACCTACCTCTTACTCTGTTCCTCCCCCTTCTCTAACTCTTACACTACTCAGAAAGTGCTCATTACCTATGTGGCAGTGTGATTCAGTATTGTAACCCTCATTTACATAGGATTGCCTAGTAATGCTTAGTTACATGTCTTACACGGAGCTTCCCCCCCTTGACAACCACTAAACGGAGGCCATATTGTTTTTGGTCTGCAAGTCCCTCCATTGACATTCCATGTAATACATAAATCCCACAATTGTGGGCTTATAAGCTTCGGTTTTCAGTTTTAGGTAGCGCACCCCGTTTGCGCGGGTGTGCCCTGCAGTTACACATCATAATCCCACAAAAAAAAAGTTATATAACATATTTTTGCAACACTTTTTCATGCCAGTGGCCACATATTTGGCCATTGGCATGCTTAATGAAACATATGCACCCTTTATTTGGAGCTGACATAGCTCCGTTTTAGATTTTGCAGAAATGTACTCAGTTGTCAGCTGAGTACATTTCTGCAGCTAATACGTCCGTTACATGGACTGGTTTCAGCTTCGTGGATCGCTCAAATACCTCATTTGCATATCTTTGAGCTGCAAATGAGGTATTGAGCATTTCCACGCCCAGTCCGTGTAAGAGACGTGTTAGCTGTCTCTTACACAGAGGTTTGGGCTGTACCTTAATCGGGAGGCTTACACGGAGGCTTACACTACTCTTGAACTCCGTGTAAGCCTTCCTGAATCTGGCCCAATGTTATTTAAATACTTAGTACTATATGTAATTAGAGGAAGTAGATAGAAGAAGTAGATATAGAAAGAAAAAGAGAACATTAATAATAAAAATGATTCACATTACCTTACAGCATAGAGACTTTCCAGAATCAAATATGATTCATAAAACAAAGCATTTAAAATTAGAAGAAGTTTATTCATTTGTCTTTTAGATTCTTAGTTTTGTTTGCTCCTTCCTTCACAGACCATCCATTTTTTGTTGCCTGTCTCCAAACTCTGGGATGACCATTCCATTTATTCTATGTCCGACAGTATTTTCTTCTTTTGGATAAATTCTATTGCTTCTTGTAGGGAATCAAAGATCTTCACTCCTTCTAGCAAGGTGATATTTATTCTTGCAGGAAAAAGAATTTAAGCTTTAATATTGGCTTTTTTTTAAGGACTTAATTAGAGGAACACACTCCTTTCTTCTGGATATGACTGTAGAGGTGTAGTCACTGCCAAAATGAATAACTTTTTCACCCATCTTGATAGGGGAATTAGTCCAAGCTGATTTCAGCATGAAGTCCTTGTCTTGCGAGGAAAGAAATCTAACTATTATAGACCTGAGGTTAGATGAACTCAGAGATGAAGCTGGATTTGCCAGGGACCTAGGAGCCGTGTCAATTTCAAAAGAGAAGGATTCAGGCATGTTTAGTGCTGATGAAAACCACTTACTGAGGAATTGAATCATGTTGGCACCCTCTTCTTTCTCAGGGATTCCATATATTCTTATCTTATTCCTCCTTGATCTGCTTTCAAGGTCTTTCGGTTTCTCAATCAGCCTGGTGTTTTGTTTCAGAAGAAATTCATTGTGATGTTCATTTTCTGTCACTCTAGTATCTAGGTCAATTACTGTTTCCTCTAAGGCAAGAATCTGTTCAGATTTTTTTTTTACTATTCCATTTAGAAGTTCCAGTTGTTTACTGCATTCTTGTTTGATAATATCCATTTTGTTTTTGAATTTGTCAATTTTCAGTGACAGTTCTTGGATGTTTGTTATTATAAGATGCAGTTCTTTCTTTACTTCACTCCCCTGGTGTGGGTTCTTCTAGTTGCTAAAGTATATTTCCTGTCAGGATATTAAAATCTAAGCAGAGCTATGGATTTCTGCCGCTGTCAGACTGGCATCTTGGCCACGCCCCCAGAGTTGCATTTTCAAACTGCTGTAAGGACTGCTGTTTTACATTTAAATACTTTGTATGTAGTGATTTTTATTTAGTATTAGGTATCTGTGGCTCTTTGACAGTTGGGTTCCATATCAGTCATTTTATGTTAAGAAGGTCAAAGTCTGCACCCTTGTGGCAGGAAGGGGCTGATTTCACATATCTCAGCTGAGAAATGTTGGTAGAACGCTTTTATGTGCTTACCTGATTGGCCTTGGGGCATATTTATTGTAAAACTTGCTTTTTTCTGCTCGTGTATAAGCCTTGCATTTGTGCAAAGCTGATCTTTGCACAGCGGGGGTTATTAGTACCTTATATATATGCAATCACCAGAAGTTGAAACTTCCCTATAAAACTACCTCGGAACTTTACCTCAGTCATGTGCTACTCATGGGGAACTAGTTTGCACAGTGAGCAGTATTTAAGCATTTAGTTAGGACTGTTTAGTTGTACATTACATTATTGCAGCACCCAGGGCTACCACTGCTCAGAGAGCATCTAATTTGGATGTTGGGCAGTATCACTGGATAGGTTTTCTGTAGATTACACCAAATAAGCACCCATTCCTAGTCCGGTTACAACCACCCTCCACTCCAGTCCATTGCAAAGTACACATTAGGACCTGCAACCATAGACAGGCACTTTCTTGCTATCTCTGCATCTTGCTTGGTGGACGTGGGCATCCTGAGGCAGTGTAGCAATTGCCTTTATGTACGCTAACAATCACTTAATCCTCAAACAGACAAATACAGTATGTGAGAGATGTAGTTACATATTGACACTGGAGGCTAGACTCCCAAATACAGACACAAAAAGCAACAAACAGGTTGTCAGCGACTCTCACACAACACTCACCTTACTCACAAAGGACCAGACACATAGACCCAGATATGCAGGGTGTGCTCATGTGTAATTAACCCAAACCTCAAAGGCCTGTCAGGCGCAGTCCTCAGAAACACTGCATGCACACAAACAAGACAATTCCCATAACAACAGAGTCTATATTAGATCAGTGAACACTTAAACAAGCGAACGCTGATTGATTGACCTTATTTTAGCGAATGTTAAAAATATTGAAGCAACAGAAACTCAGATTTTTTCCTAGGGAAAGAATTCAGTTGTCCGTTTCTGTTGCTTCAGTATTTTCAGTGCTGTGGTGGAAAGTTACGGGTCGAATTCAGGTAAGTGTGCGATTGTATGGATGTGAGTGTTAGGATGGGTTTGGTGAGTTAGGGTTAGGGCTCGAGTTAGGTATGTGTGCGATTGGGTGGACGTGAGGCTTAGGGCGAGTTTAGGTGAGTTAGGGTTAGGGAGCGGGTGAGGTGAGTGTGCGATAGTGACGGACCTTAGGGTTAGGGTTTGGGTTAAGGTAAGTGGATAGTTAGTGGTGTGTGCATAGTTTAGTGTAGGGTTAGGTGTCAGATTTTAGGTGTATATGTGTGGATTTCTGTTTGTTTGGTGTGCTTGTGTTGTGTGTATGTGTTTTGGATCAGCGTTTTTTTCCCTAGGAAAAAAATTGCTGTTCTGACAGTTCGAGATTGTAAGCTTTCGCTTACATAAGATCGATCAATCAGCATTTGCTTTTCTAAGCATTCGCTGATCTAATATAGACCCTAACAACACATAAAGCCATATCTCATTATGTCTCAACTACCAAGCCCATAAGGCAAAACGCCCCACAACCCAATATATTGGTCATAGGAGGCTCCATTGTGAGACACACTGATGTCCCTCTTACCATACTGGATAAGGAGAAGGCTACAGTTAGTTGCTGGTCAGGGGCCGGGTTCTACCAGATCACGAATGCACTCAAGTCACTTGCCACCAAGCACCAGTATGACTCAGTCATAGTCCATGTGGGCATGAATGACCTGATATGTACCACCCAGATTATATGAAGAGAGACATGATTGAGCTCTCAGAATATGTGTCAGAGGAAGGCACAAGCCTAGCACTGAGCAGCATTTTACTGTCTCCAAGGATGAGGCCACAATACTAACAGAAAATGATCAACTTTGACAATTGGGTTACCTACTGGTGTTGTTCTAAAAGGGTGCAATACTTGTCAGCCTGGGAGGACACAGTTGACAGGCCACACTGCTTTGCCAGGGATGGTCTTTACCTGTCACCACTAGGTTTTCGGATATTAGCCAAAATATTATCCACCCCCTGCAGTGCCTTCTTTAGTCATTGACAAACAGGCAAACCTTCCAAAATAGCAAAAGATACTCAGGACAAGCTAAATGTGTTACTGCTCAATGCTAGGAGTCTCAACAAGAAACTGCACTCCTTAGAAACTCTCCTCACCCTGGAGAATTCTGACGTCTATGTAGTTACTGAAACGTGATTTAAAGCCATGGAAAGCACTCCGGCAGTGCATGGCTATAACACCTTTCATATGCTCCAGCTTTCCATTGAACATGAAAGAGCAAATGTCAGAGATGTAGCTATCTAAATAAAGGATAAGCAAACCTCAAGGCTTGAGCTTGAGCTACTTCATGTCCATCTAACCACAGTAAAATCCTTTACTATATTCTTGCTAGCTACAGGTCCCCCACCATGAATCAGGAAACCCATACATCATACCTGAAGTTATTTGAATCACTCACCATTCAGCCCAGTATTTTACTCATGGGTGATTTTAACTACTCCTCCATTAACTGGACGGCATACATGACCACTAACATGCAGACCCAAAGATTTCTTGACTTAGTAAACTCAGATGCCCTGAAGCACTCCCACCAGGGAAACAAATATTCTAGATATGGTAGTCATAAATATGGGAAAGCACCTCCTCCCAAAGTGTGATATCCACCTCGGTAAAATCAGATCACAAAGCATTCCCTTTTGTATTAAAGGTAAAGCCAAACCCCCTACCTAATCCCAGAAACATTGAGCATTTCTAAGGCAAGGTAGCTCCTATTAAGTGATGAATAGCTAGTTTCCAAGCTCCAGCAAACACAGAAAAAGCAGAAGCCTAAGCAGAGGCATACACAAAAGCCATGTACAATCATATAAGCAACTGAACAGAAGTAGCAGTACCATACCAAAATAAACCCAGGTCAAACTGCAAAAACAAGCCATCCTGGTATTAAAAGGTTGTACAACAAAAGAAAGAAAATCTTGTGGGGAAGTAAGAGGGAATGTGCACAACAGAGCAAAAACCCCCTCTTTAGTCTAAACAAGTGAATCGGGGAACTGGTCAAGTCTATGAAAGCAGACTTTGAGATAAAAATATCCTCCAAAGCTAAGGATAACTGTAAGGAATTTTTTTTAGTTATGTCTGCAGTCTAAAGGGCAACACCCAACAATGTGCGGAATTAGTTGTAGGCAGCATCACCTATACTCAACTGGAACATGTAGCAAATCTGCTGGCCAATAAATTCAGCTCAGATTTCACCTCCCCCATCACCCCGCAGTTCTCCCCCAAGAAATACCCTCCACTACTCCCCCTCCAATTATCACCAAAGTACAGGTTGACAATGCACTGTCTAAAGCCAAAAACACAGTTTAATGCGGGCTGACAGTACACCAGTTTGCTTCTTACAGCTTGAATCAGGACCTGTCAAGCTAATTAGGAACAGCCTCCAAACCAGCTTTGTCTCAATAGAGTGGAGGACAGCAAAAGCCATCCCTTTGCATAAAGGGGGACCATTAACTGACAAGGGAAATTACAGACCCTTAAGCTTGACTAGCCTTGTATGTAAGTCCATAGAAAGAATGATCATGGACCTGATAAATAATGCCATAGGAAACCTCCGAACACTGGACCCGACTCAATTCGGCTTTGTCAAGAGTAGGCATCTTTTTCGAGAAAGTCACTAAGACCATGGAGAGTAAAACAGTTCATACCACCTACCTTGACCTGGCCAAGGCATTTGACACTATTCCCCACTCAAGTATTATAAATAAAGTCACAAAACCGAGCATAAATCTCTCTCTCACCAGCTGGATACCTAGTTTTCTCACAGACAGAATACGTGGTTAAAGTGGGTGAATCCAGATCCAGCAAATGGCCAGTTACTAGTGGTGTGCCACAGAACTAAGTGTTGGGATCACTCCTGTTCAGGATATACCTCTCTGAAGTAAAGGTTAATGTGGAAGGCCTCTAGATGGCAAAGTTTGCTGATGATTGCAAGCTAGCTGCAATCATTGAATCCCCCAATGATATAGGCATCCTTCAAGAGGGACTAAATCAGACAAATGATTGGTGGCAGAGCCATGGCCTAAAAGTAAATGTGAAAAAATGCATTATATCCTTTGGGAAGTCAGATATCACTACAAATGACAACATTAATAGCACACCCCTAAGAGTAGACTCAGAGGGGAGAGATCTAGGTACACAGAGAGATAGTAGCCTAAACTTTGACCACCATGTGTTCATAGTGGTGAGGAAGCCCTTCTGTGTGGTACACCTTATAAGTAAAGGTATGGCATCAAGATCCAAGGAAGTTATATTCCCACTGTACTCACCCCTCATTTGACAAATAATTGAGTATAGTGCACCATTTGGCATGTACTTGACTACTCACCTAAAACAGCTGGAGCAACTTCAGAGGTTTCTCACAAAGAAAATAGAGTTTAAACAACATGTTTTATGCAAACTGACTAAAAGCTCTATCCCTCTACTTTGACTCATATCAACTATTATGGGGTGACCTATGCCCAACCCTCAAGGCACTCACAAATCCAGCCCTGATGGAGCTGCTACACATCTGGAAAACAAACAGCACTACGGTCTAAACCTAGACAGACACTCAGACAAAACATGCTGGAGAGACAGATATGTGTCTCAGAGTTATACCCCTTCAATAGGAGGAGACATCCTATTCACATTAAACAGAGCCCTTCCCTGGTCTTTTTCAAAAGCAGTTTGGATCAATGAATGGGGAATCGCAAATTCACACCTAGGGTATTACCAATGTCCTATATGGACAGGGCCAGTCTGTAAAATACTCAGGGCATAGGTACAAACCTGTGCCATCCTCTTGCCCCAGGGGCAATATATTGGATAAACTTGGGTTATATTGGCTAGGCTCGTCATGTAGTGGGTAAAATCTAGTTATATTGGGTAGGCTTGTAAAGGTTGTTAATCCATTAGCCTAGTAATCTCCTATGAACCTATGAGAGGGCCCAAAACTGAGCCCTGCAGTACACCACTGGTAACTGTTTTGCTTTCAGAAGTAACACCTGCTACTCTAATTACATGGGTTCTTTCAGACAACCAGGTAGCTATCCTTCACACATTAGATTTACAAAGCTATCAATAATGCTTGCATGGGGAATAGTGAAGACATTGGCCAGGTCTAGATATGCTGTATATATGGCATAACCACTATCTACTGCTTCAGTTACTTTTTCAAAGAATTTAATGAGGTAAAGAATCAGAACCTTCCTTTGATAAAGCCATTGATGAGTGTCCAGGTTTAAGAGATTTTCAATGTCTAGATTAATGAAGTCAGAGATAATGTGCTCCTTGGCTTTACATATGAGGCTGGTGACACTAATGGGTCTATAGTTACCAGGGTCCATGGCTGGGATATCCCTGTGTAATGGTATTACAGTGGCTGTTTTTCAGACTTCAGGAATGTAATGAGTAGAGAAGCTTAGATTAAAGAGTTTACCTAGGGGTTCAGAAAGGCCATATTTGGCACTAATAATCAGGCAACCTGGTATGTTGTCAGGGCCCATGGATTAAGTAGTCATAGTTTTTGAATGGGATGAGAGAACTTGTTCCATAGTAATTAAAGGAGGTGGCTGGGATTGTGAAACCTGTGCAATAGATGTGACTGTGGGTGGAATAAAATTTTCATTAAATTTGAAGCAAGGATATTAGCTATTAACTTTGGGACAGAGAGCATAGTATTGTGAACTAGCTCTGAAAATTGTTGAATGTTAGGGCTTAACTTTCTGACACATTTATGAACAGTATACTCTATCCTGGTAAACCCTCTACCCCCAACCCCTTCCCTGACAAAACCCATCTTGAAACCACCACTCTTGTAAATAACTACTTTATAGACTTTATCAGAAAACTAACCCCCCCCCAGACAACAGACAAAAACTACCTGTAACCCCCTCAACCACCCAGCCCCAATCACCCATCTCCCTGGAACCTGTTTCCACTGCCTATATCAAATCTCTTCTGGTAAAACTGAAACCTTGCTCACCCTCTTGCTGCTGACTCTATAGCATATCCCATCTCTGTTCTTATTAACCGTACTGTCAAAGAATCCTCAGTCCCTGAGATCTGAAAATCCTTCTATACTATTCCAGTTCACAAGGGAGGCAACTCCACTGAACCTACCAATTACCGACCAATAGTCATCCTCTCCTCTCTCTCAAAAAGTTTCCATAAATGCATTCATAGGCAACTTATATCTTATTTACTTCATGAAAACCTTCTTACCCCCTCTTAGCATGGATTGAAACCTCACTACAGCACATCCACAGCCCTTCTGTCTTTTACCCAGACTGTAGCAGAAGTAAGGGATAACAATAAACTCACATCATGTGTCTTCCTCAGGATCTCTAAAGCTTTCGACACCATCTCCCACCCTAAACTTCTCTCTAAACTATCCAAACTAAACCTCTCCACTTCCACTATCCTCTGGTTCTCCACCTATCTCAATAACCAACAACAGTCTGTTATATGGCAGACTTCCTACTCACCCTTCTTACCTATCCAGAGTGGTGTCTCCCAAGGATCTGTCCTTGACACCCTTCTCTTTAATATTTTCACTAACATTCTTCGCTCTGTCAGCACCTCATCTTCACTAATCCAATACGCTGATGATTCTACCCTTATCACCCTCTCCGACAACCCCACTGACCTACACTCTCATGCAAACTTCCTTTAATATCATCGAACACTGGCTAACTGACAACCAACTAATCCTTGACCCAAAAAAAAACAAACTCCTCCTTTTCCTCCTAAAATCGTTATCCCATCTTAAAACTTCCTTCAGTCTCTCTTCTCTGGACAACACCAATATTTATGCAGACTCCACTACAAAACTTCTAGGAATCACAATTGACAACCAACTGAAATTTGACCATCACATCTTACAATCCATCAAAAAGACCAATGAAAAATTAGGTTTGCTGTATAGACACACAAAATTCTTAACACCACTAGGACCTCACTTGCCCAAGCCTGTCTTCTCCCCTGCCTACTCTATGCTTCCCCTACATTCACACACATTCAAGCAAATCTCCTAACCAAACTAAAACAAACGGACATAGCCAGGTTTGCCTATAAACTCCCTTACAAATCCCATCACTGTCTTGCACTAAAAAAATTTCAATGGCTTGAATTCCCACAACTACTCCAACTTTCACAGCTACAAATTGCACATTCTCTTTTCTACAAACCTGAAAATTGTCCTTCCCTGTCCATCCTCTTATCCCTCTACAAACCTGCATGATCTCTCCGTAACACTGACCAGGCACTGCTGAACACCTACAAGCCAACAAAACTATAGGCAGGTTACTTTATAAATGCTCTATATCTCAAACCTGGAGCAAACTCCCATCTAACATACAACATATCCAGTCTTCGCTCCTCTTCAAAAAAGAACTGAACAAATACCTAGCCAACTCTCCCTCCTGCAACTGCCACCACCCCAACTAATCTACCACGACCACACCAGAACTATTCTGTTCATACATTATATATATATATATATATATATATATATATATATATATATATATATACTTACAATCCTGTGGATCTGTAGCTGCACCACTGAGCACTTTTAAAAACTAAACTTTCCTCCCAACTTTGCCCCCCTATTTTACTTATTTCCCTGGCCACCTCAACTCTTTCCTCCTCTCCACTCTCTTTATCACCTCTCCTTCCACTCCACCCACTATAACCGACGCAACTACCACTGTGTGCTATTATCTCTCTCTCCAATTATTCTTCACTACAGTCCTTACCATTCCTCTATTTTGTTCTTTTCTCCTCGTTTCCTTCTCTCCAGTTTAACTTTCCCACCTCTCCTTCCACTCCACCCACTATAACTGACACAACTGCCATTCTTTGCTGTTCTCTGTCTCTTCAGTTATTCACTCTTCTCTTCACTCCACTTACTATTCTTCTATTTCGTTCCACCAACTCGACCTCTATCATTTTGTTGTTGTACATGCACAAAATGCACACTTTTAATGATTTCTACAAGGTGTTGTTACTCACATGTCACTTTATCTTGCACTTTATAATGTGAAGGAAGCGCTGGAAATGCTTACTATTGGCAGTGTAGGTCAGCCAGTTTATTGATGGATAGTTGAAATCACCCAGTAGAAAGGTCTTGGGTTTAAATGAAATTTCAGCTAATACTTTAAGATAACTATCATGGTCAGAAGGGGACATAGAGGGTGTTTTATGGACTGATGAAGTGGTAATTAGTCTTGTTTAGGGTGATTTGGACTTCTAGAAGTTCACATGTGGTGTCCCAAGGAATCTGTTATGAGGTGGTGATATCCTTGACAAGCACTGATGCTCATCCACAATTGTCAGTGACTCTGAAGATGTGATAGACACTATACTCAGGATGAGAAGGGGGTGTTTGCATTGCTCTGAAACCATGTTTCTGTAACTGCACATATATTAATGTGTTTGATTTGCAGGAGAGCCTCAGGTTCGGGCATTTTTTGTTAAGACTGCTGGCATTGAGTAGAGCCACATTAATGTATTCCTAATTAGAATTTACTGGTTTGGAATGTCCATCAGATGGACTCTGCCTAAAAAAAGACACTGTTGACAGCAAAGGCTTTATCCAGAATGCAAAATCCTTGGTAAGAGAGGTGCAGACCATCCCTGGCAAAGTAGGAAGATTTGTCAGCCATCTCATCCCAAGCTGACATACTGGATCCCCCTAGAAAGACACCAAGTGCATAGCCAGTTATTAAAGCCAATTATCTTGGCTTTGAATCTTGGCATCATTCTGGGTGATGACAAAATGCCACTCAAGACAAGTGTAGTTCTTGCCTCAGACACATGCATAGCAAGCTCAATCATATCCTTCTACAAGTCCCTCTGTATAGAGTTCCAAGGTTGTTCATCCTTACGTGGATCACTGTCAGGTCATAATTGTATTTATCAGGCTGGAAGGATCCAAGAACCTTTGTTACATCCAGGATCCTGGCTCCAGAAAGCTAACTGTCACCCTGTTTTTATCCAGCCTGGTGAGAGTGGTATCCATATGCCTTACAGTAGAGTCACTTATTACTGAAATATTACTATGATTTGATGCAGTCTCAGTAGGTCATAAGAGCTGGGAGTCTACACCTTTGTGACTATTAGAGGTATGCGTCTTAAGTGTGGATGTAAAGGGTGAAAGCAGGTGTGACACAGTGTCTGTGGTTTCTTAGTATTTAGTCTGGGAAGCTTAGCAGAGTTCTCTTAAAAATCTCAGTATAAGCTGGTTTAGTGGAACTGCTCTATGCTGTATATGTATTTATGTTGTGCTTACTGAATATGTTCTGAGGTGAGATGGTAGCCTCCAAGTTAAGTAAATGCGTACACCTCTCACTTACTGAATCATGATGAGGTAGCAATAAAGAGTTTTCAGTAAACATGAGGCAGTTACTACATTTCTTCAAACTACCTAATGCTATCAGGCTGCCTACAGAGGGGAAAACAGCCAACTGAGATTCCATACAGTCCAGTACAGATCAGCTCAAAGATGAACACTAAAGTGAAGTCACACATGATCACTGTCTTATTTTTAGAAAAATGTTGAACTTTAGCACTATAAAGATGTGCTGGTTGAAGGAAAATCAGGAAAAGCAAGTCCCAAAATGATAGGAGCTCTCTAATTAAACTAAACAGGAAACTAAGTGGACTAATTAAGTCCAACAAGACCAATTACAAGGTCAAGATAGCTCACATGCTAAAGGCAACCACAAGACCTCAAAGGCACACATTAGTGTGTTGAACTGGTCAGTGGTGCCATCTTCAATGAGCACAGTGAATTTGCTGGTTAACAGATTCAGTTCAGACTTCACCCCCTATGAAATACCTACTAGCATACCTCCCTGCCAGATAGTAACAGTGAGCAGGTCCTGGCAGCACAGCCTCAATGGATCCGGACAATATCCTGGGATGCCTCCCAGATAGCTTGAAACATGACTTATCAGGACCACTTGAGTGACTTTTCAACTGTAGCCTCAAAACAGGCTTGGTACATCAGGGTTGGAGGACTGCAATGGTTATTACACTTATTAGTCTGACTAGTTGTATATACAGCACCATGGAACAGATTGTTGTGGAAATAATTAATAATGATGTAGGCAATCTTCAGACACTGGAGCCAACCCAGTTTGGCTTTGTCTAGGGAAGGTCATGCCTACTAAACCTGGTGGACTTTTTTATGAAGGTCGTCATAGCAATGAATGAGGGGGAAACAATGCATACCGCCTACTTGGACTTGGCTAAGGTGTTCAATGCAACACTCCACTTGGGTTTAATTGACAGACTCACCGAACTGGACATAACTTCTTCATAACTTGCTGGCTCACTGACAGGAGCCAGAAAGTCAAGATTGGTGAGACCACCTCTGTTTGGCATCTACTTCTTGGAGGTAAAGGCTAATGTCAGGGGCCTTTGGCTGATCAAGTTCATAGATGACTGTAAATTGAAAGCTATCAAAGATTCCCCCCTTGATGTAAACATCTTACAAGAGGGTCTAACACAGACAAATGACTGGTGCCAAAGTCGTGGACTAAAACCCAAAGCCAAAAAATGCATTATACTACCATTTGGGAAAACTACCACCCAGGCTAATTACTCCATCACTAAGACACTCCTAAGAGTTGACCCAGTAGTCAAGGATCTGGAAACATATGTAGACAGTAATCTGGCCTTTGACCAGCATGTGGCCAAGGTAGTAAGAAAATCATTCTATGTTGCTCAACTTATATGCAAGGGCATGGCATCTAGGTCCAAGGAAGCTTTAGTGCCACTTTATTCATTCCTTATTAGACCCATTATTGAGTATAATGCCCCCTTCAGCATGTACCTGACTACACATATGCAACATTTGGAACATCAACAAAGGTTCCTTACCAGGAGAATCCAGGGTATGAACACAGTGTCTTGTACAGATTGCCTTAAATCCTTAACTCTGTACTGTCCTCCTATAGGTTACTGAAAGGTGATCTATGCCTGGAATACAGGGCATCCTCAAATCCAGCTCTGATGGATCTTTTGCACATACACAAAACAAACAACATCAGGACCACTCCATCCAATGATTTTAAATTTTGTTTGTGACATCTTTGTGTCTCAGAGTATCCCCATGCTCTGGAACAGGCTCCCTATCCATGTGAAGCAGAGTCCATCACAAACCCTGTTTAACTATAACCTTGACTAATGGATGAGAAATCAGAAATTTACCCCAGGTCTGGCGTCCATGTCTCTGATAGTCAGAGGCATACAGTAGTGCCCAAACTAACAATACCGTCCACATAACATCTAGAAACTTCCTAACTAACATACCCTCTCCTTATAAACTCACTTGATACACAGGGACATGACTGAGTTGGATTGCACGAATAGGTTTTGGAAGACCCTAGTTGTCATTAGCCTAGTGTATACTTATGACCCTGTAAGTAATAGCTGCATGTAACATCACGATTCTCGTGATGCAGTTTCTCTATTGCTCTTCCTAACTTCCGAAGTAGTGGAGGTGTGGGTAAATTGTAGCTCTTCTGCAGTCATCACTCAGCAGTACCTTCATCAGTGTGTTGGATCTATTTATGTGGGTAGGACAGTCCCTTGCCTTATGTCATGACGGTAGGAATTAGGTAGCTTGAGAAAAAGTTGCTTTGTTTATGAAACGTTTGCAATATAGAACAAAGTATCAAGCAAAAGGATTGCATCACTAATCAAAGAGAATTGTATTTCTCAGCTGGGTGGATTTACTGACATTTTCTAAACATTTTTGCTCAATTTCTTGATAGAATGCAAATGTTACAATGGCAAGGTGCTCCTCTGTTTTGTTTTCTTTGTTTTGTTTAGAGATCATAAGATTGGGAATAAAGAGAATAGTGGAACTGCAATTTTTTCAAATGTGGTACTTTACAAATATATATTTATATATTCTTACTGGCTGAAGAAGTGAGTGCCCTGATCTCTGTTTATTTATAGCTTGAAACCAGTGGACTGACTGTAATAAGAAATTATTTTGTAGAGTTCAGTTCAAAAAGTCTGAGCTACTGTTTATGACTAATAGAATACCAACTGCATGATTCTGTGACATTTGCAAATAAGTAAACTTCCTGTAATTTATTTATTTATTTAACATTTGATTAAACAAATTAGCAGTATCAGTTGTGCTATTCATATATTAATATCGGTTACATTTACATAAAATACATTTTTTTTAGACAAAATACTCCTACATTTCACTGACACCAAAACACTTCTGTCTAAGAGAAGTTCACTTTAAGGAATATTTTTTTTCTTAGAATATTTCTTTTAGTATGTCCTGAAGTAAATTTCACACATTTTTAGGGCTGGTGTGCAGTGCTCTGATAGATTACTGTATAGAGTCAAGATTTTGTGGTAAACATCTTTTAAGAGTTAAAAAGTGAAGAACTCAGTTTCCCCTGATTACTTAAGTATAATCCATTTTTTAACAAAAGTCAGCAATGCTTATTTATAAACTTGAATATTGTGTGCTCTTCTTTAGGCATGAAGTATACATTAAAGCAAGACATTAGTTAGATTTATTATGTGCAAACTGTACGAGCTTGAACAGCCATTTTCAAAACTGTTTGAGATTCTCTTACAATGTTAACTGAATTTTCACTGGAAGCTGGGCAGGTTGAATTTGTTTTGTATATTACAAATATCTCTTTTTTTCTGGAAATATATATACATTATGTTCTGTTAGAATGATGAGCAGGACATGTTTTACATGTTTCTTTACTCGGTTCCATTGAGCAAAGTGTATTAAGCTGACCATTTTCAAAACTTAACATGAAAGCTCTAAATGAGGAGTTATTTTTAAATCTGAAGTTACATCACCAAGTAGTTGGAAACTAACACTAATAAGACTAAGTGTTTAAGTCAATGTTCACTGTCCTTCTGTTTCCGTGTTGCAGTATTTATAACATGAGGGATTTCCGTCCTAGGCGACCCGAACCTCCAGCCAGTATACCAAAGACTTAAACTACTGCAAGGTACATGCAGTGTTGCACATAGGATAACAGCCGACATAGGCCATAAAAGTGACATCTGCATGTACCATCCACAGAACTTCTCTGCCGCCAGTCTGAACACCATTTTTACCTTTCGTCTGATCACAGAGCGGTTGCTGTTTCAGATGTTGCATTTAGCTTTTTACCTTAAATGAAGACAAGACAATTCTTCCTGTGTTTCAGTGGTATTTATTAGACACGTGTGGGAGCCTCATGGAAAGTACCAGGGAGACTCCCCAAACAAAGGAATGCATAAACTTATATGCTGGTAATACTGCTGACAGTACAAAAATATAAACTAGACCAATTAAATTAGTACAAAAGACAATTAACCAATCAGTGGTTTACCCGTAGGCTTAAATCAGTTCACATTACTACATCTCTTGGCAGAAAAAGAAAATCGGATGCACTTCCATATAAGGCACATTTCCTGCTTTCAAACAGGCTCTTGTTTTTCAGTACTTTTCCACTATTCACAGTTTACTCAAGTTCACAGTACAAAGTCCATCTTAATGCATGCAGATTGTCATCACATACTCAATTTCCTTAAACACATACTTTGGCCGTTCGTATTCTACACAGATAAGTGCCCTGTTGGTGAATTTATTTGTGTTTTTTCTTGCTACTGCATGTTTTCAGAGGTTAGTGTTATCCAAGAAAGGCAAGTGCCATTGTGGAAGACAAATTCCACACAAAGATAACCACTGTCAGTGATGGGGTCTGCTCACGACTATAAGGCTTATGCTGTTTGTCAGGCTTTTGTCTGTAAGACACTCTGCAGTCGACTTTCTGCCCTGAACATCTACTTTGAGAATCAGAGACTCAAGCAACAAGCATTTGCAGTGGATGGTCCATCAGGTCCATCTGGTGAGTCTCCAGAGAAAGGAAAAAAGGTTAGGCCTGAATCTTTGACTGTCCAGACGTCCCTCGCGAGGCCATTGAAGGCCCAGAGGTCCATTCAGTGCCTGGTTCTCTTTCTGCAGCAGATACTGGTTTGGAAACCATTAAGGAGAGTTTCATTAACACATCTGTAGAGGCCTTGCAGATATCCATTCAGGACAGTAAGGGTAAACTGCGCCTCACTTCCTTGGACATTCCTCATAGTACTTCTCATGGCTTAGCTACTGAGGACAATCTGACGACTGTGCCAGAACCCAGGCTTACGTCTGCCCATCCATCCCATCCCTAGGGTTGATCCTCCCTTAAAAAGCAACAAAAACATGTTTCCACCTCTCAGGATCCTTCCCCAGACTGGCAAGTTTTCTTCCCAGGGAATTATTAATGCTTTTCTAGCTCTAAGACCTTCCTTTGTTCAAATTGCTACTCCAGTTTATCCTCCTCCTCTTTTGCCTAGGAGTTTTGCTGTGGAACAGGAAGCCTCTGAAGAAGTAGTTTCATCCTCAGATGAGTCTCTGGCGTACTTAGCACAAATTGACTTCCCCCAGGGTTATGCTTCCCCTGAAGTTGATTCCAGTGGTGGGGACTCCCCTGAGGAAGACATTATCCTTTGAAGAAAGAATCTCAAGGGTTAGAGACTTTTTCAAGTGGGAAAGCGCACAAGTTTCTGAAGTGCAGAAGAGGTACTC
Organism: Protopterus annectens; assembly: GCF_019279795.1. NCBI lineage: Eukaryota > Metazoa > Chordata > Ceratodontiformes > Protopteridae > Protopterus > Protopterus annectens. Next base: position 90,730,970 of record NC_056727.1, on the reverse strand, counting down.
TGACCTCTTACATCTGGGCTCCCCTTCTCCTTCAGCAATTTCACCCGTGCTTCCTGCCTTTCAAGGTGCTTTTCTTTCTACGTCCAAAAACCCAGATTCACAACTACCAGCCCCAGAAAGGACAGATAGGTTTTAAGGTTCCTTGTGGACAGGAAATTTCTTTTCAAATAACCCCCTGTAGATTCTGCTTTGATTTCAATGTCTGCAGATAGACCTTCCAGATTTTTGCCCTTCACTATCCTTCTTCCCTCAGATAAAGACAGCAAGATGATGGACAGGACAGGTTAAAAAAAGTCTACACATCCTCAACTTTGGCCTTCAGAGCCATTAACTATCAGACGTATGTCTAAGTATGTTCTGGCCCTGCTTTCTCAGGCTTCACAGCTGTTGACAGATCTTCCTGATTCTGCAGGCAAAGCAAAGCTTTCCTATCTCTTGACAGCCTCCTCCCAAGTAACTAGACACTCCATAAAGTGCAATTATGATGCAGCTGAGGTATCTGCTAGATCAGCTGCATCTGTATCTGTCCTTAGGAGATATTCATGGCTAAAATTGCAGCCGTTGCCTGATGATATCAAGGCAAAACTTATGGATACACCTGCTGACAACTGTGCCCTTTTTGGTGCTAATACTGCTGCCCTTTTCAAATCCCTTCAAGAAAAAGGGAAAGAATTACAGGAACTGAAGCAGATTTTTGTATCCCCAGTCCCGAAGTCTCATGGAATTATCTTTCCAAACTTCATTTTGTGAGGAAAAAAACTCATATCCCTCCTCTCCTTCACAAGAAAGGGATACGCAGGCAGAACTCCTCCAGATCTCAACCAGCCTCGGCTCAAAAGACCCCTTTTTCGGACAAGCCAGGTAGTCTGTGACTATCTGCCCAGTCTCTCCAGCATTCCTCTTTCCCAACGCTCTCTCACATTTTTTCTTCATGGACAAGCATTGCCACAGATATAATGGGTCCTTTCTATTCTCCAAAACGTCTACTACATGGTTTGGAAATCAATCCCTTCTTTCATGGGCATCCCTCAACCCCCTCGAGACCAGCTCCTTCAGTTCTCTCAGGTGCTTCAAGACTTGATCTCACAGGGGATCATTCAGGAAGTTCCTCCGCTGCAAACAAGAAAAGGGTTCTATTCCAGGGTTTTTCTAGCCCCCAGGAAAAATGGTCCGTAGAGACCAATTCTAGATCTGTCACAACTCAGTCATTTTCTTCAAGTTCCCATCTTCCGCATGTTCAGTCTCCAAACTTTGTTCCCTGTTTTGCTTACTCTGGCCTTTATGGTTTCTCTAGACATCAAGGATGCATATCTTCATGTCCCCATTCACCGTCTGTTTAGGAAATTCTTCTGTTTTTCTGTTGCTTCCTTTCAATTTCAATTTTGTACTTTGCCCTTTGGAGTTTCCATGGCTCCGAGGGTCTTCACAGAATGCTTGTCTCGTGTCATTGCATTTTGCAGACTTCATGAAATTCTGATTTACTCTTACCTGGATGACCTGCATTCAAGCAAACCATCCAGACATTCTGCAACAAAACCTCCAAACCACCCTATTCCTACTCTAAAACCTGGGGTTCACTGTCAACTACAGCAAGTCCTCCCTCAGCCCTTCCCAGGATCAGGTTTTCTTGGGTTGCAGGGTAAGGACAGACCTTATGATGGCTTTTCCTCCTGCAGAAAATGCAGTCTCTGTTGACCTACTTCCAACAGTAGTTTCCTCTAACTTCAATGTCATCCAGACAGTTTCTCCGTATACTAGGGTTCATGGCATCTGTTATCTTCATGTTACCCTTAGCCAGACTTCACATGTGAAAACTCCAGTGGTATCTGAAAACAGTCTGGTGCTAGCATGCTCATCCTCTGGAATTTGTTCTTCCTCTTCTCCCTTGTCTGAAGAAAGAGTTACACTGGTAGATTCAGCAAATATCTCTGAATCCAGGTCTTCCTCTACAGGCCTCACATCCTGTGCAGGAACTATTTACAGATGCTTCAGACATGGGGTGGGGAGCAACACTGGGAAACTTAAAAGTTCAAGGCCTGTGGTCTCCTTCCGTAAGGAAATTACATATCACATCAAAGAGATGAGGGCTTTGATTCTTGCTCTCCAAGCTTTCCAGTCCTGTCTCTGCCCAGATCCCCTAAAACTGTTCACGGACAGCACCACAGTTCTTTGGTATGTGAACAAGCAAGGGGGCACAAAGTCATGCCTGCTTTTCAGGCTGGCCCTTCAGGCCTGGGAGATTGCTTCTCAAGCAAATGTCACATTACATTACATTCCCTCAGCTCAAAATGTTCTGGCAGACACACTCAGCAGGTCCATGGCACAAGCCCACAAATGAATGCTTCACAGGGATGTATTTCTGGACATTCTCCACCGGTGGGGTACTCCTCAAATAGAACTCTTTGCCTCCCCCTTTAACAGAAAACTTCTAAAATTTTGTGCCAAATATCTTTGCCTCCCTCTTGAACAGACAACTAAAATTTAGTGCCAGAGTCCCAGATCCTCTAGTATGTAAGGTGGGTGTCCTATCATTCTCATGGAAGGGGATGTTTTTCTTTATGCACCCTCGCCCCTTTCCCACTCATTCAGAAAGTTCCGCTGAAAATACAGCAGGACAAACCAAAAATCTTTTTAGTGACACCCTTTTGACCAAGGCAGCACTGGTTCCCTTTTCTTCTGCAGTTAGCCAAGGGCAATCATCACAAGTTACCTCACAGGGTGGATCTTCTCATACAAGACAAGGGATCTCTTATCCACCCACATTCAACAACTCTGAGCCTGACTTTGTGGGTGATAGGCTTCTGATCCCTTTTTGACACCTTTTCTCTGAGGACATGCTTCTAGTCCTGCAGGAAAGCAGGAAACCCAATACTAGGAGATACTACTTGTCCAAGTGGAAGAGGTTCTCCATCTGGTGTCTGAAGAAATGACTAGATCCATTTTCAGTGGACATTCCCCTAGTTCTTTCCTATTTGTGAAAGCTGCTTAAGGACGGATTGGCTTACTCTTCTGTTAAAGCCCACTTATCCACCATTTCTGCATGTCGGCCTCTATCTCCTCCTTTAGCTTCTAGGCTAGAGGTTAAGCTCTTTCTTAAAGATGTCCTTCAATCAGACCTCCCAGGAAACCTGTTCCTCCTTTGTGGGATTTGAATTTTGTACTGGAAAAAGCTTACTTGGGCTCCTTTTGAGCCTTTAGTCTCAGCTTCCTTGAAGTTTTGAACATGGAAGACTATTTTGCTGATAGCCATCACCTCTACTAGAAGAGTTTATGAATTTCAAGCCTTAATGGCTTCCCAACCTTTCCTCATCTTCCACAAGGGTAGGGTTTCACTCCAAGCTAACCTATCCTTCATGCCTAAAGTTGTTAATGACTTGTTCCTTAACCAATCTGTCCATCTATCTACCTTCTTTCCTTCCCTCAAAATTCTAGTGAAAGGGTGCTACATACCTTGGATGTGCATAGACAACTCAGATTTCACCTAGAGAAAACCAAGTCCATTAGGAAATCAGAGCAACTGTTTGTCTTCTTTAATTACAGGGTGCTGGGAAAACCTGTTTATAAACAAACTATTTCCACTTGGATTTTTAAGGCCATTACCATCTGCTGTGTGTTCCATGGAAAGACATTCTCTTCTTCAGTAAAAGCTCATTCCACTAGGGCTGTGACTTCTTCTGGGGCCTTATTCAAAGGTCTGGACACTGCCTCTGTTCTTGAAACAACAACATGGTCTTCTGTCCACACCTTCATCAAACACTACAAGCTGGGTACTATCTCCAGATCCAGAGCAGGCTTTGCCAGGGAAATCCTGCATGGTTTCATGGAGATGACTTCTGCTCCAATCTCCCTTTCCCTTTCATGAGTTTGGTACTCTCCCTCGTATTATGAATACTGCAACATGAGAATCGAAGGACATAGAATAGTTGTATAAAATCTTACCATAACAATAGATGTCCCCTTGATTCATGCTTTTCTTGGGATGATATTTTGTTTTACCTCTTATCCTTGGGCTGGTATTCTGACTGGGGCATTCATTTCTGAGGATGGTATGTGCAGACATCACTTTTATGGCCTATGTTGGCTGTTATCCTATGTGCAGCATCGCATGTACCTTGCAGTAGTTTGTCTCTGGTATACTGGCCAGACGTTCAGGTCATCTAGGCAGGGAATCCCTCATGTTATGAATACTGCAACATGGAAGAAAATTGCATCTATGGTTATGGTAAGATTTTACACAACTATTCTATATTAGATCACTCTTGCAGTAACCAAAACTGCATGAGTTATATTCTGCCAAGGATATGACCACCAACCAATTTTTAAAGCTTCAGGGCACCTTCCACATGCCCTAGCCACTCGGGGGCTCAAAGAGGGATGCATAAAAACAGTGGGTAGGGCACCAGCCTCCAATAAGTGACTCAGCTCAGACCTGGGTCCTCGGATCTCTCATTCTTGTCTCTCATACATGGTGGTGTAGCTCCACAGGAAGCTGCCAAAGACCGTCAGTTAGACACATCCTCTATATCTATTGGGTTGTCCTGTCCAATTATGGGAGAACCACTCTTGTCAGTCTCTGAGGAGGGAGTAGGCAAAGTCTTACTACATAGCTTGGTTAAGGTGCCTGATTCCCAGGAAAGTGTACCTGCCATGAGTCTATCTAGGGGGTCTCCTAGGAAAAGCCAACAAAAAGTTAAGTATATGGCTTTTCTTGTTTTTTCTCACTATGGATAGGGAAAACTTACAGGAGTGTGTGAAATGTTTATTTCACATCTTTAATGTTTTAAATCCTGTTTCTTCATTAACAGAGAGAGAATTCCATCTTTCTGACACTGGTTCTCAGTAAGAAGAGAAGAGACTTGAAAGAGAGTGTGTTCCTTGAGTGAATTCTCCACAAGCTTATAGTTGTAATTGTGAAGAAATTGTCTCTTCAGATCTCCCTCCAAAAGTAAAATCTTTTCTGAAACTATAACTACAATGAAAGAATTATTTTAGTGTAAACAGAATGGGTTCTCAGTTTTCAAGCAGAACTATTATGATTTGTTCCAAATTAATTTTCCTCAGCCTGCATCTGTTCTTCCAGTTTTACCAGCATTAGGGGACGTTTTCTTATGTTTGACAGTCAATCTACTGCTCCTAGAGAGTCTGACAAGTTATACAAACCACCTCAGACACATAAATACCTTTTTATAATCCCAAATCAGATCCTGCACTTATTTCATTATCAAATATACCCTGACACTGATTGCCCAGCAGGGCAAGGCTCTTTATTCACCCCTCACCAACCAAGTGACTAAGCAGCTCACCCTACTATTCAGGAATGACCAAAGGGCAATTTCAGGTGTACTCTCCAGTCCAGCTGGTGAATCTGGGTATCCTGAGGCAATGTTACAACTGCCTCATGTACACAGACAACCCTCTCCTCCTACCACAAAACACTAACATATGCGAGAGATGCAATTATACAGCCAAACTGGATGCTAAGCTGTCTCCACTCAAGACTGGAACAAACAGTCAAGAGGAGAAGGTTAACACTTGCACCACACCCCCAGCCGCACACAGACCTACTAAAACAGCACTGGCAAAAATACACATAAATAAACAAAATCATACCTGGAGGCTCTAAATAAAAACCTGCAAAAACATCAGTGACCTCCAAAGCAGACACCCAAACAACCTGCACCTCCCGTCACAAACAAGACAACACATAAAACACAAAATTAGTGTGCCGCACAATCACAGCCCTTAAGGCAAAATAACATGCCTAACACACTAGTAATAGGTGACTCTATAGTCAGGTACACTGACGTCCCACTCACTAGGCTGGACAAACAGAAGATTATTGTTAGCTGCCTGTCGGGAGCCAGAATCCGCCACATAACACAAGCACTCAGATCACTCCAGAACAAGTACAAATATGACTCTGTCGTTGTTCATGTTGGTGTGAATGACCTGAGACGTACCTCCCTGGGCTACATGAAAAGAGACATGGAAGAGCTGTCTGATCATGTAGCCCAGGCTGGTATGACCCTGACCCTGAGTAGCATCCTGCCCTTACCAAGAATGATACCTCAGTATAAAGAAAAAATGATCAATTTCAAAAACTGGCTAAGCTTCTGGTGTCATTCAAAGGGGATCCAGTGTCTGTCAGCCTGGGACGACATACTCGACAAGCCTTGTTGCTTCACAAGAGATGGCTTGCACCTGTCACCCCTAGGCTTTCGAATACTGGCCAAGGCTCTTGCTGCCCCCATAGTGCCTTTTTTAGGCAAGCCTCAAAAGTCAAACCCACCTCCATAAACAGCACAATTAACAAAAAACTGAGGGTTATGCTACTCAACACCAGGATTTTAAATCTCAAAATGCACACGCTCAAAGCACTCCTCAGTATGGAGAATGTCGACATCTGTGCAGTAACTGAAACTTGGTTCAAGGCTTCAGAGAGCACCCCAGCACTACCGGGCTACAACTCATACCACCCGTTTTGGCCACAGAACACGGACCAAAACACAAAAGGAGGGGATGTATCCATATTCATCAAGGATACCTACACCTCCAGGTTAGTGGCGCAGCATGATACCTCTGAGATCATCCATGTGCAACTAACATCGGGCAAATCTGCAATGCAAATTGTAGCCTGCTACAGATCACACTCCCTGACCCAGGACCACCACTCCACCTTTCTGGAGACACTGGAAAACATGAGAGTCCTACCGAATACCCTGATATTGGGCAACTTCAATTACCCTACCATTCACTGGGAAAATTACTCGAGTATAAACTCCCAGGCCCAGCGCTTCCTGGAATTCATCAACTCAAACGCCCTGGATCAGCTGGTAAACTCCCCTACCAGAGGTCAAAACGTATTGGACCTGGTCATCACCAACATCGGCAACATGTGTTCCACACCGGAGATCAACCCGTCACTGGTTGGATTAGACCATAAACTAATCACTCTGGATGTCCACACCCCACCACCACCCCCAGCTAAGGAAACCACAGTAAAAAACTTTTCTAAAGCAAACTTCACTTTACTTAAGACATAGGTGGTAAGTTTCACAGCCCCCACGCTAAAGGATAACGCTGCCCAAGATGCAGAAACCTTTGCAAATGCACTCTATGAGCACCTACAAGGATGCATGAATCGTGCCATCCCTAGCAAAACCAAGACTCACTCCTCTAAGAGAAGGAAACCAGTTTGGTGGACCCCTGCCATAAACAGGCTATACAATAGAAGGAGGAAACTAGTTCAGAAAAAAAGCAAATTCCAAGAAGGAAAGACATCCCTGATCAGTATCAGTAAGAAACTAAGGTCCCTCATGAAATCATCCAAGGCTAACTTCGAAAGAAAAATAGCTAAGGATTCAAAAGATAACCACAAAGCCTTCTTTAGCTATGTTAAGAATCTAAGTGGCAACTTGCAGATATGCACTGAACTAGTGCAAAATAGCACAAAATATACTGAACCTACTGATATTGCCAACATCGTGGCAGATAGATTCGGTGCAAACTTCACCCCCCTCTCACCTCTTAAAGGGCCCACAACAATACTGGAAAAGTCAGTAAGGTTCAGGAGACAAGATCGGCACTTCACGAACCCAAACTGGGTGGGGTCCAGTGTTTGAAGGTTGCCAATGTCTTTGTTTATAGGTTCCATGATAATATGTTCCATGGCCTTGCAGATTAGGCTCATCAGACTGAGGGGGCGGTAGTTCCCAGGATCCAAGGTGGATCCCCCCTTGTGGAGTGAGATAACTGTAGCTGTGCGCCACTCAGTGGGCACAAAGCCTGAGGTGAGGCTATAATTAAACATGACACTTAGGTGAGGTGCCAGTTCATTTTGTAGTTCATGTAGTACACAGCCTAGGATGTCATCTGGTCCCATGGATGCTGTATTCTTAGCTTTGGAGAGTGCAGATTTTATCTGTGTGGCCATTATTATTGGAATTTGGCAATCTTTTGGTATTGAGATGGGCCCTTTTGGGGTGAGAGTGGGGTGAAGTTAGCATTGAATCGATCTGCCAGGATATTGGCAATATTCTTGGGATCAGTATATTTAATGCCATTCTGTTGTAGCTCAGAGCAGATCTGAGCATTGCCATTTAGTTTAGATTCTTGACATAGCTATAGAATGCCTTGTATTTCGTAACTAGCTTTGGAGGATTTTATGAGGGATCTCAGCTTCTTACTGAGGCTGGTAAGGGAATTTTTTGCATCCTGGGATTTTCCTCTTTTCTGCAACAGTTTCTTCCTTTTGTTGTAAAGTTTGTTTAAGGCAGGGGACCACCAGATTGGCTTCCTTTTTTTGGAGGAGAGTGTCTTGGTTCTATTTGGAATGGCACGATTCATGCACGAGTGGATGTGCTCGTACAGTGCCTTAGTGTAGGATTCAGCAGTTGAACTTTCATTTCCCATCTGCATGGATGCCATGAAGTTTGTCACTTCTGACTTGAGTAGTGTGAAGTTGGCTTTGGAGAAGGTTTTTACAGAGGTTTCCTTACTGAGGGGTGGGGGAGGGATATGGATGTCAAGGGTGATTAGCTTATGGTCAGACCTGACCAACGAGGGGGTGACCGTAGGTGTGGAGCATCGATTTCCCATGTTGGTAATGAACAGGTCTAGGATATTGGAGCCCCTGGTGGGACTATGGATTAGTTGATCCAGGGCATTGGAATTTATGAATTCCAAGAACCGTTGGGCAAAGGTGTTGGTAGTAGTTTTCCAAGTAAATGGCAGGGTAGTTGAAATCACCCAGTATTAGGGTGTTTGGTTCTATCTTAATATTTTCCAGTATGTTTAGAAAGGTGTAGTGAAAATCTTGGGGCAAGGCGGGGGATCCGTAGCAAGCTACAATTTGAATTGCAGTCTTGCCTAGTGTTAGTTACACCTGGAGAATTTCAGATGCATTGTGTTGGGCAGCTAGCCTGGTGGTGTGAATATTCTTGATGACTATGGACACGCCTCCACCTTTAGTGTTTCGGTCTTGGTTTGGTCGGCGAAAAGTGTGGTAAGAGTTGTAGCCTAGTATTGCAGGGGTGCTCTCTGGAGCCTTGAACCAGGTCTCAGTTAGTGCACAGATATCAATATTCTCCATTTTTAGGAGTGCCTCGAGAGAGTGCATTTTGAGGTTTAGACTTTAGCATTGAGTAGCATTACCTTCAGATTTTGCATGCTTGTACCTGTTATGGTGATAGTTTTGTCCTTTGAACTTTGCCTAAAAAAGGCACTATAGGGGTGGCAAGAGCCTTGGCCAGTAACCTGAATCCCAGGGGCGACAGGTGCAGACCATCTCTGGCACAGCATTGTGGTCTGTCTATCATGTCGTCCCAGGCAGACAGATATTGGATCCCCTTTGAATTACACAAGAAGCTTAGCCAATTGTTGGAAGTCATTCATTTTGTCCTTGTACTGTGGTATCATTCTGGGTGAAGACAGGATGCTACTCAGGGCTAGGGTCATAACTGCCTGGGCCACATGATCCAATAGCTCTTCCATGTCTCTTTTCATGTAGTCCAGGGAGGTACGTCTCAAGTCATTCACTCCAACATGGACAATGACTGAGTCATATTTGTACTTGTTGTGGAGTGACTTGAGTGCATGCGTTATGTGACGGATCCTGGCACCCGACAGGGAGCTGACTGTAATTTTCTCCTTGTTCAGCCTGGTAAGTGGGACATCAGTGTGCCTGACTATAGAGTCACCTATGACTAAAGTGTTGGGTACGTTGTCTTGCCTTAGGGGCTGTTGTTGGGTAGCACACACTGGTGTTGTGAGCTGCGTGACACTTTGGTTGTGATTGGTGTTTGTTTGCATTTCAGCTTCAGAGGTCCTTGTTGCTTGGGCAGGTTACTGTTAAGGGCCTCCGCATATGAGGGTTTAGTGTTGCTATGAGATGGTGTTGGTGGTGTGGGTTTAGAAGGGCTATGTGTTGCTTGAGGTGTAGTGCGGGTGTTAACCTTCTCCTCTTGACTGTCTAGCACAATCTTGGGTGGAGAGAGCTTTGCTTCCGGTTTGGCTATGTAAGTGCATCTCTTGCAGGTTGTGTAGTTTTGGGTGGTAGTATGCCCATATTTACCTGGTGGACAAGAGAACTCACCGGAAGCTGACCCTTAGACATGCCTGGTTTGGTGCTTTTTTGTAAAGTACAAGAGCTGTTTTCCCTTACCTTAGCAAGGTGCTTTCCAGTTATAGGCTGTTTAGTGCCTACGATTAATTTCTCCTTATTAACAAGGAGAGTCGAGTGTGTGTATCAGTTTAAGGCTTCCTAGTGCTTTCCAGCAGGTTTTAGAGCAAGTGATAGTCACAGGGATGCTTAAAGATAAGATGAAAAAAATGGTTTATCCTTGACATTGCAGTGTGCACTAGAGGAGTTAGATGTGAAAGTAGGTAACTTAAGTTTTACCTGTCTAAAAAGTTAGGTTTTAGTGGATAGTCACTATTTTTAAGACAGCAAGATAGATTGAAAGGGGGTAGTCTCTTTTGTATTCTGATACTATGGACTACAGTAGGATGGTCAATAAATTCAAAGAGTTGAAGGGGAGTTGAAATTGGGTTGGGGTGCACAACTAGGCTTAAAAGGCCATAGTGGTTGCTAGCCTACTAATAACCTATGGACCAAAGATCTTGATTTATTTCTCAAGAAAGTTTATCCTTCTGCTACATTAATTTTCTGAATATTAAACTGTTTTAAACTTCATATGTTAAAATGTTTATTAGCGTCTTTTGGAAACAAGAACATTTTAATTGTTAACCTTCCTTCTTCAGAGGTTAAAGCTTTTCTAAATTCCTTAATAATCTCTGCTTCTCAAGTCACCAAACACAATTTAAAGTGCTCTTATGATTGTGCTGATGCTACATCCAGAACTGTTGCTACTCGTTCACTCTTGATAAGATTTGCATAGTTATGTTCTCAAAACCTACCAGAAGATATTAAAGCTGACATTTTAAATTATGCCCTTGACAAAAATGTATAATTTGGCCTTTCTGCTGCTGAGGTCCTTAAAAGATTTGATGGAAGAGGAAAGCTGATGCAGTGGGCTAACCAGGTCTTTCAAACCTCGTTTTCAGAGTTCAGCAGTAACAGTCTTTCCAATTCAGTACCCTTTTACAGGAAAAAGCAAGGTATAACCAAACAGAATTTTAAAAAGCAATGGCAATGAGGCTCAAAAATGAAGGGGAGCCTCTCAGAATCAAGAACAGTTCAAAAAAGTCAGAATAACTGTTTGCCTCTTCTTCATTCACCCCTCTCCCACCCTGGCAATCCCTTAAATCTTTCCCTCAGTTTAGGTCTGCATTTTCCTTGGTGGCATTAGGTAATCTCAGGCAAATTGTTTCTGAGAATTATTCAGCAAAGGTACAGATGACAGTGGATATTCCTTCCTCCTTTTCAGAGAATTCCTCCACCTCATCATCATCATGCAAAGCAGAATTCCCTCTTTCCTCCAGTTTGGGAGCAAATGTTTTCTCTGTGGATAATAGAAAAGGAGTGCCGTCAGACAGAGAGAAGAGTTTATTCAAGGACACTTTTTGTGACAAAGAAGGAACTTGGAAATCAATCCTAGATTTGTAATTTCTCAACCTTTGTCAAAGTCCCAAAGTTCAAGATGTTAGCCCTCCACATCTGTTATCTCTTATTTCATCTTTCAGTTTTATGGTAATATTAGACTTAAAAGATTATCACATTCCAGTTTGCACAGAATTCAGACTTTAAGAATCTCTGTAGCTGGCTTACATTATCAGTTCTCTGTCTTATGCATTGTTTTGTCTGATGCACAAAGGGTTTTTCGCAGTGTCTGGTTCCAGTAGTTGCTTACTGCAGACTTTAAGGCATTCACATCTTTCCATATTTAGATGATTGTTTTGGTTTACCTTTGAAATGTTGAAAATCATGTTGTCGAAAGGCCGTTGGGCAAAGCGAAATGCCACATTCTGGATGTTGAATGTCACCGAAGTTCGAAACTCAGCAAATCAAACAGCAGATTCACCGAGTTTCGAACTCCAATGTCGAACACACAATGTAATGAAGGGAGGCAAGCCCCCCTGTGCCCCCCACACCCCCTACTTTAATATTCTAACACAGAGATCACACTACAGTGGGGAAAGGGTCCATTTCCCGATCCCCACTATAGTGCAATCTGCACCCAAAATGCCAAATATGCAATGAGCGAATGTCACTGTGCACTTGCTCATTGCACATTCGATGCATTTGTTTCAGCTATGCGAAAACTGGAAAACATCCTTTTGGAAATTTTACTTTCACACATGTGCATTACGCACATGTAAAGGTAAACCGATTAACTTATATCTGCAGAATCTTTTTGCCAATGTCAAGATTCTATGTCTTCTATTCAATGAAATCTTTCCCAGTCTGTGGTTCAAGGTTAACTTACAGAAATCATTTCTAATTCCTTCCCATAGATGAGGGTTTTTTTTTTTTTGCATGTCTTTTGGGTACAGGCCAAAGAAGGGCTTTTCTTCATCTGGACAAAATAGAACAATACAAATTAAACTTCCTGATCTTTTCCAGTCAGTCTGTGGAATCTGTCAGGGGATATCTGATGATTCTAGGTTTCCTGGCTTAAGTGATTGTCTTGGCCAGACTTCACTTGAGGAAAATTCAATGGTACCTCATCTCAATCTGGTCCTAGCATCAACACCCTCTGATCTTTCAGATTTCAGTGCTGGGGTTTGTAAGAAGGGAATTAGTTTAGTGAACAGACCAGTTATCCATCAATCCGTGTCTCCCCTTTCTCCCACCTATTTCAGTCTGTTTACTACAACCTATGCAACAAAGTTTGCTTGGGGATTGTTTCAGAGAAAGTGAAAGTCAAGATCTGTGGAGGAAATGAGATAGACAAAACCACATAAATGCCAGGGAGATTGTGGTAGGAATATATGCTCTAAAGGCCTTAAATCATCTCTCTTCTTCAGGATATCTGCAAGTAATCACAAACACCACAATAATGTGGTATATCAGTAAACCAGATATATTTATTTATTTATGTAATTTACATTTGTTAACCGGGAAAGTCCGACTGGATACAGGTCCATTTTCAGCGGAGGCCTGGGGAGAAAAGCTCCAAATGTACATAACAAGTGTAAATACAGTGAAATTATTACAGTGAGTTATCACAAAACTGAAGTTTGTTTAACGATATGTACACACAGGTACATGTTTTTCTCACATACACACAGCAAAGGTTGGAAGTTAGTAGCTGAGAAAGAAATAGTTAAAGATTTCATCTGAAAAAGGAAACACATATATTAAGGTGGCTACCATACATGGTATAGCCTTAACTTTAAATCTTTCCAGTAGGTGGGTGATGCACAAAATTTTAAACAGAGAGTCAGAGTTTAATTATGTTTGAGTGAGGGTTAGTCAAGGTTTGTACAGGGACAAAGTCACTGCAATTTTAGGTATTTCCTAAGGGATTTTTTGAATTGGGATAAGGAAGGTTCAGTGGTGAGTTCTGCAGGAAGTAGGTTCCAGTTTTTACTGGCAGAGTTGGAGAATAGTGATTCACCAGCTGAATTATTGGTTTTAACAGTTTGCATTAGCATTTTGTTGGAAGAGCGAAGTGATTTTAGGTTACTGAAGGGGGTGGTAATATTTTTCAGTATGGGTGTACTGTCTGGTTGGTAGAGAATTTTGTGAACAACTATTAGTTGGTTATATTGCAGTTGGTAGGGAAGTTCAAGCCAGTCTAATGATTGAAGGTTAAGCTGATCCTGTGGCAAATCTGGCAATATTATTGTAGCACCTAGTAAATTTATTGATTTGCTTAGGTTTCCGAAGATGGGTGAGGCATATAGAAGGATTGATAGCAGATGCGTATGGGCAATAACAGTTCTAGCAGATGGTGTTAGGAATTGTTTAATCCTGTATAAAGAGCCTAATTTTTTATTAACTGTTTTGACAGTTTTGTCTATGTGAGCATCAAACTTAAGGTTATTGTTGATGATCACTTCCAGTAGTTTAGTACTAGGTTCTGGGGAAATTATGGTGCCATTGTTAGATTTTATGATGAGAAATGGTGAGGGGACCTTGTGAGTGGGGGAGATGAGCAATAGTTTGGTTTTATTTGGGTTTAATAGTAGTTGGTGACCAATGAGCCAGTTCTCTACCTTGTTGAAAGTGATTTGGGACAAGGATTGTAAATCTGTGGGGGAGGTGGCAGAGCAGATTAGGGTGGAGTCATCTGCATACTGAATACAAGTTGCATCTGGGATGACTTTGCACAGGTCATTAATGAATATGGAGAATAGGAGGGGACCTAATATAGATCCCTGTGGGACTCCAAGGGTGAGTGGTAAAAGGGACGATAGGTTATCCTTCCATAGTACGGCTTGTTGTCTGTCACTTAGGTAAGAATGAAACCAGCTAATTGCTAGGTTGTCTATGGAGGGGTTATTCCTCTGCAATACCAGGCTACAACTCTTACCACACTTTTCGGCTACCAAACCAGGATTGAAACACTAAAGGTGGAGGAGTGTCCATATTCACCAAGGATATTCACACCACCAGGTTAGTTGCCCAACACAATGCGTCTGAAATTCTCCAGGTGCAACTAACACTAGGTAAGACTGCAATCCAAATTGTAGCTTGCTACAGATCCCCCACCATGCCCCAAGATTCTCACTACACCTTTCTAAACATACTGGAAAATATTAATATACAACCAAACACCCTAATACTGGGTGATTTCAGCTACCCTGCCATTAACTGGGAAAACTACTCATGCACCAACACCTTTGCCCAACGGTTCTTGGAATTCATAAATTCCATTGCCCTGGATCAATTAATCCATAGTCCCACCAGGGGCTCCAATATCTTAGACCTGGTCATTACCAACATGGGAAATCGATGCTCCACACCTATGGACACCCCCTCGTTGGTCAGGTCAGACCATAAGCTAATCACCCTTAACATCCACGTCCCATCCCCACCCCCAGTAAGGAAACCTCCATAAAAAACTTCTCCATGACCAACTTCATGCTACTCAAGTCAGAAGTTACAAACTTCATGACACCCATGCAGACGGGAACTGAATGTTCGACTGCTGAGTCCTACACTTAGGCACCGTACAAGCACATCCACTCATGCATGAATCATGCCATCCCAAATAAAACCAAGATGCTGTCCTCCAAAAAAAGGAAGCCAATCTGGTGGTCCCCTGCCATAAACAAACTTTACAACAAAAGGAAAAAAAACTGTTGCAGAAAAGAGGAAAAATCCCAGGATGCAAAAAACTCCCTTACCAGCCTCAGTAAGAAGCTGAGATCCCTCATAAAATCCTCCAAAGCTAGTTATGAAAATAAAATTGCCAAAGACAACCACAAGGCATTCTATAACTATGTCAAGAATCTAAATGTCAATGCTCAGATCTGCTCTGAGCTACAACAGAATGGCATTAAATATACTGATCCCAAGGATATTGCCAATATTCTGGCAGATCGATTCAGTGCCAACTTCACCCCCCTCTCACCCCCTAAATGGCCCATCTCTATACTGGAAGATTGCCAAATTCTGGCAATAACGACCACACAGGTAAAAAACGCACTCACCAAAGCTAAGAATACAGCATCCATGGGACCAGATGACATCCCGGGCTATGTACTATATGAACTACAAAATGAACTGGCACCTCACCTAAGTGTCATATTTACTCATACTCTCACCTCAGGCTTTGTGCCCACTGAGTGGCGCACAGCTACAGTTATCCCACTCCACAAGGGGGGATCCACCTTGGATCCCGGGAACTACCGCCCCATCAGTCTGACGAGCCTGATCTGCAAGGCCATGGAACGTATTATCATGGAACTTATAAACAAAGACATTGGCAAGCTTAAAACACTGGACCCCACCCAGTTTGGGTTCGTGAAGGGCCGATCTTGTCTCCTGAACCATATTGACTTCTTCGAATCAGTCTCCAGAGCCATGGATGAGGGCAAGGCAAGTCCACACAGCCTGTTGGGACCTCGCCAAGGCCTTTGACACCATCCCCCACTCTGAAGTCATAGATAAACTTACTAAGCTGGGCATTAATCCCTACATCATTCGATCGGTTGTTAACTGGCTTACTGACAGAACCCACATTGTAAAAATAGCTGACTTCAAATCCAGCTCCAGACAAGTGGCAAGTGGAGTACCTCAGGGTTTAGTCTTGGGACCTCTCTTGTTTGGCATCTACTTCTCTGAAGTATAGGCCAACACTAAGGGACTCTGGCTAACAAAGTTTGCAGATGACTGCAAACTGGGAGCCATTATTGAATCCCCAAATGACAAAAGGGCCTTACAGAAACAGATGCTTGGTGCCAGAGCCATGGGCTCAAGCTCAGTGCCAAGAAATGTATAGTTATCCCCTTTGGGAAAAAACATGTACCCGTGAATTATCATATAGATGGCAGTACACTAAACACAGAAAGTGTGATAAAAGACTTAGGGACACAGGTGGACAGTGGTCTCACCTTCAATAACCACATCGCCACAACAGTCAGGAAATCCTTCTATGTGGCACACCTCATCACTAAGGGCTTTCCATCCAGAAGAAAGGAGGTCATTGTCCCACTGTACTCATCCCTCATTAGACCCATTATAGAATAGAATACCCCATTTGGTATGTACCTCTCAAGACATCTGCAACAACTGGAAAGGCCTCAGAAGTACCTCACTAAAAGAATCACAGGCCTAAAGCAGATGCCCTGTGCTGACCGCCTTATAAAACCCCAGCTATACTCAGTCACATATCGTCTACTCCGAGGCGATCTCTGCTTAACATACAAGGCCATGTCAAACCCTGAGCTGTTGGACATGCTACACTTAAAGAAATCCCAATCCCTCAGAGCCACACACTCCAGGGATCTAAATCTTGTCATCACAATAAACAAAACATGCTGGAGAGATAGGTTCCTGACCCAGAGACTCCCCAGACTCTGGCATAGACTGCCTATACATGTCAAGCAGAGCGCCTCTTTGGCCCTCTTCAAAAGGAACCTTGATGATTGGATGGGAGAAAGGAAATTCACCCCGGGGATCACGTCAGTTGTCCTGCTAGACAGGGGTCCAGGGAAGTAAATAGTGTGGGAAGAAATAGCCAGGGAATTGTTATGGCTAGGCTTGTATAGGCGCTAGGGCCAATAGCCTAGTATCAACCTATGAGAGTGATTTTAATGTGTCTAAGAGTAGCTGGTGGTTTACCATATCAAATGCCTTGGATAGGTCAAGGAAGAGGGCTGAGGAGAGCTTGTTGTCATTACGGTTTTGATTTATTGTATGAGAGAAGGTCTGAAGTTGTACTATGCAAGGTCTAAATCCATGCTGGGAGGGGGCTAGGAGAGTGTTTTGATTCAGATAGGCAAGAAATTGCTTGTGGATACATTTTTCCATTATTTTAGCCAATGGAGACGGAATGACTATAGGCCTATAATTTGAAAGTTCAGTGGAATCTCCCCCTTTATGAAGAGGAACAATGTGGGAGATTTTCCAGATGTAGGGGATATAAGCTTCATGGATAGTTCTAGTGATTAAAATTGAAATGTGGTATGCTATTTCATTAGCGGCTTTTTGGAGATATTCTGCAGGTAGTAGGACTTCTAAAAGGGTGGTGGGTTTCAGTTTCTTAAGTAGGGACTTAATAAAAGATGTTGGTACTGAATCAAACTTGAAGGGGATTTTATCATCAAGTGTGGGGTGGTGGTACTTGGGGTATTGGGAGATAGCTTACTGGCTCTGGATTGCACGGTTGCAATATCAGATCTTACCCCATCTGCAGACTTGCAGTGATAGTCTGGGACTAGACTCTTGGCTCAGGTTGACTCTTCAGGCTTCATGCATAATGTCAAAGTAAAACATTACTGCAGACAAGCTTATCTGGACCAGGGCAGACCATCATGAGCAAGGATCTTCCAGGCAATGACCCAACTGGGAGAACACCTCCGATAGAGCTGTTTGCTTCCTTTCAAGACAGAGTGAAATCCTGCTCCAGGATTCCTTGCAGGCAGGGCTGGAAGAGAGATACCTTTTCATTTCCATAGACAGAAATGTTCCTGTATGTTTTTTCACCCTTTCCACTTATTTCCAGAGTTCATCTGAAGATTTTGACGAACTTCCCTAAACATTGTGGTGGTGACTCCCTTGTAGCCCAGGCAACAGTGATTCTCCCTTCTTTTCCATCTGGCCAAGGGCAGTTACCACATGCTTCTACACAGACAGGATTTGTTCACCTAAAATAAGGGTTATTTGATACACCCCCATCTTGAAAACACTTCATCTAACTGCGTGAGACCCTCCTGGCATATACTGACATCATTTGGGGATTCAGTGATTGCAGGACCTTAATACCGTCTAAGTACCTTTTCTATGATACGTTGTAACAGATAATAGATGAAGTATAAAAATATCTTCTGCTAGGAAATCATATTTGTGCAAGTGGGAAAGATTTTCTAGCCTGGTGCCAGTCCAAGAATCAGGACCCTCTTCAGGCCAAGCTGACTCTGGTTCTTGATTATTTCTATCCTCTGGCCTTTCTTATTTCTCTATCAGGATATATTGGTCATCCATTTATGTTTGTTTGCTCCCTTTTTTATATATCCATCCACCTAGAAAGCAGGTGGTCCTTCTTTGGGATCTCAGATTTGAGCTTACAGAGTACTCTCTCTCTATTTGAGCCAGCTTATTGGGCCGAATTAAGGTTCTTAACACGGGAAACAATTTTACTCATTGCTCCAATGTCAACTAGGAGATATTCTTGAGTTACAAACACTTATTGTGAGACAACCATACCTCACATTTTACATGGACAGAGTTTCTTTGAGAATTAATTCTTGTTTACGCCTAAAGCAGTCTCAGGGTTTACATTAAGCCAAGCTATAAAATTCTCCTCCCCGTTTTCTTTTTTGAACCCAGGAATAAGGGAAAAAATCTTCACACTCTGGATGTGCCCAGGCAGATCAGATGCTACCTAGATAAAACTTGGGACTTCAGGAAAGCTAATTTGCTGTTTGTCTCCTACAAAGGTAGGATGAAAGAACAACTACTGTCAAAACACACCATTTCCAGATGATTGACTCATGCTATTGCCTTTTTGCTATGTTCACAATAAGCCACTTCCAGGGCTGGGATTAGGGCCCTTTCCTCAAGACTTTGGCGTCTTCTTTGGCGTTATTGTAAGGAATAGATTTTGGAAATGTTCAAGAGGCAACAACTTGGTCTTCTGTTCATATTTTTACAAAGCACTACAAAGCTGATTCATTTTCCAGATCCAGAGCAGGCTTTGCCAGGACCATTCCCTAAGGGCTCCTGGAATCTTATTTTTTTTGGCCTCCCCCCATTTTTTAGTTTTTGAAGCAATGATAGTATGCCTATATAGCTTAGTCTATGCAACAATGAACATAGTACAGTTCTGCAAGTAAACTTACTGTAACAGCAGATGTTCTAATAGTTCACTGTTGCAGTAGCCTCCTCTCCTTCCAGCCTCCTCCTTTTGTTTCTTTTATATTTCTGGCGCCAGCTTGTGTATATTTACTGTTGGGTTTATTTCCTAGCAAAAAATGCTCTGAAGCTTTTTGCACTCCAGCTGTCTTTATATTGGAGTTCCTCTTGAGTTCCTAACAGTTGAAGCACGTGGAAGTTGCCCTTTAGCTTTATGAAGCTGGTCAGTCTACAGGTTCAGGACTCATATATATCTTATGCTACTTGCAACAGTGATCAGTTATGACATCTACTGTTTTGATTAGTTTACGTACACAACTGTAGTTTTTCCTTCTTTTGAAAACAGCCTAGAGCAGTTACCACAGGCTTCCCCACAGGATGGATTTACTCAAACAAGAAGGTTCGATGCATCCTAGCCTGAGAATTCTTCAGTGAACTGCCTGGATACTTTTCAGGCAACTTTTTTTCTGAAGACAAGCTGCAGTTACTAACAAAAGCTAAAAAAATAAAATAAAACAAAAAAACTGCTACTAGAACTTCATATGTGATTAAGTGGGAAAGATTCTTTTAGTTGGTGTTAGATTAAGAACCAGGACCCTTTTAAGGCACAGATTCATCTGTTGTAGAATATTTGTGTGTTGTTCTACTCTGGCCTTTCGTACTGTTCTATCAAGATTCATCTTTTGGTCATCACTGCTTGTCTGCTCTTAGAACCCCTTTCTGCCATACCTCAAGTCAAACAGTTTTTGAAAGGGTTTTACATATCTGCCCACCTAGAAAGCAGGTGACTCTTTTTTGGGATCTTAACTTTGTGCTTGATCGTAGGAGATTACTAGGCTATTGACTTGGAGGTCATTTTAAGCCTAGCCATTTCTTCCCAGTGTAATACCATGAAAATGCTAGTCACCCAAGATTGCATTTAGTGATGACTGCCCATGTCCAGGAGGGGTTGTGGGCGCTATCCCTGGTAAGAATTTGCAATACCCCATCCACTCTTCCAGGTTCCTCTTGAACAGTGTCATAGAGGTCCTCTGCTTCACATGAATTGGTAGCTTGTTCCAAAGACGCAACAGTTACAGGGAGATAAAGCCATCCCTCCAGCATGTCCTATTTAAATCGCAGGCCATATTTAGGTCCCTAGAATAGGTAGCCTTAGTTCTGTTTGATTTACTGATATGCAGCAGGTTCATTAGGTTTGGGTCTTGGGTTGCTCTGTAGGCAGGGCACAAGTCTCCCCTAAAAAGTCAATATGACATGGAGTATAGTGACAGAGACTTTAGTCTGTCTGTGTAAGGCTGGTGCCCCTTGATCTTCTTTGTTAGAAACCTTTGAAGTCTCTCCAGTTGCTGCAGGTGCCTTGTACAGTACATGCCGAACAGGGTGTTATACTCAATTATGGGCCAGATTAGTGACGAATATAGAGGGGTTATAACCTGTCTTGCTGTCGAGGCGATGCCTGTACTAATCTAGTGTGCTGTGTAGAAAGTCTTCTGTACTACAGTAGACACATGGTGGTCGAAGTTAAGGTTGCAGTCAACTTGTGATCTTGGGTCCCTTACCACTTTGTGGGTACTTAGGGTATTGTTGTTGTTGTTTTGATAGTGTGAAAGGACATTGTTTGTGCCAGAGGGAATAATGATGCATTTCTTTGCATTCAGTTTGAGAACGTGACTAATACACCAGTCAGTGGTCTGCGTGAGACCCTCCTAGAATATACTGACATCATTTTGGGGATTCAGTGATTGCACCTAGTTTGCAGTCATTTGCAAACTTAAGTCAGCCACAACCCATTAGTTTTGACCTGAACTTTTGAGAAGTATATACCAAACAGTAGAGGGCACAGCACTGACCCCTGTGGCACCCCGCTGGTAACAGGTCTGCTGGTTGATTTGGAGTCACCCACTTTGATAGTGTGTGTCTGGTTTATTAGCCAATTGGCAATCCATCTTACAACAAAGGGGTTTAAATTTAGTTTGCTAAGTTTATCGGTAATGCCTGAATGTGGGATTGTGTTGAAAGCCTTTGTCAAGTCAAGGTATGCTGTGTGCACAGATTTGTCCTCCTCAGTGGCCTTGGTCACGTTTTCAAAGAAGTCCAACAGATTTAAAAAGCAGGATCTGCCCTTGACGAAGCTGAATTGGGTAGGATCCAGGGTTTGGAGGTTGCCTATTTATTTATGAGGTGCGTAATGATACGTTCCATGGCCTTACAGATGAGGCTGATGGGTCTGTATCACTTCAGCGAACTGTCACTTCAACGAACAGCATTTTATCCGAAATGCTGTTCATTGAATTACTCTCATGTGGGGGGCTACTCCCTCCACACCCTCAGCTAATTATCTATACCAACTTTGAGATCGCACTACAGCAGGGAAAGAGTAAATTTCCTGATCTTCACTGTACTGCAATCTCAGTATGAACAGTTAGATGAACAGCATGTTCGATGTAATTGCACTGAAAATGCAGTTCGATGAACAGATTTTTCACTGAACTGATAGGGACTCAAGGCTGTTCAGGCTTATGGGTCTGTGATTCCCCAATTCTGTTGGTAGGCCACATTTGTGGAGGGGAATAACTGTTGCTGTTCTCCATTCTGCAGGACCAAAGCTTGTGGTTAGGCTGTGATTAAAAAGGGTACTTAATGGTGATGCTAGTTCTGTTTTAGCCTGTTTAGAAGACAGCCTGGGATGTCATCTGGTCCCATAGAGGCTGTGATTGGAGGCTGTGATTGTTGCCTTGAACAAGGCTTTGAGGACCTGCTCTTCAGATATGTAGAGTGTGTGGGGGAGTTTGGGGGAAGGTTTCTGATAAGTTAGGAGCGGATAAGGGAGTGAAATTTTCACCAAACCTATCCACTAGCAGGTTTGCTATCTCTCTGGGATCAATTTGTGTAATAATGTTGGTTACTAATTTTGCAAATGCTTGGGTCTTACCCTTTAGGCTACATATGTAGCTGTAAAGGCCTCATGGTTATCCTTGGCTGCACCTGCTAAGGTTCTCTCAAAGGAGCCCTTAGAGGATTATACAAGTTGTCTTATTTGCCTGTTGAGGCTGAGCGTGCTTTTCCATTTTTTTGGGCCTTGCCTTTGTTTTCTTGGACAGCAACATTTTGCATTTATTGTAAAGTTTGTTGATGCTGGATGTCTACCATAGCAGCTTATTTTTACTTGGGGTAAAGCGTTGATTCTTTTTGATACAGCCAAGTTTATACACTTATGCAAGTGAATGTACAGGGCTTTAGTGTAAGCTTCAGTGTAGTCACCACTTTCAGCTTGGGGTTCACCTAGGAGGGTATACTTTGCTTTGGTGACGTTTTTTAGTTTTATTTCACCCTTTGTGAGTTCTGGTGTTAGTGCCAGCTCGGAGATGATTGTCTTGTGGTCAGATATAACTGAGTTCTGAACGTTGCGGCAGTGCATCTGTTTGACATGTTAGTGAGGAGACCAGATCTAGAATGTTTGTTCCTCTTGTCGGGGTATGAACAGTTTGTTCCAGGGCATTTGAATTAACAAAGTCAAGGAACTTTTGCTCTACAGAATTGGGGCCAGCATAGGTTTCATAGGATGATACTAGGCTGTTGGCCTGGAGACCATTATAAGCCCAGCCAAGAATTTTGCCCATGTTCCCACAAAGTCAGCACCTGTTTCCCCTGTCTATCAGGGACACAGGTGGGATCTAGGGGTTTATTTTCTGTTTCTCATCCAGTCATCCAGGTTTTTGTTAGAGGACTAGTGAGGTTTTCTGCTTGACATGGAGAGGGAGTCTATTCCACAGATGGGAAGAGTTTCCTAGTTGATGGTGGGATAATTGAAATCCCCCATAACCAGAGTGTTCAGTAAAATTTGGATTGTCAACAATTTGGTCAAGTAGGCTTCATGGGCATCATGACCCATGGAGAGGGATCTGTAACTGGCTATGACTTGAATGGGGGTCTTACCCACAGTAAACTGGGCTTGGAGTAACTCCATGGAGTTGTCTAGTCTAACTAGATGGGAGGTGAATTTATCTTGAATATAGATAGAAACACTGCCTCCTTTGATTTTTCACATGTTCATTTTGCAGCCTAAAGGTGTAGAAGGCATTGTAGCATTGCAAGGCCGGGGTACTCTCTGACGTCTTGAACCAGGTTTCTGTGACTGCACAGATGTCTACATCTTCTAGTGATGGTAGTGCAGTTTTTGGTTTAAGCTCCTACCATTTAGCAGCATGATCCTTATTTTGTTCTGGGTGGTTAATTTTATGTTGGCAATGTTGTTTTTGAAACCTTACCTAAAAAAGGCACTATGGGGGTGGCAAGAGACATTTGCCTGCAGCTGAAAGCCTAGAGCTGCCACCTCTCTAACGTTCGTCCCATAGCACTTCTATCACCTATAGCTAAAATCATGGAAAAATGTATCACAAGCAACTTCTTAACCACCTTCTACATCACAACCTACTTGCTAACTGTCAGCATGGTTTCAGACCCTCCCACAGCACTACCACTGCACTACTCTCCTTTACCAAATCGATCAGCTATAACCGCAACAATAATTACCTATCATCAGCAGTCTTCATTGACTTATCTAAAGCATTCGACATGGTTAACCATAAACTTCTTCTACACATACTAAAATCTCTCTCACTTGATTCTCCGTCCTTAACTTGGTTTACATCTTACCTAGAAAACCGTCAGCAAGCAGTTCTCTGGAAAAATGTATTATCTAATCTCCTTCCTATTTCTTTAGGTGTACCTCAAGGCTCTATCTTAGGCCCCCTTCTATTTTCTATCTTTATTAATGACCTCCAGTCACCTATCCCAAACTCAACCTGCATACAATACGCAGATGATTCTACTATAATCTGCACTGCTAATTCACTAAATGAACTCCAGTCACTCACCCAAAAAGCTTTTACCACTGTTGAACAATGGTTTTGCGACCGTTGCCTACTCCTTAACGCCAAGAAAACCAAACTGCTATTGTTCTCACCTTCCCGTAAAACTGCCCCACTCAGTTTAACTCTTATTTCCGCTGACAACACCCTTATTTCTCCAGACTCAACTACTAAACTATTAGGAATTACTATTGACAATAATCTCAGCTTTGACTCCCACATCAACAACACTATTAAATTGGTTAATAAAAAAATCGGATCCCTTTACAGAATCAAGCCCTTCCTTACACCTGAAGCAAGGACCACCTTAGCCAGATCTCACCTTATCTCTACTCTTCTATATGCTTCCCCCATCTACACTAATCTCTCCAAAAACAACCTCAAGAAACTAGCAACATCGTACTATAACATTGCTAGATTTGCTTCAGAATCCCCATTTAGAACTCACCATTGTCTGAACTTAAAACAACTAGGTTGGCTTGAACTTCCGACCCAACTCATTCTTTAGCAGTTCTTAATAGCTCACAAGATCTTATACCATTCAACTAAAATACCTATACTCTCTAACCTCATTTCACCATACAACAACCTGAAACATCTACGCCCTTTCAGCAAACTACTTATTAATATAACCAAACCCTCTAACTCTGCAGGTGACTGTCTCTTTTCCAACTCTGTTGGAAAAAATGTGGAACAATCTACCCTCTGATATCACATCTTTATCCTCTCTCCCACTTTTTAAAAGACAGTTGAAAATTCATCTCAACAAACCCTGGCTTTGCTCCTGCACCAACCCAGCTTAACTCTTCCACTTCCTCTCAATCTATTCTTCTTCCTTAATTCTTACTATCTCTGCTCCCTTACCCTTGTAAGGTCTACCTGATATAACAACTTTATAGATATATGTTATCCCTCGCATATTGTATAACTATAGCAAAAAAAAAAAAACTTTATTTAAGATATTCTATTCGTTATATTTTTGATTTTTGCTCCGATTGTGTTTGTGTACTTAGTGTAATCACAACCTCTTTCTCTACCTGTTTGTATTGTATTGCCTATCTTTGTTTAAACTTATCATAACCATTGGAGCTTTTCTCCCCGGGCCTGTACTGAAAATGGACATATATCCAGCTAGACTATCCCGGTCAACAAATGTAAAATAAATAAAAAATAAATAAAATAAGTGCAAACCGTCTTTGGCAAAGCAGTGAGATTTTCGACCATGCCTTCCCAGTCTGACAGGAACTGGATCCCCTTTGAATGATACCAAAACCTAAGCCAATTATTGAAATCAATCATTATCTATTGTTGTCAATTTTCATTCTATATTCGACATATGGGTTTGGTTCTGAGCCTCGGAGCTGACTCAGTCATTACTACAGTTCGCAAAAGGCAAAAACTCTCGAGCTTAACCCGTACCAACAATGCTGCCCTCCTAGTTTCCTCTGATCTCATTTGCTGCTCTTCATGATAGACACATTTGCCATTGCTTTCTAGCTAAGTGTAACTTTTTTGATATATTTCAAAATTTGAAAGCGTTTTCTTCTTTACCTATTAGTCATTAACACACCCACTTCTTTGTAACACTTTAAATTTGTTCTCTCCTCTTTCTGTACACCTCGGTCTGTTCTCAACTATCACTGTTAATAGTTTTTCTTTCTTCCGTACACCTCGGTGTATTCTTAGCTATCATTGTTGATAGTTTTTCTTCCTACTGCTTTCTCCTCCTACTTAAAAAAAAATATTTCTTCAGTCTCTGGCAAAGCAGCAAGGTTTGTCGACCATGGCTTCCCAGGCTGACAGGAACTGGATCCCCTTTGAATGACACCAAAAACGAAGCCAGTTATTGAAATCAATCATTATATATTGTCAATTTTCATTTTATCCTCGACATATGGGTTTGGTTCTAAGCCTCGGAGCTGACTTGGGCATTACTACAGCTTGCGAAAGCCAAAATCTCTTGAGCTTAACCTTTACCAACAATGTTGCCCTCCTAGTTTCCTCGGATCTCGTTTGCTGCTCTTCATGATAGACACATTTGCCATTGCTTTCTAGCTAAGTGTAACTTTTTTGATATATTTCAAAATTTGAAAATGTTTTCTTCTACTTTTCTTCTTTACCTATTAGTCATTAAGACACCCACTTCTTTTTAACACGTTTAGATTGGTCCTCTCCTCTTTCTGTACACCTCTGTCTATTCTAAACTATCGTTGTTAATAGTGTTTCTTTCTTCCTTACACCTTAGTGTATTTTTAGTTATCATTGTTGATCGTTTTTCTTCCTGCTGCTTTTGTCTTGTATTTAAAAAAAAGTTTTTTCTTCAGTAAGTGTTATTGTTTCTGAAGCTTTTCTACCTGTATGCGTTTGTATGTGGTTTGTACTGGCCTGTTGAAGTCAATTATTTACAGACTTTGACATTTTCATTATGGCTGATAAACCTAAAGTTTCAGGATTCAAAAGGTGCCAAAAATGCATGCACAAAATTCCTATATCAGGCACTCATTCGCTGTGTGTTTCAGCGGGCGTGGAAAGCCTTTGATACTATTGAACCGATTCTCAGGAGACCTGACAAAATTCTATCCACCCCTGAAGGCAAACAATTCTGGGCCAAAGGGTTAACAATTGATGCCATGGTCGTGGCAGCAGTCACAAAGAAGGAACTGGACAAAGAGAGTTCCTGTATCCATCCACCCAACAGAGAGTCTCAGGCGATGCATAGGTTTGGGAAGCGGGTCTATGAATCATCAATCTTAGCATTAAGCTCCTTGAATTTCTTGGCACACTTTACCAGACTTCAGAGGGATCTGTTCAAGGAGTTATCGGATATCCTTGCAAAAACTGTCTGTGAGGATGACCAAGAATAGGTGGCTCCCTAGTTGGCTACCCAAGAGTCTGTGTCAAATTCGTCCATGTGGCTTATCGTCATGCAGCCAAAGGAACCACCAGGGCAGCAGGTTCAGGCGTTGCCATTAGGAGACATATCTGGATGCACCTTTGTGACTTTGTGGAGCCATGTAAGTCTTCATTCATTAGTGCACCCTTTGACAGATTTGCACTGTTTGACCCAAAACTTAAAGAAACTTTATCCAGGAGTAAGAAAGATGGAAACACCCTTTCTGCTGTGGGCATATGTTTTTCCACTCCTCAATGACAATTCTCTAGAAATCAGAGAAGCAGTGGAAAAATATGGTTCAAAAAGTCCTAAGGGCCTTTTCAGGGCACACGTGGCGGTAGTTCCCCCAGGGGCAGAGAGGGGAACTTTAATGGAAGACACCACCTACACGGCAGAGGTGGCCCACAAAAACAGGGTTTCAGGGATTCTTTCTCTGGTAAATGCTTCCAGCGCTGCTGAAAGAAGGCCCGATTGTCTCCCTCTGGAGGCAGTCGGGGGATGCTTATCCCTGTACAGAAATGCCTGGCTACAGATAACATCGGATGCTTGGGTGCAGAGGATTATATCCAGAGGATATACAATTCCCTTTTCCCTTTCTCTTCCCATATGCAACTAAATTCTCAATGTTCCACCCACTCAGAGGGAGCAAGCAGTTCTAGAAATCCAAAAACTGCTTTAAAAAAAAAAAAAGTCATCCAAGGAGTCCCACCAGACCAGCGAGGGTCCAGAATTTACTCAAGATTCTTTTTAGTGCCAAAAAAGGCAGGGGACTTGACACCAATTTTAGATCCAAGTGTACTGAACAAATCAGTTTGTCAAACCAAGTTCCAGATAGTCACGGTACAGTCCATTTTTCTATTTTTGGAAAAAGACAATTGAATGTGCTCAGTAGATCTTCAGGATGTTTATTACCATATTAAAATGGACAAACAATCCAGAATATTCCTCCGCTTCTAGCTTGGAGCCAATCAGTTTCAATTCAGAGTTCTGCCCTTTTGTCTCACCACAGCCCCCAGGGTGTTCACCAAGTGTATGGCAATAGTAGCAGCATACTTAAGACTGCAGGGATTCCGAATATTTCCTTATATAGACAATTGGCTCATTACTGCTCCGACTAGGCATTAGTTGATAGAAGCAAAAGACCATGTACTTCACATTTGCTCTTATCTGGGAATAACTGTAAATTAGAAAAATATAAATTGACACCAACTCAGAATTTAGAGTTCATAGAATCCCTTATGCATACTCAGCTTTCCATAGCTTATCTTCCTCCTGTGAGCTTACAGAAAATCAGAGTTCAGGTACAGAAACTAATCAGCAACAGAAAAGTAGCCACTCATCTAGTCCTTCAAGCACTAGGCTGCATGGCTGCATCTATAATTCTAGTTCCCTTAGCAAGATACCACATGAGGATATTACAGTGGTTGCTAGTGTCTCAATGGTCAGTGTTATACCATCCCATGTCTGACCTGATTTTGATCACCAACCTTTGCAGAAAAGATTTAGCTTGGTGGATGCATTCAGAAGACATTCTTCTATGTCGTCCCTTTGTCCCTTTGCAACCCCAAGCTATAGTGACCACAGATGCCTCCTAAATGGGGTGAGGGGCATTATCTGGGCAAGACTGTCCAAGGTACTTGGTCCCCCACAGAGGCCAAATTGCATATCGGTGTACCAGAGCTAAGGGCAGTGCTTTTAGCATTCCAAACCTTTCAGACTGCTCTTTCTTCAGGAACAATTGCGATTCAAATGGAAAATATGTCAGTGGTTTGGTACATCAGCAAACAGAAAGGAATCAAATCCTATCCCCTTTGTTGAGAAGCTCTGAGAGTGTGGC
The DNA here is from genome assembly GCF_019279795.1 of Protopterus annectens. Classification (NCBI taxonomy): domain Eukaryota; kingdom Metazoa; phylum Chordata; order Ceratodontiformes; family Protopteridae; genus Protopterus; species Protopterus annectens. The sequence continues at coordinate 90,701,943 of NC_056727.1, read as the reverse complement.
AGTGGGCGATCCCTGCCAATCACTTTCTGGTAGCAACGCACATTCTTGGGAGTTCCAATGTGATAGCAAACAGACTAAGCAGGTGTATTCTCCTGTCTCACGAGTGGTCTCCCAGTCCAAAGGTGATGGAAAGGATTTCCATCAATGGGGCCAGCCCTGCTCCAACCTGTTTGCCTTTCCCCTAATCAACAAGTGCAACTACTTTGCCTTGATTCCCCCTCTGAGGAAGTCACCGAGAGATGCTCTTCTCCACATTTGTCCCTCTGGACTGCTGTATGCCTTTCCCCCAATTCCTCCAATCCCAAAATTCCTACAGAAAGCAATCAGGTTAAAAAGCAATAGATAGCACCTTATTATCTTCGACAAATATGGTTCCCCTTTCTTTGGCCTTATCTGATTCAGCAGTCTTGGATTCTGGACCCAGCTCCAGACCTTTTATCTTATCCAGAGGAATTAATCCATTTGAACATTGTAAACCTCAGGCTGACAGCTTGGTTTCTCCAGCTCCATTAATAGCCAAGCATTCCTCACTGTCTTCCCTGGTACATCATATACTCCTAGCCTGTCATAAGCCAACTACCCTTAAACTCTATGCTAGTAAATAGAGGAGATTTACATTTTGGCTCATGATAACTATATTGACCCTTTTTCAGCACCCATCGATAATGTCCACAAATTCTTAGCTTCACTTTTTAAAGCAGGTGCTTTCCCAGTCTACTACAAACATTCATTTAACTGCTGTTTCTAATTTCCATAATGGTTTTAAAGAATCCTCTTTGGCTTCCCATAAACATTGCAAGGCCTTATAAAAGCAATACTCTTGCTAAAATCTTCTTACAAAGATCCTACATCACCTTGGGATCTCAACTTAGTGCTACAAGCCATTGTTCAATCTGCTTTTCAGCTGAATGTGATCTGAAATTTTTATCCTGGAAAACTTTGTTTTTAGTGTCAATACCTTCTGCCAGAAGGATTTCAGAAATACAAGCCTTATCATGTAAACCCCCTTATCTGATTTGAGTTTCGCTAAGAACCAGTCCTTCCTTTTTGCCTAGGTAGTGTCAGAGACCAACATATCAGACTATTAATTTACCAGTATTTTTCCCAGCTTTGCTAATAAAGGGGACTACTGCTTACATTTGTTAGATGTTCACAGACAAATACGTTTCTATCTACACAGAACTAAGGATTTAAGAAAATCCAACCAGCTATTTGTATCTTTTTCATCTACAACACTTGGCCAGCCAGTGAGCATAGTGATGCTAGCCAGATGACTAAAAGATTGTATTTCTTTTGTCTATAATAAAAAGAAAATTAAATTAACTAGGCCTTTAAAGGCACATTCTACAAGGAATGTAGCTTCTTCAGCAGTTTTTCAATCTAGAGCTTTTGTGAATGATATTTATGCAGCAGCAACTTGGGCTTCTCCTCATACTTTTATTACCCATTACAAATTGTATCTGGTCTCCTGGGTAAGAGCGTCATTTGGTTCTGTGGTCCTCAGGAATATTCTTCCTCGAGTCCTCCCAAGATCAAAGGTAGCTGGGGACTCCTTCCCGTTTGTCGAGGATAAAATGAAAATTGACAACATCAGATAAAGAAGTTATGTACTCACCATAATGTTCCATCTGTGTTGCCCATTTTCATTTATTCACGACTCCTCTCCCACCTTCCTCCTGTCCTTGAAGTTTTTGGTGGAACGAATAATGGACACATATCACTTATTGTTATGGTTCCAGGTATGTCCTCTATGAAGGCTTTTGGGGTTTATCATTCTGTCTTTCAGCAAACTCGATCTGAGGTAACTAGGAGAGAGGAGCATTGTGAGTAAGGGTTATGCTCAAGAGTTTTTGGCTTTCGCGAGCTGTAGAAATGGCCTAGTCAGTTCTGAGGTTCAGAACTGTACACATATGTCGAGGATAAATGAAAATGGACAACAGCGATGGAACGTTATGGTGAGTACATAACTTCTTTTTTTATTTGAAGGGGGTAAGTCTCTCTGCACCCCCCCCCCACACCCCCATTACTTAAATATACTAAGTCCCCAGTTGCCCAACCACATAGAAAGTTAAATGTGGACAACAATCATTCGGTGTTTTTTCATTTCTCTGTGGTTGTACAACAGTAGAGGTAGTATATTTAAGTGAGGGGGGGGTTGAAGGCAAAAATCAAAGTGGGAGGGTTCGTCTCGGATAAGTTGTGTCTGAACAGAGAAACCAGGCAATGGTGTCCTCTTTCCCCTTTGCCATTGACAAAGAAAATAAGAGACTCAGAAATTCAAGGACATAATTGGTGTGGTAATCAAGAAAAGTTGGCTTTATTTGCAGATGATATTCTGTGTACCTGATGAAACCATTAAAGTTCATGTAAGTGTTGTGGAGTACTCTGAAACAAGTTTCAGGTATTTTCAGGAAATAAAATGAATGAAGACAAGACAAAGGCTATAGCTGTAAACTGTGTAGCCACACATGAATTAGTTCAGCAATACCTATACTTATGGGGACTTGATAAAACAGAGTGTTTAGGAGTGTATGTTAAAAAGGATTATGTTATGGCAGCTAAGGATATTTGGGAGGAGACTAAAAAAAAGATAATACAAAAACTGGGAAACGGTGAACTCTTGTTCATTGACATGGATAGCAAGATACAAGCAGTGAATATGTTTTAGTAACTTTAGTTTTGTATACAGGTCAGGCATATTTTTATCAACCACAGGAACAGATGTGGACAATTATTAATAAAGAGTTGAAAGGTTTTACCTGGGATAGGAAGAGGGTAAGAGTCAAGTGGGATAAGCTGATCCTTCTAATAGAACAAGGTGGTTTAGGATTATATGATTTGCAGGGGTATTTCAGAGTTACACAGGCAAAAAACTATAATTCTAATTAGAGGGGGTGATGACAGGGTGATGACAGAGCAGGGGAAATTTGAAGAAGTAAGGCGAAAGTAGAATTTTAGATACAGATCCTTAAAGAGAATAACAACAGACATACAGAATATTATATTAATAAAGTAACAGAAAGTATTCTAAGAACTAAGCCAGCACAAGAATGGACAAAGGAGATTCTGCTCATAGGGATGAATGCAGTTAGGGGTACAGAAAATAGGCAAGAGGGATTGGAATTTACTTGAGAAAAATGAAAAATGAACCAAGGTATTGAGAGCAAATAATCAGAGAGGGAAAAGTAATAGAATGGGAAGAGGCCAAGAAGACATTAGGATTGCAAGCTAGAGACTGCCTTCCTTATTTATTTATTTATTTCAATTTGATGACCGGGGAGGTTCACTGGGCTCAGGAGCCCATTTTCAGTGGAGGCCCGGGGAGAAAAGCTCCACATTACAAAAATACAAAAGATAAAACAAAAGGCAAAATATAAAAATTAACATAATACAAAAGATAATGCAAAATATGAAAGATAAAAATTAACATAAGATTCAAAGGTAGAGATACAGAAGTATGCAACAGTCAGTCTAAATGGTATGAATACTAGTAGATTGTGATACAGAGACAATAAGAGGTATGGTGTTTACATAACAAAAGAGTCATATATTAAAATGGATGGTTACGGTTACATAGAGTCTGAGTCTAGTTATGGCAGAGTGGTAGAACAAGCATAAATGTTAGGGAGGAGAATAAAGGGAGAGCAAACTATTTACAATAATTACATATATACACAGGACAACAGTAAACAATAAGTAAATCAGGAACAAGGTTGATGGTAGTAGGAAATAGTATAGCAATACAATTAGTGTGAACGGTGAAGAGGCTAGGTGGGGAAAGTGCAGTTGCACTTCCACTTAGAAAACAGGTAGGAATGGAGAAGAGTTTTGAAGTTGTCAGGATTTTCTGTCATTCTTAAAGAAGGAGAGAGAGAGTTCCACTTTTTGGCTAAAGAAAAAGATAGTAGGTGCTGCCCGGCAGGTCGCTTTGGATTGTGGACAGTGAGTAGGTTTAGGTGAGCAGATCTAAGTGGCCTGTTAGGGGTATATGGTTGCAGGATGTTGGATAGTGCAGGACATTTAGAAGGGTTAAATAATAGCCTGTGGATAGTGGTAAGTTGGTGGTAGTCTAGAAGGTTGGGAAGTTCTAGCCAGTTTAGTGAATGGAGGGCAGAGCAATGATGGGAGGAGTGTTTGGCTTTGATGGCGAATTTTGAAATTTTATTGTAACAGCTTTCCATTTTTGAGGAGATGGAGGCAGATAAGTTAGTTAATAGAGGGGCACCATACATTAAAGAGGGAAGAAGATAGGTGGTGGCGAGTGTTTGTCTAGAGGAAGGAGAGAGAGAGTGGATATTTCTGTATAACAGGCCAAGTTTTTGATGTGTTTTTTTGATGTTGAGTTGAATATGTGTGTCAAATTTTAAGTTTTCGTCTATGGTGACTCCAAGAAGTTTGGCATAGAGAACAATTTCTATGGTTGAGTTGTTATGGCTTCTAATTTTGAAGGACTTTTTGTCAAGAGGGAAGGATTTTGAGGGGGGAAAAGTAGTATTTTAGATTTTTTAGAATTTAGAGATAGGTGGTTTTGGAGCATCCAGTTCTCAGTGGTAGAGAAGGCAGTTTGAGTATGTGCTAGAAGTTCAGGGAGGTTGGTACAGCAGATTAAAGTGGAGTCGTCGGCGTATTGTACGATTTTAGTATTTGGGATGGCAGAGTGGAAGTCATTGATGAATATATTGAAGAGCATAGGGCCAAGAATGGAACCTTGGGGAACTCCAGTGGGGGTAGGAAGGAAGTTAGAGGTGCCTTTCCTCCATTTTACAGCTTGAGATTTGTTGGAAAGGTAACTTGAGAACCAGGATAGTGTATTGTGTGAGAAGTTAAGGTTAGCTAGGTGGCCAAGGAGGTGAGTATGGGAGACAGTGTCAAAGGCCTTTGAGAGATCAAGTAGGACTGTTGATACTATTTTACCAGTGTCACGGGCACGATTGACTATATCTAGGAATGAAAGTAGAGCAGTTATAGTGCTATGGCCAGGACGGAAACCATGTTGGGTGTGAGAGAGGAGGTGGTTTTCGGTAAGGAAAAGCATTAGCTGAACATGAACGCATTTTTCCAATATTTTTGAAATTGGGGAGAGGATGGTTATGGGGCGAAAGTTTGAGGTATTATTGTTTATACCACCCTTGTGGAGGGGGTGTATAAAGGCAGTACACCACAGCTTGGGGACGTATGATTCCTGTAAGGATCTGTTGATTAGGATGCTAATGGGGAGGGCGATTCCATCTGCAGCAATTTGTAAGAATTTAGTTGGAATGTTAACTGGGGCATTAGAGCAAGGTTTCAGTTTGCTGAGAAGTTGTTTTATATATGAGGTAGAGACTAGTTTGAGTTGAAAAGTGGGGGGTAGAATGAGTTTGGAGGCTTATCAGAGATTGATATCAGAATACAGGCAAAAAGAAAGGGATAGGGTAATCTTCATTTAAAGACCTGGTCTGATAGAGTTTGTAGTTGAATCTAAAACAGATGCTGCTGTTAAAAAAAGCTTAATTATTAGGGCATATAAAATATTGTATGATAATTATAGGAATCATTGGAAGTTTGAAAAGACTGAGAAGAGAGCTTGGAAAAGCAGTTTCACAAGGAAACAATGGGATGACATATGAATGGCTCTCAAATATGCAACAAAATCTGAAAGATTTTGGATTTTTGCTTAGAAATGTTTGCATAGGTGTTTTTATACCCCAAGCATACTGCAAACAACTTTTCCTCAAGTAGATGGTAAATGCTGGTGGTGAAGAAAGAAGTAACTGGGAACATATGTTTTGGGAGTATAATGAGTTGGCAGATTTAAAACATTCTGTACAGAGTACTCTGTCAGAAATATTGGGTGAGCAAATGCTTATAAGCAAGGAAATTATTTTTTATTTAGGATACAGGATATGAATTGCCCAAAGATAGTAAGGCCTGGTTAAGTTGAATCCTGGTGGTTTCCAAAAAAGCAATTACTAGACAATGGGAATCAAAGTCTAAACCAGTGGTGTTTGAAGTAGTGAATATTGTAACAGAGATAAAAGAACTGGAAGTGTTATCTTTCGTAAAGGATAGGAGCAAATTACATAGAAAAATGGAAATTGTGGGAAAAGTACAAGCAAAGTTATGCTTTGGAGGAGGAGGGAGGTTTAAGGGAAGGCAGGAATTGATCATGCGATAAATAATGTCTGTAGCTGTGAATATGTTAAAATGGTTTGTTTTCTTTTATATAAGTGTATGTTTGACTGTGTCTTAAGTGATAATTTAATAAAAGTGTTAAAAAAAGACTCCAGAACTGAACAACCCCATTCAGGAACATCATCAAGACTGTCACCACTCCTTTGCTGCAGTCTCCTTAGAGTCACCCTCTACAGGGATGGTCAATGTCCAGGTTCATTCTTCAAATAAAAGATTAAGGTGCTTTCCCTTGAAAAGGGAATTGTCCAATTTCATGGAGTTTAGACCAGCATTCACTATGTCATCGCATTCAGAGAGGACTGTTAGTAGCCCCTTGATGCAACATGACTTGAAGTACATGATGAGGGTATTTATTTAAGCACAGCTTGACATGGGTAACATACCATCCCCCTCTATTTATACAGTAGACAGGTCTGAGCCTCAGCCCTCTGCTTCCTATGATCCTTCAGTGAGGCTCACTCTGGCACAGTGAGACATGAAGCTCACAGTGATTCTGGTGTGATCTGCATCAGTGTTGAAAGGGCTACACGCTGTGGCTGTGACTTGAATTGGTCCTGTCACTGTCGATGACATTCTCTTCAGTGTTGAAAGAAAGTTGACCTCAAGGAGTTGGGATCTAGACAGTGGCATCACTACTGGCACCAATTCAGTTGTGGCCATTCATTATTTTTGACACCTCAGATTTTGACGACCTGGTTCTGAAGCCAGCTTCAGGTCTGTCTTTCAGTGCTGGACCTTCTTTGATGTCAGCCTCATTGGCACTAATATAACCTTTGATATCATCCACTTTGACTCCTTCAGACACACTGCCAACATTTGAAGTTGTGGAAAGACTGACCTCACTGTAGAGACGTAACAGATCAGACACATCTCCTCCTTTAGCCTCACTCAAAAATACTTGTCAGTCTTCTTCTTTTGGCACTGGTCGTGAGCCCTACTAACAGGCTGAATCAAAAAGTCTTAGAAAAATCACCTTTCAGGGTCAGGCCTGTCCTGCCTCTTGGAAGACTCCCAATCCAAGGTACCAAGAATGTGTAAGTGTAAGAGGGAGGCACTTAGACTCCCTGCAGACCCCCAATTCAGGATTTAGATTTTACGGGGGGGGGGCATCTCACAGTCACTTCTGGATAGCCCCAAATTGGGGGAAATCCTAGAATTAATGACCTCTCCCTTCCCAGACGTGGATATTCCGATAGAGACTTTTCAATCGGTCCTTTCTACTTCTTGGATGGTTTCCCCTTCTAACCACAGGATTGGCTTGATAGTGGGAAGGGCTTGTTGAGGACCCAATGTGGTTGAGCTCATTCCTAGGAAGATGGACAAGATCTGTAATTCCCCTCAGGACAAGCAATGCTGAAGAAAGAGTCCCCTTGCTAACTCTATGGTTGTAGGTGCAGTGACCAAAAGATATCCCTAGGATGAGAGTCCAGCTGTACATCCCCCAGAAATGAATTCTAAGGCAATGGACAGAATGGGGTCATGGACTTACGAGTGGGTACCTTTGCCTTAGGGACCTTAAATTACATGATGTACATGAATAGGTTCCATCATGATATAGCCAAAGAGAATCTGAATGTGTTGAGATGACCAGTGGCAGTCATAGGGAAATAGAGCTGCAGGTGTCTTCAATTCTTAATATGTAAGCCCTGACTATGTCCTTATAACATGATGCAGCTGACTGAGCAGCTAACCCTGCCAGGATAGGTGACACACCATGGCTCCAATTTATGTAACGTTGTGGAGAACTTCAAAGTATCCTTCATAAATGCCCACTTTGATAGCTCGTCATTTCTTAGACCCAGTATGAAGGTAAAATTGGAAAGAAGTGAGAAAGAGGGCAAAACTTTGTCCACTGTGGGAGTCAGGATCACAGCTCTACAAAGGTCCTTTTCAATGAAACAGAAAGGTCCTAAAAACTTTCTAGTTCAAAAAGGTTCTACATACAGCTCTTCTCCCAGAGTCAGGATAAGAGCTTCCATGGAGGACATGGGGATCTTTCAATGGACACCGCCCTAGAGGCAGAGGCACTCCACAGTATCAAGGTTTCCATGGTCAGCAGCAGAATACATAGAATCTTACCCATTTGCTGTACAGTGGAGCAGTTGGTGGTCAGCTCTCCCTGCATCATGCTGCACGGATGTCTGTTATGCAGGACAAATGGGTTAGGGTCAGGAGGTTAGTATACAGAGGCCATTACATTCCCTTTTCCACCTTCCCAAAACAGTCCTTCCCTTTCCAGTCATAGCACTCTGGCAAAAGATGTCAGCAAAACAAGAGGTCTCAAACCTCCTACTAAAAAGAGACAGCCAGGAGGTTACATCAGACCAGAGAAGGGTCCAGGATTTATTCAAGATTCCTTTTGGTTTACAAGAAATTGAAGGACATTAGGCCAATACTGGATCTCAGTGGTCTAAGCCAATATATCCCCAAAAAATTCCATATCGCCACAGTGTACTTCATCCTCCTGTGTCTCTGGTAATCCACTGACGAGACTGGATGTCCTCACTTGATCTCGAGGAGACCTACATGCACATCTGAATTGCCAAGGCGTCCAAGAGATTTCTAATTTACTGGATCAGAACCAGTCATTACCAATGTTGAGTCCTGCCATTCAGTCTCAACACAACCCACACAGTGTTTACCATGTGCATGACAGTGGTTGCCTCTCAAATGAGTATCTGAAGAATTTAGAGCTTTCCATACCTGGATGACTAGCTACTCATCTCTACCACCAGTCACTCATTCAGGTAAGAGACTACCTTCATCGCCTTTACCTGTTCCAGGGAATCTCCTTAAACCAAAAGAAGTAACAGCTGGAGCCCACGCCCTGTCATGTGTTTATAGGATGCCATCTGGACACTTTAAAAAGAAAAGTGACAAACTCCCTCAGGATCATATTCAACCTATTCAGACCTATGTGCACCTATAATTAAGTCTCATCCAATTGTCTTTCTAGCCTTCAAAGCCCTGGGTTTCATGGCAGCAAAGATATACCTAGTGTCTCATGCCAGATATTGCATGTATATTCTTCAGTGGACAGACAAAATCAGTGGTTACATATGGAGAACAATGGGAGCAAAGCATTCTGGTTAATTTCTACTTGATATATGTATATACATATGTATATATATATATATATATATATATATATATATATAAATATATATGTGTATATATTTTTTTCCACACAGTTGTCATGCTGTCTACACATTTTCAACATAAAAGCACTTGAAACATACTAATCATTTAGGACAACAGAATGGTAGGTTGCACACCCCTAAAAGAATGTAAGGGGTCTGTAAAAGTACCAGTTCTGTCAGCATTCATATTGTGATGACTGAAATGTTATGTCATTGATTACTGGAAGACAGTTATTTTTTGTAACAAGAAACATCTTTATTAAATGATCACAAATGACATAAGCAATCTTACATTTATGTAAATGAAAATAAACCATACCAACACAATTTCAGTTGCAAACATTACACATTACTAACCATGCTGACGGAACTTTAGCAGCAAGAATTATATATCACTTATAACAGCGGTCTCCATCATTTTTTCACCAAGGACCAATTTCATGTTAGACAATTTTCCACAGACAGGCCATCGCACTTGCATAATAAAACATAATAAAGTGCATATTTATTTATTTCTTTATTTGGCATTTGTTTACCAGTGAGGTCCGACTGGACTAAAGTCCATTTTCAGTGGAGGCCCAGGGAAAAAAGCTCCAAAGTACAATAAAAAAGACAATTGGAAATCATTACCAAAAAAAAAAAAAAAAAAAAGTGAGAACAAAACCAGTGAGGCAGCCTCACCGTTTTTTGTTCTCATTTTGCTTGTCATATCTTTCAGTTTCGTCATTTGGGTATTGCTAGGTGGTTTTGTTTTATTGTAAAAAAAAAAGTGTACATTCTGCTTAACAGCATTACACTGATATAGTTATTACATATTATAGCAATGGTACAAGTGCCAATTCTGGCAGAGTATCTCCTCTCTGCTTACTCCAGGAAAAAAAAAACCCTGCCCTGACCCAAAAGCCACTTACATAGACCTAGCTACCCAATTCAACTCTTTCTTTATCAACTCCATTGCCAAACTAACTTCCTCCTTCACCAACCATCCTAGTTCTGCACTCCTACAGCCACCTACTTATTCCTCCTCTAGTACCTCTTCTCACTCAACTACCCCCTCCTCTAATACCTCTTCCCACTGAAATATCCCCTCCTTCATACCCCTCCCTTCTCCCTACAGCCCATCCCAGTCTCTACTATTAAAAAACTCTTACAAAAGCTGAAACCAGGTTCAAATGTCCCAGACGAAATTCCCTTTTACTTCTTAAAAATATCCGCAGATGCCATAGCCTTTCCTATTTGCATCCTAATAAACAGGTCAATTACAGAAGGTCTGGTACCACAACCCTGGAAAAAGGCCTTCATTATTCCACTTCACAAAGGTGGGAGCAATAATAATATCCAAAATTTTCGCCCAATTGTCATCCTATCCCCAAACTGCTAGAAAAATGCATCCACCTACAACTATTACCCTATCTCATAAATAACCAACTCCTAACCACCACACAACATGGTTTCAGGCCCGGCCACAGCAACATCACCGCTCTCCTTACCTTCCTCAAAACTATCAACAAAGCCCGTGGCTCTGGCCTTATTGTGTCCACCCTCTAACTAGACCTATCCAAAGCCTTTGACACCATCTCTCACAACCTTGTCCTCACCAAACTCTCTAACCTAAACCTTTCCCCTGCCACTATCAAATGGTTTACCAGTTACCTATCTGATAGAGAACAAGCAGTCAAATGGAAAAAAGATACCTCCCCATTCCTCAATACTCCCACTGGAGTACCCCAAGGTTCTGTTCTTGGGCCCCTGCTATTTAACATTTTCATAAATGACTTCTATCGGACCATCCCTGAAACTCACCTCATCCAGTATGCCGACGACTCCACCATAATCTGTTCAGCCGCTTCCATCCCCATTCTTACTAAACTAACCCAAAATGCCTTCTCCTTAACTGAGCAATGGATGCTAGACAACCACCTAGCACTCAATGCCACAAAAACTAAACTAATGTTATTTACTCCTTCTAAAACCACCATCCTAGACAAAAATACCTTCATCATCACCAGTCAGAATAATACACCCCTTGACATAGTATCTAATAGAAAACTGTTAGGTGTCCTAATCGATGACCAACTCAAGTTCAACACTCACTTACAAGCAAATATCAAGAAAACACACAAGAAACTTGGCATGCTGTGTCGCCACAATCGGTACATCTCCGCTCTCACCAAACTAGCACTCACTACAACATACCTTATCCCATCCCTCCTTTATGGAGCCCCACTCCTCACCAACCTACAATCCTCCCTAAAAGCTAAACTATCCTCCTGTTACTATAAAATTTCAAAATTTGCAACAGGCTACAGATCCCTAACACATCACTGCACTGCCTTTCACAAACTCAACTGGCTTGAACTACCTCACCTATATTCAACTCACTCAAGCCTATAAACTCATCTTTAACCCCTCTCTCTGTCCCTCCCTGGCCTCCACCTTTAAGATACACCAACCCAATAGATCCCCAAGATCAAACTCCCAAAATCTCATTTAGCTACACAAACCCACCCGTCCCCCAGGGAAAAATCTTCCGTCCTTCTCCATAGCCCGCCTGTGGAATTCTCTTCCTCCACTAATCCGCACAACTAGCAGCATGTCTGTCTTCAAAACCTTACTCCACTCCCACCTAACTTCCAAATGGGAATGCTCCTGTACCCATCCTGCATGAAATTCCCAGCCCAAGCTACTCCCTTACATCCAGCAGACCTCCTAACATCCTACTATTATTACTTAACAGCTATAAGCACCTATTGTACTAATACACCTGCATATATACAAAATTGTATAACAGTGAAATAAGCATCCAAACATCCTACTATTATTGCTTTACTCCAATAAGCATCTATTATATCCATACACTTGTATATAAATATAATTGCATAACACTGTAATAAGCACCTATTGCAATCTACAGACTTTGTACCTAAATGAAATGTTTAATCACAGTATTTTCTTCTTCATGTATACATTTTTTTTGTATTTTTTCCATTTTTGGCTATTACGACATTATCTATTGTTATAATTGCTTTGTAATTAACTTCTAATTGTTTTTGATTCATGTACTGGAGCTTTTCTCCCCAGGACTCCATTGAAAACGGGCTCCTAGTGGCCCAATGAACCATCCTGGCAACAAAATGCAAATAAATAAAAAATAAATAAATAAGTAAAAATAACTACAATGACAACAAGCATGAGAGTCTGCCTAACAGCATAACATTGATCATGCTAGTATATAACAATAATAATAAAACCTTAAAAGTATATATGGGCTACTGCTAATGGAGTCTGTGAATATAACTGTAAGCAAAGGGCAAATTCATGAGAAATACAATTCTGTTGCTCAGCTTTTATGCGAATAAATGTTTATGTTTATTTTTGCTGGCTTTGTTTTCAGTCTCTGCTGTGCTACAACAGGTGTTTTCATATTGTAGTTGCTGTTTTACCTGTCTGGGTTCCTGGTTTGTATTACAATTCTGTCTCTCCTACTATAGTCGAAGTAAGTACAACTCACAGTAATGCAGAATCAATGGGAGCCCTGGGGTTTTTTTCCTGCAATGAGATGGTCCCATCTAGGGGTGATGGGAGACAATGACACCTGAAGTGTGTTCCTTATATCCAGTCAACTCTGGAATTTTGTTTTGGTTGCTGTCATTGCAGAAGACCCTGCTTCACAAAGATAAGATGTTGGCAATGGAAGCAGGGTTTTCAGTGCTTTTGTGGTGATCTCAAGTTATTCCCCCTTGATTTTAATCCAGAATGTTGGCAGAGTTGAAATTGTCTCAAACATACTTTTTAGCCCACCGTCATTTGCAGTCTCAAGCAGTCGATCTTCTTCCAGCACTGACAAGGTCGATACACCAGGCATGTTCACAATTGGGCCGCAGATCCATTCCTTCCCAGTTCGTGGGTCTTTTATTGTTGGGAAGTAATGCTCAAACTCTTTTAAAAGCAGAGATAGGTTATCATGCACGAGCTGGGAGAATGAAGGCCCAGGCTCAGTCTCTTCCAAAATCCCTGCTTATGTTTGGAACATGTCAGATATCCCTATGAACACTCACCATCCGCACAGTTCCAGTTTGGCTTTGAATGCAGCCACTTTACCTGCCAACTTGAAGACGGTTGTCTTCCTCCCCTCAAGTGACAGATTGAGTCTGTTGAGCAGGTTGAATATGTCACACAAGTGACTGAGTTTTCACATCCATTTCATGTTACTGAAATGTGCTGCCAGTGGTGACTGTTTTTCTGAAATAAATCTCTGGAGCTGCTGTTGTAACTCAAACACTCTGGCCAGCGATCTACCTTTAGAAAGCCGTCTAACTTCTGTGTATAAGAGAAGGTTTGTGTGTGCTCTGTGTCCATCTCCTCACAAAGCTGCTCGAACAGCCCTGAGTTAAGGACATGTACTTTGATGTGGTTAATAACTTTAATGACATCATTCAAAACGCTATTAAGTTCAGGTGACATTTTTCAGCTAACCAGCATTTCTCTGTGAATGACACAGTGCCTAGACCCACATTCAGGTGTGACCTTCCGGACTCGAGTAGTGAAACCAGAAAGCCATCCAGTTATGGCAGCAGCTCAGTCTGTGCATACACCAACACAAAAGGACAAATTCAGTTTCCTGATATGTAATCATTCAAAGACTTGAATAGTTTTGCAGCTGTGGTGTTGGTTGGCAATGATAATACACATAACATATCCTCATGCATATACTCTTGAAATGTATCTCGCTCAGAAATAAGCATTGTAGCCATGTTGTCAACATCAGTAGACTTGTCAGCCTGGATTGTATACCACGGTGACTCATTAATCCTCTCTAACAATTGTGCCTCAATGTCCTCTGTTATTTCATCAATTCGTCTGGTGATGATGCTAGCCGAAAGAGGTACCTGTGCTACCTTTTTAACTGCATCTTCTCCTAGAAGTTCACGACAAATGTCCTTAGCAGCATGCCAGATCAAGTCTTCACCAGTAGTAAAAGATGTCTTAGTAATACGGTTAGCCACTAAGTATGATGCTGTCAGTGCAGACAAATTTGTTGATGTGGTGACCTTTAATAATTGCTTCTGTCCTTCGTGTTCACGTTTTTTTTTTTTCAAAAAACTCCAGAGGCTTGTCTTCTAATGCAGGGTGCCTGGTCTCTGTATGGCAAAGCAGTTTCAAAGACTTCATGGCCTCATTGGATAGCCGGCCACCGCATATTATACACAGCGGGCTTGGAGCATGTGGAATCATATTTCGCAGTAAACTCGTAATTTAAGTAGGACTCTTGGTATTTTCTTTAAATGCAGCTTTCTTTTTGTTTGCAGTCTTAGAGTCTTCTGCTGTATCATCATTGGGTCTTTCCCCTTTTCCAAAGAAGGTCTCCAAAGATGTTTGATGTTTACTTATTTTAATGAAGGCAAACAAGTAAATATTGTAAGTAACTGCCGTTAAGGTAATTTATTCAATAGGTTTGAGATAAGCTGTTTCGTTTTTCACAGAAAACTTCATCAGATAAAAACCATTAAAATAGGAAGAGTTAGTTTATAAATAAAGTTTATATCAATATAAACTAAGTCTTCCAGTTTTTTATAGTTTTTATCTGATGAAGTTTTCTGTAAAAAATGAAAAAGCTTATCTCAGACCTATGGCATGAGTTATGTTAATGGCATTTACTCCTGGAAAAGCTGCTATTTGTTGTTTTACTTATTTTACTTGTGGGCTTAATTTATTGGGAGTTTCAGACTTCATATCCTCAGAAAATACTGATGGTAACCTTATTCTAGCAACTTTCTAAGTTTATAAGACCAATATTTAAAATCTGTCTCTATTATTTGTGGCTCTGTCCAGATTTATTGTGCGAGTGGTTGAGAGGTATGATTGAGAGGTATGTACGTAAACCTAATGGCAACCTTATTCTAGCAACTTTCTAAGTTTCCAAGAGCAGTATTTAAAATCTGTCCTTATTATTTGTGGCTCTGTTGAGATTTATTGTGCAAGAGGTAGAGAGGTATGGTCGAGAGGTATGCAAACCTCTTAATCATTACTGCTGCTGACAGGGATCACTCTCACTCTTCTCTCTTTCTCTCTCACACACACACACACACACACACACACACACACACACACACAGTCTTTTCTGCTTTCATGCACACTTTCACTTACACAAGATCACTCTCAGTCTTTCTCTCTTGATCTCACACACACACACACACACACACACACACACACACACACACACACACACACACACACTCTGTTCTGCTTTCATGCATGCATTCACACACATGCAGACAGAAACATACACAACACACACACAGTCTCCTCTGCTTTCATGCATGCATTCACTCACACACGCACACAGAAACATATACACACGCATACACATACACGTGCTTTTTTCGGTTTCCTTGATTTATATTTTACACTCACTAAGCAGAAGCGCTGCTTAGAGAGTGTAAAACAATGGCTCGATTAATCTCACTGTTCAGTTTCTCTCATACACATGCAGGCTGTTCTGCTTTCAGACGCACACACATTCTGCTTTCATTCACGCATTCATTCACACATGCAGACAGACATAAAAACACATACGCACATTCACTTTTTCATTTCACTCTGTGCCTGACGGCCCAGTGGTTGGGGACCACTGACTTATAATATATCCAGTCATTGTCAGTCAAACATTACATAGCTCATTCATATCTTGCCTTCTTTTAAACCTAGTTCCTCCTCTGCATGTATTGATCCCATACTTCCCATTTTTTTCCTATGTAGTTTGCTCCTACCCTTTTCTAAAGATCCCAATTCCAGTTGTTTTACCTCTATTACTGTCTTTGCTACTTCTATAAAGTTGGTTGAGACTTTGATTTCCATTTTCTAGTGATTGCTTTTTTAGCAGCCACCATAATTAGACCAAGCAAGGCCTTACTATGGCTAGGCAATTCCGATTCGGTATCATAGCTCAAAAAGATCATTTCCTTAGTTACTTCAGTTTGCTCTCCCAGCATCTCTGACAGACCAGTCTGCAGGGAATCATTAAAGTCTGCTAATTCATTACAGTCATAAAATATGTTCCCAATTACCTCATTCTTCCCTGTCACACCTCCAACATTTGCTGACTACCCGAGGAAAAATTCTTTTGAGTCTGCTTGAGGTATAAAAATACCTATGTAAACACTTCCATGCAAAGATCCTAAATCTTCTAGACTTTGTTGCATGTTTTGGAGGCATGCATATATATCCCCCCATTGTTTCTTTGTGAATTGCTTATCCAGTCTCTCTTCCCAATCCTTTCTAACTTCCTCTGATTGATTCTTATAGTTACTGAGCATATATATGCTCTACTAATTATTCCATTCTTAACGGCAACATCTGTTCTAGATTCTGCTACAAACTCTACCAGTGCTGGTCTTTAATTTAGGATCCCCCTATTTCTTTCTCTTTGCCTGTACTCTGATATCAATCCTTGATAAGGAAGGCAGTCTCTAACCTGCAGTCTGAATACGTTCTTGGTGTCTTCCCATTCTATTACTTTTCCCTCTGTAGTTATTTGCTCCCAATACTTTGGTTCCTTTGCCAGTTTTCTCCAATAAATTCCATCCCCTTTTTGCCTATTTTCTGTACCGTAATTGCAGTCATCCCTATTTGCAGAATCTCTCTTCTCCATTCCCGTGTTGGCTTGGAACTTAGAATACTTTCTATTACTTTATGAATATAATATTCTGTTTGATTATTGTTATTCTCCTTAAAGCTCTGAATCCAAAATCCTAGTCTCACCTTGTTTCTTGCGCTTCCCTCCTGTTTCATCATCATCACTTTCCACTTTGAATTAAGAGTTTTCTGCTTGTGCTATGTATAGGATCCTTAAATGTGTTGCACTGAAATACCCCTTCAAATCGGATAATCGCAGTCCGGCTTGTTCTGTTGGAAGAATAAGCTTATCCCACTTGATTATTTCTGTCTTCCCACTCCCAGATGAAATCCTTCAGTTATTTATTAATTGCTATCCACAACTTCTCCTCTGATTGATAAAAATATATCTGACTTATGTATGACTAAAGGCTTGTATCTTACCATCGATATCCATGTAATAGAGCTTCCATTTTCTCAGTTTTTGTGTTGTCTTTTGTTTAGTCTCTTCCCACATATACTTAGCTACCACCCCTGAATGATTTTTAATGCATACTCCTAAATACTTCATTTTATCATGTTCCCATAAATATGGATATTGCTGAACCAATTTGTGTGTGAGTACATAATTTGCCACTATTGCCTTTGTTTTAGTTTCATTAATTTTGTATCCGGAAAAGATTTGAAACTGACTCAAAATGTTCCACAACACTGTAATGTCCCTTTCTGGTTTTGTCAGGTATAAAATAATATCACTTGTAAGTAGAGCCAGCTTTTCTTTATTACCATGCCAATTATATCCTTAAATTTCTGAATTTCTTATTTTCTTTGCCAGTGGATGTAATGGGATCCTATCTCGCCTACATTCATAACTGATGGGTTCGGAGCCGATCCCACGGCTCCGACTCGGCCACTATATAGTAGAACGAAGTCTTTAATTGGCTGGGCTACCCCTTATCCCAGAATGCACCACGCCTGCTTCCCCAGATCTCGTTTGCCGCTTTTCAAGCTAGACATGGTCTCGACTTGCCTGGAGCTAAGTAGTTTTTTGGTTACTTTTTGGTCTTTTGACCTAGGGGTTTCTTCATAAATTTAACAAACAGCTGTTTTAACAGCTTTTCATGTGTGTGTAAACTTTTTTGGTGTGATTGGTATTTTTTTCTATTTACCGGGCAAGGCCCATTTAAGTTAGAGGGCCCTTGCCCTTATTTGTGTGGGGGTGTGCTAAATTTGTTTTACTGTACGTTCTGTTTTATCAGGCTAAGCCCGTTTAAGTTAGAGGGCTTCTGCCCATTTTGGGTGCTGTATCTCGGGCCAGTCCCATTTGAGTCAAAGGGCTCGTGCCCTACTGAAGGTTTTTTCTTTCGTTGTGGTAAAACTGTGGTGTGACAGGATGTCGAAAGAGCAGAAGTCTGGTTTTAAAAAGTGCACCAAGTGTAACTACAAAATGTCTATTACCGATAGCCATTGCTGTTTGTGTATATTGTTTAGGACCGAAACATTTACAGGAAACATGTAGTGTTTGTCATGCTTTTTCCTCTAGGGTCCTTCAAGAACATAAAAATAAGTTGATACTTAAGGGCCTTATTAAGCCCTCCTTTGAGGAAGCTTTGGCTTCTCCTTCCTCTCCAGCTTCTAAAAAGAAAAGGTCATCGGCTCCGACCAGTCCATCGGAACCGACTTCCAAGAAGCATAGGTTGACCTCTTCTTCCTCGGCTCCAATGGCTTCGGAGCCTTGGGTGGAAGAGTCTGCCTCGATACCTCTTTCCTCGGCTCCATTGGTGTCAGAGTCGCAGGTTGGGGGATCGAGAGGCGAATCATCTGCTTCGGCTCCGTTAGTCTCGGAGCCGTTGGAGGTGTGCAGCTCAGACTCTCCCCCCTCAGCCCTGAAGTCCCCTTTGGCGCCGATACTTATACATACGGTTCCGGATCCGGTGCCGATAGTGTTGGAGCCATTTCGGAGCCGGTCCCCTGGTCTTTCGGAGCCGAGAGAGAAGTCGTCTCAGCCCCCATCTATTTCCTCTAAATCCTCCAGGTTGTCTGACTCAGATTTGGACAGAATTATCCAGAGGCTTTTCCAGTCCCTGGTTTTTGCAAAAATGGTCTCGGCTCCAGCCCACTCGGCTCCGGAGCCGATCCCCACTTCGACACATCCGATTCCTCCTTCACCCTCCTCGGAGCCGTTGGAGTCAGTGATGGTAGAGCAGAGCAGAGTCATCCAGTCGGAACCGAGACTCCCTCGGAGCCTCTCGGTTCCGACCATCATTCCTACCCTGTCCTCGGCGTCAGGGTTCGGTACTGGGACTTCCTTGGTCGGGGCCGAGGGGAACACTTTGGAACTGGTAGCTTCGGTGCCTAGTCTTCCCCTCGGAGCGTCGGCCGCAGGGATTCCCGGTACCGTCGTGGTCTCTCAGCCGGTATCCTCCATAGAGTCTGGAGGTCCTGCTTTTGAGGCCATGAGGAGTGCGCTGGCCATGTCCTTGCCGGCTCAGCAAGTCTCTACCTCACCGTCCCTAGACTTGGGAACTGGTGCTTCTGGTGTGCTTCATTCCCACGACAGTGGGGCCCCAGGGCCTGAGGATACCCCCTTGGGGGGTTCCCTTCTCCCGGGAGGTCCTTCTGAATCCGCTTCCGATGAACCTCCAAGGAAGAAATTGTGCAAGAGGAAGCACATTGACTCCCAGGATGAGTCTATCACATCAGATACTGACCTCGATGATGCGGAGGCGTCCCCAAAATCGTCCTCGGATGACGTCTCATTCTCAGATATCCTCGAGATCCTGAGACAGAGAGGCGATTGGCAGCCCAAAACCCCTTCCGCAGAGGAGTCAGTCTTCCTCAAGGCTTTTGGGGCCCAGCCCTCCACCTCATGGGTGTCTCCACCCTTCGATGAATTGCTAGATTTAGTTTCTCGAAGGGTGTGGGAACACCCTGATTCTGTGGAACCGGTGCCTGCCAGGCCTAACAAGTTCCTCTCAGCCCCTCCTCAAAAGGAATTTTTGACCAAAGGAGTTGCAGTAGATGCGATGGTGGTGGCATCTGCTACTCAGCAGGATGTGGCAGAGGCTTCAATGTCTATTCACCCTCCTAATAAGGATTCCAGGAGCATGGATAGGTACGGGAAGCGTACCCTTTCTTCAGCAGCCTTTACCCTGCGGTCGCTGAATTACCTTTGTCATTTCACCAGGCTCCAAAGGGACCTCCTCAAAGAGTTAGGAGAGTCTCTTATGGGTAACCTTCCTGAGGCGTTAGCCCAAACTGTTGGCGCCCAGATGACTACCCTATCTTTGATAGTCAACTCGTCCATGAGGCTCATCTCATATGTGGCCGAAGGGGCGAGTAGAGCAGCGGGAACAGGCATGGCTCTTAGAAGACACGCCTGGTTACGCTTGTGTCCCTTTGCGGAGACTTTTAAGTCTTCTTTCACCGACGCCCCTTTTGATGGGTCCTCCCTGTTTGGACCCAAGGTGAAGGACACACTGACTCGGTGCGAGCAGGAGGGCAAGACCTTGACTGCTGTGGGGGCCCGTTTTTCCGCTCCTTCTAGACCTTACCCCAAGGCCCAGAGAGGAGGGAAAATGTGGTTCAGGAAATCTCAAAGGTCTTTCCTACTCCACCGAGTGATCCCCCCTCTAGAGGCAGGGGGGGATTCAGGAAGAAGCCGCCCCAGAGGCAGCAGAGGCCCCCATAACTCTGGAGACCTTGATTCCTTTCGTGGTCCATCCTACGCTCCCCGTCCCTGAGACGTGGCCCGACTGCCATCTCCGGAGCTAGTCGGGGGTCGTTTTGCGGAACACCCACAGGCTTGGGAATCTATCACTAAGGATCAGTGGGTGCTCCGAACCATAACCGGAGGCTATCTCATCCCTTTCACCAAGATCCCCCCTCTTCCTATCAGGAAAATCCCGGATGTGCCACCCAGTCAGCGGGATCAAGCAGCGGTCGAGGTTTCAAAGCTGCTAAGAAAAGGAGTCATCCAGCCTGTCCCCACCGACCAGATCGGATCAGGAACTTACTCAAGACTATTTATGGTGCCAAAAAAGACAAATTCCTAATGGTCACCCTTCAGTCCATTCTCCCGTTATTGGAGAAGGATGTCTGGATGTGCTCCATAGATCTCAAGGACGCTTACTATCACATTCTGATAAGTCAAGAGTCCATGAGTCATTTATGCTTCCGCCTGGGAACCAGTCATTTCCAGTTCCGAGCACTGCCCTTTGGTCTCACCACAGCCCCCAGGGTGTTCACCAAGTGTCTGGCAGTGGTGACAGCTCACTTGAGAAGTCTAGGATTCCAAGTGTTTCCCTATCTAGACGACTGGCTCCTTACTGCCACCTCCAAGCATCTATTAGTTTGGGTGCTTATGACCACAGTCAGTTTGGGTCATTCACTAGGAATCACGTTCAGTTGGGGAAAATCTGTGCTGCAGCCGTCTCAGCGTATTACATTTATAGGCGCAGAGTTAGACACAAGAAGAATGCGGGCATTCTTGCCTGTAGAAAGGATTCAGGTCCTGCAGTCTCAGGTTCAAACCCTGTTACCCAGATCACGAGTTCAGGCCAGACTGATTCTGCAGTTATTGGGCACGATGGCCTTGACTATTCTACTAGTCCCCTTAGCCAGGCTGCACATGCGGGTGCTGCAATGGCTACTGTCGGTTCAATGGTCCTTTCAGGAACTTCCCCTGAACCATTTGGTCCAGATTACCGAAATTTGCCGTCGGGACCTACGTTGGTGGCTGCTTTGGTCCAACCTGGACCAGGGGCGACCCTTTGCCCTTCAGCCTCCTGTCACCACGGTGACCACGGACGCCTCCCAGACAGGGTGGGGGGGGCCATTATCTGGACAGGTCTGTCCAAGGCATGTGGCAGGCTCACGAAACACACTTACATATCAATATCCTGGAAATGAGAGCGGTGCTACTGGTGTTTCAAGCACTTCATCATGCTCTTCCACGGGGTACTATTGCGATCCTATCCGACAACATGTCGGTAGTCTGGTACATAAACAAGCAAGGCGGAACCAGGTCCTACCCTCTTTGCCGAGAGGCCATGAGAGTGTGGCATTGGGCGATTTCTACCCAGCGTTTCCTAGTGGCAACGCATTCCGGGAAATCAATGTGATTGCAGACAGGCTGAGCAGAACTCTCCTGTTACCCCACGAGTGGTCCCTCAATGACAGGGTGGCTGCAAACATCTTCGCCAAGTGGGGCCTCCCTTGTTGCGACTTGTTCACCAGTCCTCACAATGCGAAATGCAGGGACTTCTTCACTCTGACTCCCTCTCAGGGGCAGATTCCCAGGGATGCTCTAGCTCACAGTTGGCCCCCCGGTCTACTTTACGCCTTCCCTCCGGTTCCCCTTCTCCTGAAGGTGATACAGAAGGCGATTTATCTAGGGTGCGACATGATTTTGATCGCTCCACACTGGCCTCGTCAGGTTTGGTTCCCCTTCCTTCTGAGGTATGCGGTGGAGGGCCCATGGTTTCTGGACCTAGTGCCCGACCTGTTGACTCATCAGTTGGGACAGTCTCACCCATCCCTCAGATCCTTGAGGTTGGCCGCTTGGTTACTCCACTTCCAACCTTAGTCAGAGATAGCTCTTTTTCTCCAGACGTCATCCACATTTTGCCCTCTTCTCACAAACCTTCCACTATTAAACTGTATTCCAGCAAGTGGAAGAGGTTTGCTCTTTGGGCCCAGCAACGAGGTATAGATCCCCTTACCACCCCAGTACCTCAGGTTTTAGAATTCCTGGCTTCTTTGTTTTATTTGGGCTCTTCAGTTTCCACAATTAAAGTCCAACTGGCGGCTATCTCTAATTTTCATGTCTCCTTTGAGCCTTCCTTAATGGCAAACGGGCTTTGCAAATCTTTCCTTAAAGGAGCGTGGCTCCTTCGTCCCCCAATAGCCCATCCTGTGCCCCCTTGGGATCTGAATATGGTTCTAGCTTCTTTAACTGCCCCTCCCTTTGAACCAGCAGCTACTTGTGATTTAAAATTTCTATCTTGGAAAACCGCTTTTTTGGTGGCAATAACCTCTGCCAAGCGGGTCTCAGAGCTTCAGGCTCTCTGTTCTAATCCTCCTTATTTGACTTTTCACAAAGACAGAGTGTCTCTCAAGTTAAATCCCTCTTTCTTGCCCAAGGTAGCATCCACCTTATGCATTCAACAATCCTTGGAGCTCCCTGTGTTTTTTCCCAAATTCTCCAATAGCGCAGAATATATTTTCCATCAGTTGGATGTTCACAGACAACTGCGTTTTTATTTAAGTAGGACCAATCAGACACGAAAGTCAGATCAGCTGTTTGTGTTCTTTCGGAAAATAGGTTGGGTCAACCGGTGGCTAAAACCACCATAGCCAAATGGATTAAAGATTGCATCTCCTTCATCTATTCACAGTCCGGCAAAGAGCTACCATTCCCAGTCAAGGCTCATTCTACCAGGGCAATGGCTACTTCTGTAGCATTAACACTCCAAATTATCAATAGATGATATCTGTGCGGCTGCTACCTGGACTTCTCCGCACACCTTTATTTCTCATTACAAGATAGATGTGGCTTCTCGAAGTAGAGCTTCCTTTGGTTCCACAATTCTCAGGAGTGTTTTCCAATGAGCCACCTGGGATTTAGGTGCTAGGGATGCTGTCCCATCAGTTATGAATGTAGGCGAGATAGGATCCCATTACATCTTTTAGTTATGTACTTACCATAACTTCGGATGTATGGGATCCATCTCGCTACATTCATCTGCATCCTCCTTCCCCTTCCCATTGGACTTAGAGGAAATGTTGCTACTTACTGAGTTTTTCTCTTGAAGGACTTTAGTTTGTTACAGTTGTTGGTATGTTTCTGTGCCTGGATGTAGGTATATAAAAGCGAACAAACAAGATCTGGGGAAGCAGACGTGGTGCATTCTGGGATAAGGGGTAGCCCAGCCAATTAGAGACTTTGTTCTACTATATAGTGGCCGAGTCGGAACCGAGGGATCGGCTCCGAATCCATCAGTTATGAATGCAGGCGAGATGGATCCCATACATCCGAAGTTATGGTAAGTACATAACTAAAAGTTCTAAATATAAGGCAAATAACACAAGAGATAGAGGACACTCCTGCCTGGTTCCTGTGCTCAAGCAAAAATTATCAGAGAGGACCCCACCCACTTTATTTTTTCCCTCCAATCCCTCATATAGCCTCCTAATCAGCGTTATAATTTTATTAGGGAATGCAAATGCTTCCAGTGCTCTGCTCATAAAGTCACAGATTACTCTGCCAAATGCTTTCTCTGAATCAAGACCCACAGACTACATTGGTATTTTCTTACATTCTGCTCACCTCTCGATCATCAGTGTTATGTTAATGTTGTGAAATGCTTGGTTCCCCTCCACAAAACCACATTGATCCATATCTGTCAATTTTGGCATCACTTTTGCCATTCTTTTAGCCATTATAGACATAAACACTTTATAATCCTGGTTTAGTATTGAAATGGGCCTGTATGAAGTTGGATCTGATGGATCTTTACCCTCTTTAGGTATTACAGCTACCACCACTGTCTGCCAGGATGTTGGTACTTCCTCTCCTCTTAACATACTGTTAAACAAAACCTTCCAGATTTTTATCATTTTTTTCCCCTCTTAGCATCCAAGCTTCCACAGGAATACCATCTATTCCTAGGGACATTCCTGCGGATTGGTTATATATGACCATTATATCTCCTCTCCTTTTAGCCTGTTAGTAATTGAGCCTCCTCTGCCTCTAATCATGGCATATTTAATTCTTCCATAAACATTTCCATTTGTACCTTTTCTTAATTTCCCTAATTCTCTGCTTTATACAGACTTTCATAGAATTTCTGAAATATGTTTAATACTTCTACAGGATCCCATGTTATCTTCCTTGTTACAGGCTTCCTAAGCTTGTGACAGCCCTTTCTGTTGCCTGAGTCATTTTACTAAGCGTTTTTGTGTTCTAGAGTTATCAAACAGTTGCTTAACAGCAATCTTTCTAAACTTGTGCATATTATCAAGCTAATCCCTTATTTTCTGTTTGGGATTCTGCAGTTGTTCCTCCTCTTGTTCTGTGAGATTTCCCCTGTTTTGCAATACTTTAACATTTGTTTGTCCCTCTAAATAATCTCCATTTCTTTTAATTCCACCCTATTTATCCCACTCCTTAGCTATATTTTCAGAAGAAATTTCTATCTTCTCTAATAGCTCCTGAATAATTTCTACTGCCCATTGCTTAAATTCCTCTTTTTTAATGGATAGGTGGGAAAGTGCTAGTGTCTTTTTTATTTCACTACCCTGTGTTTTTATGTTGGTATTATTGGCTCATGATCTGAAATAGTTATTGGGTACATATAAAGACCTTCAGTTAAATGCACATGTTCCTGTGAAATGTAGTGTCTGTGTAGCATAGCCCAGTTTTCGTATCTTGGGGAATAATATGTAAATTCAGTCTGAACTCCTAGTACCGCATTCACATCTTCCACTTCAAAATTTATTTATAAATTTCTTTTAAAAAAAAATCTGCCCTCCTTTGTTATACCCCCCCCCCCCGACACATCTTTATTGTTGCATGGATGACAGTTATCATTGCTAAATAATAAAGAAGTCAACTTATGAATGCCAGACAATTTTCACTGTGCCCATCACTCCTGTGGATGTTGGCCTGGGCCATCTGAGAAGCATAACACCAGTATCAGTGACATGTACATTTCCATTTTTCTCCAGTGCCATATGAAATTGCAAAAGTAAATGTTAAGAACAGTAGTTGTGCAGAAAGTAGGACCTGTCCATGTCACAAATGTAAATCCCTGCCAAAACTACCTATGCCAACAGTGAAGTATAAGAAGTGAATACAGATAAAACTTATTTTCTCCTGACTACATAAGAACATTTGTAATGGTTTATAAAATGTAAAATTTCCTTAAATAAAAAAAACTTACCTTAGCAAAATAAATGGCTTATCTGCAAAGAAATCACCTTTAAAATTTAGTAACAATCTTCTGTTTTACCAAATGCACACAAGTCTCTTCACCTTCAAGTTCGCTAGCTACATGGTTAACTTTTCATAGTATAGATTCAACCCTTTTGAGTACTGTAAAGATGTAAATGAGTTATGAACTCACTAGAATTGCTGAATGCCAAACTTAACATAGTGTGGGCTGTGTACCATTGTTGGGTGCTAATGGCTTGCATCTGTGAATGACCGAAAATGCAACAACAGTTCAGACTCCATTCACTGCAGTGAGTTTGTCAGTGAAGATACACTTACAAAATGTTGGAACTAACTTCAGTGAGGTTTTAGAGAAAGCAAAATAGCCCACATTTATAATTTTTGGTCCATAATAGCAAAAAAACACCTGCCTTTGCTGAAAACTGTTGTTCACTGTTATTTATTTTTATCACACATTTAAAGCAAAATTATAGAAAATGCACTGTAGACAGCACATCTGATATTAAAGCAGAGATAAGGTAAGAATGACCTGTATACAAAGAGACGACATTGCTGCACTTTTGCAGACATAATCCTAAATGGTTGTGTGATCACTCATTGCACTAAATATGTTAACCACACATGTGCAACCAGGAATGTCCAGGTGTATAAACTGTTAATACTTGTTATGAAATGCAAATTGCTTGAATGCACATGATTTTGTTGGTGTTGCAAAGCAGTGTCTGTGGCAAAGACAGATAACCCACTATAACTGTGTTTTGTAAGTGCAGTAGTCTGATGGCTCAAATCCAGAGCTGTCTAATTATTTCAAGTTTGCTTCATTTTTTTTGTTTTACCGTTTGTGCGGTGCGTGGCTTAGTGCAAACACGGTTAACTGAGTAAAAATTGAAAAAAATTGTCGTTTGCCTTATAAAACGCAAACACGCTCAGCGGCATTGCATAGCGGTCAGCAACATGGCTTAGAATGACTGCAGAAGTTACACCTGTTATCTGACTGTCTCTATGGCACAAGGTGTAAATATGTTGAGATAAACAAGAGAGAAGATAGGTAAATCAGAGTTGGAGTCCCACAGTAGTTATTTTTTACTGTGGAATGGTCATAATGATTATTTACAGAAATGGTCATAATGATTATTTACAGAAAGAATACATGTTTGCATGCCTTTTACATTTGCACATTGCCTACCTATGCGCAGTCAGGGTTTACAACTCTGGATAGTACTGAGTGTAGAAAATACACCTTCTGCTAGCTTGCTCTGTGGTACTAGGTGTAAGTTCAATGAGTTCATGGTCAGAACACAGGTGAGCTAGGGTTCTACTCGAGCACAGTGCACTTTTTAGTTAGGGTGTCCCACTGTAATTTTTCCAAAAATTGTGATTATAAAGGTAATACTGCATACCAATAACTATGTATAGCAGGTTGACTGAGCATAGACATACAGTTTTATGTATTGTATGTATTATATGTGTAACTGGTTTATCATCACAGTGATGATTATGTAATTAAGATGCAGCTGCATATTTTTGATGGACACAATACTTTACTGACAATCTACACCCCTTCCATAACCCAAGTATAACAATAAAACAAAATGTTTTGTGAGTTATGTACCACAAATGCATTAATAAAGTAATGCAAGTCTATACATTTCTAGGATATTGTCAGGCATTACTCCTGCATCACACCTGCGAATGCATAAGCCAGGACCTTGTAATGTCACACACATACAGACTTAACTGAAGTATAGCACCAGTCCTCCTTTAAACTGTATATCTGTGATCACCATGACTGGCAAACACTTCTTCTGTGGCAATGAGGAGTAATCACCTGTGTGGAAAATTATGCATTCTTCTTTACATAGGTTTGAATCCAACTTTGTACAAATTATTTTTAGCACTGTGCAGGTCCCCACAAAATATGTAAAGTCACCTCATTGATCCTTCCAAAGTCATGGCTTAAAATCCAAGTCATTTATCATTTCAGTGTTGACCAGTGGACAGAGTGTGATGAGGTGTAGCAGCAACATGCCATAAATTAACGGCAATTGTCAAATTATCATTGCTGCTTCATAAACTCCCTTCCTCTTTGGTTGACAGTATTTCTGTCCACCTAACATCAAGCAAACCCAGCTGGCATGGTTGTGTGTGTTTACGCACTGGTCATAAAATGCAATATCATAAATTGGTGGGAAAACACTTGTACTGTTGTTGGAGGACCTTTGCAGACATGGCAGGAGATGGGAAAGATGATGCCAAATTTAGGGCACAGAGGTGGGGTGTGGAGGACTCCAAAATATTTGTTGCACTCCTCATGAAGCACTACAGCCATAGGATGCTGTGGGGGGGACTATACCAGGTCTCGGTACAGTATAAGGGTTGAGATTTAGAACAGTCTAGCCAAGGCTGTTTCCAGTGCAACTGGCATACCATGCACTGGGGAGCAATGCAGGTACCATTACATTGACCTGAAATGATGCAAGCAGGCACAACTCGACAAGTGGCTGGATGAGTTTAGAACTGCTCACATTCCACAGTTGTGTAAGTATACAGATAAAACAACTGTAAATGTTATGGAAATCTGTAGATAACCAAGACTGGTATGCATAATGCTTTCATGTCTCTCTTTCTGTCCTTTATTTTACAGCTGCACAAGATATTTCAGTGAACAGGGGGGCACATGCCGAGAGATTGGAGAAACTCAGAGGCAAGGGGTATGTATGTAGAACAAATGAACATGATTGTATTAGATATACTGGTATTCTGTAGATTAGTAACAGCTTAACCATGCAGATCTTAGCTGTAAAGGCAAGTATGCATGCATGCTTTCTTCTGCAGCTCCTGGCAAGTGTAATACTGTATTCAGAGTAGGTGGGTTCAGTTCCCATAAGTAACCTATACATTCACATTTAACAAATATAATTTTTAATTTTTAATTGTAGCAATATTGACTTTAATGCCATGTTGCTACGTTATTCTGTAGTATCTTTAAAAGCATATGTGGAATGTCTGCATATTCAAAAGATTACTTGTAACAATTCAAAATCCTTTTTGGGATTGGGAAAGCTGTATAGCTAATATAATAATAATAAAAGTATATTTATTGCAAAAAACCATGAATGCGACATAGAATGGTTCTAATAATCTCATTTCTTTCTAGTCTCACCCCACCCCTTATCTCTTGTCTTTTTTTTTTTTTTTTTGTTAAATGGAAACACACCATTATGGTGTCATACTTTTCTACCAACAAAACAAATGCTTTTCAGCACAGGGAGATAGGTCAGCCACTGCAGCTTAGCCTGCCAACCCTCCACTAGCTGCAGCACCAACACCCAGCACCTCTGAGGTGCAACCTGACAGTACTGCCTCAACAGCCCCTGTACTACCTGGCCCATCCACTTCAAGTAGCATTGTACTAGCTGCTGGTGCATTGGTGTGCTTCAGGACTATTGGAGGAGGTGGTGATTACATGACCTGTCAGGAGCTGCCAATGATGGTGTGTGATATTATAGAAACTGGCATTGGTGCCAGCATCAGCCACTGGAGAGATTGTTCATTAGAATGGAAGAGAGACTCCTACGTCAAGCAGTCTCGCATGGGATGTCCTCTACCTATCTCCAGTCATAGTGCCCCCAACCTTTTGTGTCCATCATCATCCCTGTTTCTGTCTTTTGTCCTGTTTGTCTTCACCTGCTTTCTCACCTGCCCTACCTACCTGACCCTGACATTCCTATGTCCCTTCCCCAACATTCCTCTCTTCTTGAAATCTCAAAAAAAAAAAGAATTGTCCCATATATAGCTCTCCACTTTGCATATGCGTTTTCTCAACTTGATTTGGTCCAATTGGCTATACAGCATTATTGCATTGTTGTCAACCATCTGTGTTGTGGTGACAAATTCATCCCATTTTCTATGCATGTTCACATTATGATTTTAAAGAAGTGGATATCTGTGGTTCTTCCCTAATTCCCTCCTGCAGATTCCTTTATTGTTACCCCTTTGTTCTTATCTCAGTTTGCTCCCTCCCCTTTTCACCAGTTTCCTTTTCTGACCCATTTTCACTCTTTTAACTCATCAAAAAATAAAATTGCATACTATACACATGGCCAGAAATGACCCCTAAAAAAGCCTTCACTTTTTGTCCTCTGCATTTGTATGGAGTTTGGCATCATGTACCAATGCCAAGCAGCAGCGAATGGCTCTATAAGTCCTATGTCAAAACCTGGTGAGTTTTTGCCATGAGTTGCAAACGTCCGGTTATTTCCATGAAATGTTGCTTAAATGCACTGCACTAAAGGAACACAGAGTTAAAGCAGAGTAAAGGTACCACTTTGAAGCATTTACTTTGACAGTTCTTTAGAGTGCTTAATGTAATAAAATACAACTTCCTATGTGGAGTGTGGGCATAAATCACTTGACTGAATATTTTTATCTTGCTAGTAGCATCAAGGGTTCAATTCCAGATGCATCTCGCATCATTTCTTAGTGTGCTGCTTTACGTGTATGATATATTTAATCACTTACATCTTAACATTTGCCATACTTATGAGTTCTCATGGAGATGTATTGAATGCTGGCCAGAAATGAATATTTGAGGTGACATCACTCCCCATAACTATCACATATTTATCCAATATTGTTCTGCTGTCATAAGTGTGTTATCCCTCTCCTAACCCTTGTTTGCTCTGATGCCACTCACTTAATGCTGCACAGCTTGGCAGCTTAATATTGACAGCAGACTATAAATGATTCCATGAATGTTCCATTATGTTAATTTCTCTTTGTATTTATCCCTTCACTCCCACCCCTCTTTACGTGTGTGCATCTATAAAGTTGATGTATGTACAGGTCATGACATGATTTCTGCAAACTGACATGACTCTGCTGATGGATAATACAAATATGCTACCTTGATTAAATAGTTTATCTATGCTCCTGTAGTATTCAAGGTTTAAAAATCTGCTGTACAGTTCTCTTTATGTCATGTTCAGGTGATGATGGATAAAATGTTCATCTAATATGATATGGAAACTGCCCTTAATGTGAATCATACATTTTCAGGATATCCGGCATTACACAAGTAGCATATCTGCTGAGTCACAGCAATCATTTAAAAATATGTACCACCCCTTGTAATTTCTAAAAAGCTGTACACAATTAACTTTTGATTTGCAATGAGCCCTGAATAATAGCTAATAGTTGTACAGCTGTATTGAGGTAGGCATTACTGATAAAATTTAGGTAAAACACATACTTTACTGTAGTCATTGATGTTCACATTTGCAGTCCTGATCACATTTACTTAGCTCGTGCCATCCTGACACCATTTGTAAAAAAAGAGAATATCCTGAATTTGACAGTAGGTGTAATTTCCACACTCACTACTGTCTAGAGTGCTGACGGACACGCCTCACCAATGAACCTTTTTGTGTGAACCAAATTACATCTTGCACTTTTTACCTTAAGCATAGGGCCACATTTGCTTGATACTTAACATTGCATTAACAGAGAAGGCAATGGCAACAGTTGTTTTGTAATAAAACTTTGGCCACAACACTTTACAAACTACGCCATGAACAACACAGAATCTGTCAGCAATTTCTCTCATAAAATATCTTACAAAGTACTTCACAAGTTGAAGTTTAATTCATGAAATATGAATCATCCATGCACTAAGATTTTGCCATCATCTGTGCCAATCAGTTTCTCGGCAATGTGCTATATAAAGAGGTATTTAACATGGCTTACTCTGGTTAATGGGCTGTTATTTTCCATTACATGGCAAGACATTCATAAACACAAGGTAAGGGCAGGGATATATGTGCCTGACTTAACATGTACTTTCTGAGATTCAAATGTGCACTGCAGCAATGCACTTGTAAATGATATTTCAGTACCTGGGCCATTGCCAAGCTTTCTACAGAAGTAAAGGACAATAACTGCATAGTTGTATTTGTTACAGGTTTATACTGGCACTGAACATTGGTCATCCATGATCATATCACATTGATATTGTCATTAAATTCTATTAATGTGGACATGACTTCATCTAAATATGAAGTCATATACCTCCACCTTTGCAGTACTGCTGTTTCCAAAGTTTGTGTGTATGTGTGTCTGTGAGTGTGTTATCTAAACAAACTCCGAAGAAACAGGTACATGTTTGTTTAAGTTGTGCAAGATGCATTCATGACAGCTTCTTTCAATTAGGTTATCAGGATGCATTTTAATTTTTATTTTTGAAAATTGCAATCATACATTCATATCCCAAGTCCTGCCTTTGCACACAAGTCTCATAATAGTATATGGTACCTGTGACACTATGGTGATATCATCCTATATAAAGAACACTGTGATGGTGATAAATCAGACCAATGCGATGATGTGAATGTTAAATACTGTGTTTTCCAGCTTGTGTAACTGGTTAGGCAGGGCATCAAATCACATAATAGTCAACTTGTGTGTTTCTATGTTTTAGTGTATTTGTATGTACAGAGTCAGAAGAGCTTGACTCCATCTCCTGCTGCCCTTGCTGAAATATCATTCAGAAAATACTTTTGTAATGAAACACAACACATCAGTCTAATAGTGTTAAGGTCAGACTTGTGTCGTGGTGCTACAGTTTAGTACTGTGTTCTCTAACTTGTGTAACTAGTTACGAAGTGGCTCTAGTCTCACTACAATCAACTTGAATGTGTGTGTGTGTGTGTGTGTGTGGGTGTGTATGTGTGTGTGTGTGTGTGTGTGTGTGAGATCATTCAACTCATTATGGAGACAGTTTTACATGGGGATGTGAGTCCATATGTATAATCCCCTAACATCATCTCAGCATACACTGATGAAGTCATCCCCTGTAAAGTGCACTCTGATAATGTTACTGTCAGACTTGTACTATGGCACTAGTGTTAAGTACTGGTTCTCTGGCTTGTGTTTAGGTAAGGATTCTAATCTCAGCTCAGTCAACTTGAGCCTGTGTGTGTGAGTGAGTGATCATTCAACTTTCACTCTGGAAACAATTTTACATCAGGATGTGAGCCCATATCTATATAACTAAATCCTCCACTATCATATTCTCAGCATACAGTGATGATGTAATCCCCTGCAAAGTGCACTGTGACACTGTTAATGTCAGACGTGCTGTGGCTCTAGCATTAAGTACTCTGTTCTCTAGCTTGTGTGAGTAGTTAGGTAGAAGATAAAATCTCATGACAGTCGATGTGTGTGTGTGTGTGTGTGTGTGTGTATACGTTCAGAAGAACTTGACTGCAGGTCCTGCTGCCCTCTCTCAAGCATCATTCAGAAAGTACTTTTACACTGGTACTTTACTCCACAGCAATTTCATACAGCCCTTGCCACATCATCTTCTTAGCATACACTGATGATGTCATCCTCTACAAAATGCATTCTGATACTGTTAAAGTCAGATTTGTGTCTTAGCACTAGTGTTAAGTACTGTGTTCTCTAGGGGTTCTAATCTCACAGCAGTCAACTTGAATATGTGTGTGTGAGATCATTCAACTCTCACTCTGGAGACCATTTTACATCAGGATATGAGACCACATCTGTCATCGTCCAACATCATTTTCTCAGCATACACTGATTATGTCATCCCCTATAAAGTGCACTCTGATAATGTTAATGCCAAACATGTGCTATGGTGCTAGAGTTAGTACTGTGTTCTGTAGCTTGTGTTACTAGATAGCTAGGGGGTTCTAATCTCACAGCAATCAACTTGTGTGTGTGTGTGTGTGTGTGTGTGTGTGTGTGTGTGTGTGTGTGTGTGTGTGTGTGTGTGTGTGTGTGTTTGTGTGTGTGTGTTTTCCTTCAACTGTCAGTCTGGAGACAATTTTACAGTGGGATGCGAGTCCACATCTGTGTCGCACAATCCTCCCAACATCTTGTTCTCAATATACACTGATGATATTATTCCCTATAAAGGGCACTCTCACAATATTAAACTCAGATAACTGTGGTGTCACTGTCATTAAAAATGTGCTCTTTGGCTAGTGTAACTAGATAGGGTGGGGTTCTAATCTCATAGCAGTCAATTTGATTTTGTGTGTGTGTGTGTGTGTGTATGTGTGTGTGTGTGTGTGTGTGTGTGTGTGTGTGTGTGTGTGTGTTCCTTCAACTATAAGTCTCTGAGACAGATTTATAAAAGGGTGTGCGTATCACACACTCCTCCCAAAAAAAAATCATCTTCTCAGCACACTATGATGATGTCACCCTCTTTAAAGTGAACTCTAGCACTGTTAAAGCCAGACATCTGTGGCGCTGCTAGTCTTATGTTGTATGGATTCCAGCGTGTATACCTATACAAGTGTTGTGTTTAAATCTGGCCTCATTCAATATGTGTGTGTATGGTTGGTGGTGTATTATAGTCATTGTATGATGTTTTGAATCTCTTTTCATTTGACTTCCATTCATGAGAACGTTTTACATAGCCCCATGAATCCAACGTCCCCTGTTCTCTCTGTACAGATACCATCCTTGCTACAGAACGCTGAAGATATCATAATCTCAAAGATGCATACACACATTGTGAAGGAGAGCCCCTACATTACCCTGTGCAAGGTGTGACATCCCCTCTGTGGGTCAATAATAAAGGATCCTGAATCCTCACCACTGACACTGGAGATGGAAGTTCACATGGAACAAAAATAGATACACGCAGTATTTCCAGATGCAGCTATCTGCATCAAGCACAATTTCCCTTAAAATCTCACAGGGATCACACTTAGTCTGGAGTCTGGATTTCTCTCTCTCTGTCTCCTTCCAAGTCCCAGTAAGAATTCCCACTGGCAGCTATAGAGTTGAGTCCCTAGCCGAGTGTCCAAGTCAAGTCCTCCAGCACCCTCTCTGTGAAACCAGTGCTTTGTGTTCCTGCTCCAAACAGCTGACACACACAGTCTTTGAGATTTAATTTTCACACACACGCGCAGACACACACACACACACACACACACACACACACACACACACACACACACACACACACACACACCTGGAAAAGCTGGCAGAGATTTACTAGCTATGCCCCCTTCTGCCCAGACCATAAGGTAGTTACTGCCACCAGACACTCCAAAGGCAGCTACTCTAAGGGTACCCAATTATACTGAGTGAAATTTATATTAATACAAATGGTTGTGTTTTGACTAATGCAGTGAGGCTTTCATGAGTGGCCACAGAGTCACCATATAGATATGAATATTCTCAAAGGTTAAAATCTTCTCTAAAAGGCCAGCCACAATAAAAAGTTTAAATATATTTAATAATAAAAAAATGACAATAAACCAGAGTTTCAGTCACAGGAAATATTAAAATAACACAGATGAACAGATATTGAAGAAGTTTGTATTGGTGTATTAAATGAATGAAAGCACTAAAGGATTTGTGGTCCAGCTCTTTTTTCTTATTGCTTGTGACTGGTTGCTGAATTTCACATTTTACATTGTTTTTTGAGAGGTGTTTCGGGTTTTTTTTTTTTTTTTTTTTTTTACAGATGAACAGATTCACACAGATACAAAAACAGTACTTAACTAATCTCACTATATTTGACTGATCTAAAGAATTACTATTCCCTGGTCACTTACTAGAGCAAGGCAAGATGAAGTAGGTGAGGGGTCCTTCTATGTCTGGTTTCAAAAACAGAGTGCTTTAGGACTTCAGTCTCATCTAATATTAAAAAACATAATTTCAGCGATGGATTACAGAATGACATCACATAACATCTGGTCATCTGACTTCTGGTTCCCATGCTACCCCCTTTCCTGGCATCTGACCCAAAATCTCACACATATGTGTCAGTAATACACACACATATAGAGCTTTGGTAAGATCTGTTGCAGCTTCTGAAAGTCATAAAACAATAAAACACTTTTGCTCTTCTTACAGGACCTAATAAATCATTCTCTGGCACAGACATTTCGTCTCTGGCTGCAGATAAAACTGCAAGATAAAATATTTATGGCCTAAATTAATTAATTTAATTTTTTACTTTTTTTTTTTAAATTAGCTGGACTGAGGTTAACCTCTTCTCTTCCAGTATCCTCTGTTAACATATATATATTTCTTCAGTTACCACAGTACAGTCTTATATAAATGTATATGTCTTTTCTTTCCAGTAGGATACACTGTTGATACATTTTTAACACAGGCAACTTTACAAATACATTTTCAGCACAAGAATCTGTACAAATCAGTTTGATATTCAACTGACATATAATTCTTTACAAAATTCCAACTAGCTATGCTGCCATATGTTACATTCACTGCCTCCTTCTCCTGGCATAGTTGGCAATACCTTACATAGTCTCACAAGCTGCCTCTAGACCACTGGATGTGTGATTGTTGTTTCTGTCATGGGGTGGTGGTGCACATGTCACATATGGATAGAGGCAGTCTGTAATAAAATCAGATACACACACATACGCACATAAATATAATATCTTCCATTACATAGGTATAGTAACTTTTGTTTAAATGGTCTAATAATGGTTAGGGTTTTATGAGCTCTTGACCATTTGCCTGGTAACACCTTGTGACCCTCTGAAAATTGCACATATCAATGTTTTCATCCACATGTGTTATGTTGAGGTGTGGATATACTGCAGCCCTACAACAGTGTATTCCAGTCTGTGATTTAAGCTACTGTACTGATGGCCGCTGCTGTCATTTGTTACATGTTCTTGCCATAACAGCTGTAGTAATATGCCTCCTGAGGACTGTTGGCATAGGATGATGCTATGCATATTGTTCCATTTGTAAGGCATGTGTTCTTGTAATAAAGTATATCAACATTCTACACAGTTCACATTCAACCATCACAGTGACAGCTGCAGTATGTCACAAATGTGCATGTGTATACCTAGCATCTGGAAATGTTATCTGACATATAGCAATATTACGTCATACTGATTACATGGGCACATATGCCTGGGTTCATCCACATGTTGTAATGCTGTTATATACACAAACATATGACATGTTCACTTGCAACCTTGAGGAATTCATTGTATACACAATTGTGTTGCTATTCACAAGGATTATTCAGATTTTCCACAGCAAAATTGTGGGACTGTCATTATTTGCATCATTAAATGTTCTGCATGAACTGCATCCACCTCAGTTGTAATGTGTACATGTGTGGTGTCAAGGCCCTCACTCACACATTTCCGCAGCTAAATATATAGATATATGATGTACAACTAATGTAATGAAATTAAATAGGCTGAGTTGTATGACTGTGTTAGTAGTACCACTGTGTTGCATGTGATTCATACTCAACATTGCATTTGGAAGTCATGTCACAAGGCATTTTGTAACTGCATCTGAAAGCTGAAGGGGAATACCTGCCTGTGCGCAGAGCTGATGGTAGAAGGCATCACCCATACTTCACCAGAGAAAATAGACAAACTGCTAGTTGACAGATTTGGATCAAACTTCAACCCCCTGGACTTCCAAGGTGGCTGTACATTGAGTAATATCGTAATTCTAGCTCTCCCAGTGTAAAAACAGAAACCCTGCAGAGAAAGCCAGCGGACTTATATTTCTGGGTAAATTTCAGTAACTGGCTAGTAAGTGCACTGCCTGGATGTCAGGAAAAAAGAGATACAAAGGACCTGAAAGAAAATCAACAACAAAAAGTGAGGGAAAAACACTGACTGG
Source organism: Protopterus annectens (assembly GCF_019279795.1). Taxonomy (NCBI): domain Eukaryota; kingdom Metazoa; phylum Chordata; order Ceratodontiformes; family Protopteridae; genus Protopterus; species Protopterus annectens. The sequence continues at coordinate 90,664,395 of NC_056727.1, read as the reverse complement.
GAGTAGTACTGCAGCTGTTCAGCAAAAAAAAAGCAGTGCAAGCTCCAGACATGACTTCCAATAAACTAGAGCAAAGTATAAGACAGCTGCACACAGACCTGATTAAAATAAACAAAACACCGGTGGATAATAATCAACTGAAATAACAAAAGGCTGGAAAAATTAAAGAAGCTTTAAACAAATGTTCAGATGAGGTAGTAAAATTGCAAAAAACAGGTTGAAATTAAGTAAAGGCTGGCTGAATATGAGACTGTTCAAGAAGAGCTGTTTCAAAAATAATAGCATTAAAGGACAGAGCACGTAGGGAAAACCCAGGATTGTCTGCTGTATCAGAGAAGCTGGAAGGAACAGACTGTATTTATTTTATGAAAGCACAAATAAGCAACTGGACTGCTATTCCACAACAGGAGTTGTTAATTGAACAAGGTACTAAAAAATGAGAGACAGCAGTGTGTTTGTGGAGAATGATTACTCACTGTACACCAGGCAGAAGAGGTGTCAGTTTATTTCACTGTTTAGGGTATGTCAGGAAGCAGGTGTAAGATTCAAACTGCTGAACCCAGATATCTTCAAAATATTCTTTCATAGAGGGACAAAATCATTTTGATGCAGTACAGGCTAAGGAGAAATTACAAAAGTTTGTCCAACAAACAGCTGTGAAACAGGAGATTCTGCTGCTTCTTGTTCTGGTAATAAAGATCACAGAGAGACTGTGCCAGTGAAACATATTCCAGTGTTTCAAAGGACAATGTTTGAGAGAATGAAAAAAAAAGCAGAAGAGATGACTAGTAGAATATAGAGTACATTGGAAATTAAACATAGACAGGATGTGGGAGATGGAGATTGAGGAATAAAACCAGTAAATTGGAAATTGACAAATGTGGGATTACAGAGCAATAATTATATTTGTAAAATATGACAGAACAAGAACATCTGGAAATATTGGACTTTTTTGACTTTGTTAAACTTGTAGAAGCTCTAAAGCTTATGTCCTACATGTCATTAATGTTCGGAAAAATACTTAGGAAAGGGAAAGAGGCGTGAAAAAATTAACTGTAACCAAAACATTTTTTTCCTAATATTAATATTTTTATAGTACTTGATTTTCTATTTTGCATTCTATAAAGTAATTTTTTCAGTTATTTTTAAGTGTAATGGGGATACATGTAAATAGACGTTCCTGTTTTTTCTCTTTCTCCTTGTTTAGTTTTAAGAAATGTAGACACTGCAGTGTAAAAAAAGAAGACAAATCTCATCAAAAGAGTGTAATAAAAGAAAAAAATGCATGTACTTTTTCATTCATGCATTGTGGAATGACTGGATTAAGGCTCTTAGCTTGATCTAGTAACAAGTTTTAAGAGAAAGTGAGTAAATGAAAAAGAACATAGAATATTGTAAAGTTTTTTTTAGCAAATAAATGAATGCTTAGTAGCAACTCTGTATCTAGTCCTCATGTCTCCATGGAGACAATCAGATAAAGAGAAATAGCTAGGATATAATGTTTTCTGAAAGCATTCAAGTGTGTTTTCTCAGCTGGGAGAGCTATAAAGATAAGACAAAAACAAATAGCACTTAGTAGTAACACAGGCTGTACCATGCTTCTTACTATGAATAACCTTTCTTTTAGGTTAATCCAAGTATTTGGATGTGTCTGTCAGTTTGGGTCACTTGCTCCTATTAGGAGAGTAAAACTTCAGTATTTGAAGATGTACATAGTTTTGTGTGTTGGTATTTATTGGTATTACGTTAATAGGTTTGTTTTAGGGGTATTGGGGTGGGTTTTTTTGCAGGGCTTTCAATAAAACACAGAGTTTTGTAAAATGTGACATAGGCTCAAATGAATATGACAAGAAGCAACTGTATAAAAGATCAACCTGCCAAGCATTGTATGCATGTAACTTAAAAAAAAACTGTTGCACATAAAAGGTGTGAATAATAAATTAACACAATTATATTTTCTGTTTGTTTGTCTTTTTGGCTTTTCCCAGTTAGGGGTCGCCACAGCGGAACTCCGGTCCGCTAATGATTGGCAGTAGATTTATATGGTGCCGAGTTGCCAGCCCGATGCCCAACCTTCAGCGAAGGCACGCCCATTCATGCATGTCTTTTGGAGGCCACTCGACCACGGGGAGGACATGCAGACTCCACACAGAAGGCACTCCAGCCGAGAATCGAACAGGAGAACCTCTTGCTGTGAGGCAACAACGCTACCACTGTACCACCGCGGGTATACAATGATGTTTTGTCTTTAAATGTCAATGGTCTCACAGATAAATGCAAAAAAGAAAAAATAATGAACTGTATTAAAAATATCTATGCCACAGGAGATACAATTAGAAAGGACTGAACATGTGAGTTTGATGAAGAAAGGTTTTCAGGTTGGTTATTCAGCAGACTACCTGGGACAAAGAAAGGAAAAGAGGAGTACTTATATTAATTGCAAGAGGAACTCCAGTAGTGAGAGAAGAGGATATAAATGATAATGGTAAAATCTGATGTTGTTGTTTTCATTCTTCCTCAGTGATGGGTCACAGATCTGACTCTGTCACATTTTTCAGACTTGGATCCTAGTCTCAGGCTCTTCCCTCTACCTATACTGCTCTACACCTTCCCCAGCTTCCACAGGTCTTGTTTGCTGCCATTGCAACTAGATATGGATTTCCAGCCTTGAGTGAGATAACTACTGTTTTCTGAAAGAGAAGTCTACATTTTTTCTCATTGTTTTTTTTTTTTTTTTTTTTTTGCAGCATAGCTATCCTCCCCTCCCTTTATTATAGTTCTTGCAGGTGTTAGGGACTGATGCTGTTGATTCCCCTTTTCCCTTTTAAGCTTTTGTCTTTCTTCTCTCATTTTCAGTGCCATTGACATTTCTAACTTCTTAGTTATTAAACTGCTTTAGATAATTTAAATAGCTAGATAGCTTCATTTTATTAAAACTTGTTAGGACAGTTTAAAGTTGTTTGTTGGTTAAGCAAGCCTTTGTCAGTAGAATTTCTCTTGTTGTTAATTGAACTCTTAAAAATGTCAGATAAACCATCAGGCTTTAAGCATTGCTCTGATTACGGACATAAAATTTCACAGTCTGATGCACATATAAAAATGTTTATTGTTTGGGACCAAAGCATCTGGGATCAGGTTGTGTTATCTGTGAGGGCTTTAATCCTAGAACTACTGCCAGTTGCAGGAACAAACTTATTATGAAAGGGCTTCTCCCTGTGTTTTCTTCCTCATCTCCAGTGGATCAAATCCACTCTAAGCCTCCTCATGGCTTGTCCCTCGAGCCAAATCTTCTAAATCCTTGCATCTGACCACTTTGGATTTGACACCTTCTTCTACTCTCTCTGATCCAAAACATCTCTTGGATCCAACTGAGATTATTATTATCACAAGCTCCTTAGGCCTTCCACTTTAAGCTCAGATCCTAGCTTCCACTTCAAGCTCAGATCCTAGGACTACTGATCTGATGGCTAGAATCCAAACTCCTCAGTATACTATCAGACCACTTTCCCAACTTTACCATCCAAATTACTGAAGACTCCTACTAAGCATTCGACGCCTGCTTCTGTAGCTTCGTCCAGGCCCTCTAGGAGTTGCTCTGATTCGGATATGGACAGGATGATGAGATTCCTCAAGGCTCAAATCCAAATGGGGGTCTTGCCTAGTGTGTCCCCTCTTGGTTCTGTGAGTGCTCCCACCTGTCCTATACAGTCTCCTTCTGCAATCCAACCAGTGATGTCGGAGCCCCAGAATCCTAGGTACCTGAGAGAGTCGGCTTCTGATCCAATGAAGCTTACTTCCTCAACTCCAACGGCTACCCTGACCAGTCCTGCTCTGATGTCATCTGATCAGAGTGGGTCTCAGGTCTTCAATGTCGGAATCAGGTCGGGAGGAGGGGTCTGATTCTGTCTGGAGACCATGGATCAAGAGTTGTCCCCATCCTTTCTTCCTCGAATGCCTTGGCTCTGAGGGAGATGGCTTGGGGTTTCTCCTGGACCATTGGCTTTTCAGATTGTAGAGGAAAGGGGTTCTCTTCACATAAAGGACCAACCTTTCTTATCTCCAATCCTTCCCTTTGCCTTGTACTGGATCTGAGTGCTGAGTCCATCATACCCTGAGATGTCTCCAGAACCTTCCTCTTGAGTAAGCCCCCCTTTCTTCCGATACCTCCCCTGAACACCCCACAGAGGAAGTTCCTTGAAAGAAAACATGCAAGAGGAGGCATACAGACTACCCGATGGAGCCCCTCATCGAAGACACAGACTTTGAGGGATAAAGATCCCCACAATCACTACCAGATGATGTCTCCTTTGGAGACATTTTAGAGATCCTTTGACAGAAAGGTGGCTGGTTGGTCCAACCTCCTCATTTTGAAGAGTTGTTGTTCTTGGAGGCTTTCAGGGCAGGCCCATATATGTCTTGGGTGACCCTCTCCCAGCAGACGAACTTATTGATTTAGTTTCCTGCCGGGCTTGGAAGGAGCCAGACATTATCGAACCAATCCCCAAATGCCCTGATAAATTTCTTGTCTCCTAAAGACAGACTGCTTTGGATTAAAGGTTTTCCTGTTGATGCCATTGTTGTGGCAGCAGCCACCAGTAAGGAGCTAGATGAACAAAGCTCCTCTGTCCACTTGCCGAACACAGAGTCTGGAGCGATGGATAGGTTTGGTAAAAGCATTTGCACCTCAGCTACCTTTGCGCTGAGATCGTTAAATTACTTGGAACATTTCTCTCGCTTGCAGAGGCATTTGGTCAAGGAACTTTCCAACTCTCTTGCAGAGACCATGTCTCATGGGGATTTCAAGAAAGTATCTCCCCAACTGGCTACTCTTGCTTCCGTGGCTTATTCCTCCATGAGGTTCATCTCCAGATGCAGCAGAGGGCACCTCACTGGCAGCCAACTCGGGTATTGCTATCAGAAGACATGCCTTGATGAAGCTTTATGACTTTGCAGAACCTTTCAAGGCATCTTTTATCAGTGCAATACACACTGACAACACTTCAGTAGTCTGGTATGTCAACAAACAAGGAGGAACCCGCTCATACCCCTTATGCAGAGAGGCCATGAGGGTCTGGGAATGGGCGATATCTTCAAACTGCTTTCTAGTTGCAATGCATATAGCAAGGAAATCCAACGTTCTTGCAGACAAATTCAGCAGGTCCATCTTGACCCCTCACGAGTTGTCCCTCAGTCAATCAGTGGCAAATCTGATTTTCAGACATTGGGGCCAACGTTGCTGCGACCTCTTTGCTTTCCCTCAAAACAACAAGTGTAGTAAGTACTTCGCTCTAATCCCTCCGGGGGAGTCACCAAGGGATGCTCTAGTTCTCGATCGCCCCCCCCCCACTCTCCTTTATGCTTATCCTTTGCTTCCTTTGATCCCAAAATTCCTGGAAAAAGCCAGCAGACTGAAGAGCTCAGTCATCCTCGTTGCCCCCTTTTGGCCTCATCAAATTTGGTTCCCCTTTCTCTTGTTTCACCTGAAATATCCTCCTTGGATTTTGGAGCCCGGCCAGGACCTGTTATCACACCCTCAAGCTAACTGCATGGTTTCTCTTGAAGGTCCAGGCTTGCTTCCCCTGTTTATGATGTAGTTTAAGCAATTTTTGTGTGACATATATATAGGTGTTTCTATGATTTGCTTTTAGATAATGCAATGAATTTTATTGGTTTTTTAAACATTTTTATTACATTGAATTCAATGGGCATTTTGCTCAATTTAGTTTAATTAAGTGCACTTTTAAATAGTTTGAGAAACATAATTGCTAAATAGGATAATGAGTGCTTTAGTTATTTGTATAAAAATGCATTATGGGTATGTATCAATTGAGGTCTGAAGAAACGTTTGTTAGAATGTAAAAGCGCTAACCGAATTTACTTATTTAATAAATTGTTTTTTGCTGTGCCAGCCGTGGAGTGCTCCTTTTGTTTATATACATTTACTTCTTCTTCTATTGGAGCACCTTATCTGAAACCACTTGTTTTTACGTTTGATTTGTGCTTTTCTCGTGGAATTAGAACATGGCAACTGGCACAATGGACACTAATAATCAGTTGTTGGCGAACACGGAGAATTCTCCATCCATTTTTAGTGAAATGCTAACTGTTGAAAACAATCCACTACTTAAACTAACTAAAAATGATCTAACAACGGAAGGGGCTAAACGGAGAAATATCCCACGTAATATGGAAGTACTCCAGCTAACTAGGAAGCTGGAGAACAATTTACATAAGTTAAAAAGTATGCAGTGGCAGAGACAGCACATGGAGGCATGCCTCTGCTTTAAGGTAATTCCGAGAGGTCTGCGAGTTTTGAAGATGCCGACGTTCGGCAATACATACCCGGAACTTCTAACTAAATGGCAGAGATTGAACATAGAAACAAGTTACAGCTACATAAGACTTTTAATTGAACAATATCAGAAAATTGAAAGCTTACTAAGTCAAGATATACATATGTTGGAAAATAAATTGAAAAATCTTTTAGACCACAATGAAATGGGAACTTTCCACAAGGATCTGAAAACCACGCTATCCTTATTAGACAATAAATTGTTACAAGATAAAAAAAAAGAAGTTGGAGAGAGATTATAGTGATTTTAAAAAAGGACAGATCTTTTCCTGGCTGAAGGAATACAATAATTATGACATTAATAATGTGGAAAATAGCAGCAAATCATTTAATATGCACCGTAAAAGTGATATGCAGACTAGGGGAACATATGCAGAGGTGACGTTACAGAATAGCATGCATTCTTCCCAGAATCAAACGGCTTTGACAACACCCACAGTCAATACAATGAACGACATGATGTCACTTTCGACCGCGGTAAAAAAATGAGAGCAGCGGAGGTTCCAAACTGAGAAAGGAAATGGCTATCGTTCATGCGACCGAAGGGGAGGTGAACACTGACCGGAGGGAGCTATCGAATGGAACTAATGAAAATAATGAAGTTACGAATACAACAACAGTAAACCAGGATGAAGGGGTCAATGTCTTGATGAACTATACACAACGAGACTCAATGAATGGGGCTGCTAAAAAAGCTGGTAACAGCAATGGATGTGTACTATTTGATGATGATACCCTCTATGAACTGCAAGGGGATCATTCTTTTCCGTATCCGATAAAACAAATGGAACGGAAGATTTGGTCACAAACGAAGCGGAAGAGCTCCGAAGAAACATACGAGTTCCAAAGGAAGTTGCTGCGCCCAGTGCAGAGGGATTAGTTATTAACATCTCAAGGTATGAGTTAACAGAAGCTGAGAGCTCTCTTTTGAATAAAGGTTTATCCTTTATTCCATCCAAACATACGGATGTGACAGACATTATTATAGATGTAAAATTATTTACAAGGAATTTAAATTTGAGACTTTTATTTGATAACAGCACTAATAATGACAATAGCACTTGCACAAATGTGTTTAAGAAACAATCTACATTTATACCACAGTCTGTTCCTATTGTAGAGGCCTTTGAAAAAATATGTGAGAATGAGCTCATTGAATTTTATACCAAAAATGAAAGATTAGATCATTATAATTTAAACAATGGTGAAAATGAAGCGATAAGGAAATTACAGCTAAATAATGACATTGTTATAAGACAAGCTGACAAGGGTGGCTCAGTGGTGGTGATGGATAAATGTATGTATACTAGAAAAATGGAAGAGCTATTGAATGAAATTGATACTTATGAATGTTTGAATTGTATGTCTCTAAATAGAGTGATTAGAAGTATACAAGAGATGTTATATGATATGCTACTTTGTAACATCATTGACAATGAATTATATATATACTTTTTAGTTAAAGAACCACTTATACCAACATATAGAGGGTTACCTAAAGTGCATAAAAACTTACATGATCCGCCCCTAAGACCAATAGTCTCTGGCAAGGTATGGTCAATGGAACCCCTCTCAATTTATTTAGAAAAACAGTTGAAACCAATGTTGATAGACATTACATCTATAATAAGGGATACAGAAGATTTCCTTTACAGTTATGCAGACTATTTAGATGGAAATACTGATGTAGGGAGAGATATACTGGTGACATTGGATGTGACCTCTTTATTTACATGCATCCCTAATAACATAGGCATTGACTATGTCAGACTGTTACTAATACAAAAGAATGTTCCAAGTGACATGGTAATAAGATACATGATGCTTTTAGAAATAGTTTTAGAAAATAATGTATTCACATATAATGAGAGATATTACCTACAAAAGAAGGGAACGGCAATGGGAACACCTGTAGCTAATTCATACGCAAATTTAGTGATGGCGTATTGGGAAGAGAATTACATTCAAAGAAATAACCCATATATAGAAAATATAAAATTTTATAAACATTTTGTAGACGATATTTTTCTTATATGGGATGATACAATAGAGAGATTAAATGAATTTGTACTATACATTAATGGAACAACTGATTTTTTGAAGTTCCAACACACATTTTCATATGAATGTATAGATTTTTTGGATGTACGCATCATGAAAGAAGATACTAAGATAGATACTGATCTATATAGAAAGGAATGCTGGAAGAATAACTTATTACATCAGGATAGCATGCATCCCAGACACATTTTTCCAAACATAGTCAAAAATCAATCACTACGGATTTCAAAATTGGTGACTGATGAAATGAGACATGATGAACAACAGAATATATTGAAAAGGAATTTTGTGGAAAGGGGTTATGATAAAACTAATATTGAAAAAATTTTCTCAGAGAGTAGTCAATTTAGAAGTAACAAAGGAAAGCCATATTTACATAGACATAATAATAGAGAAAGACAGAAAACTAATAAAACAGAAAATACTACAAAAACAAGATTGATTATACCCTACACTAACAAGAATAACACAATAAAGGAGACTATAAATAGAAATTGGCAGATGTTGATGGTTGATGATAGAATAAGAGAAATAGTAGGTGACAGACCTAATATTACTTACAAAAACACGAAGTCTTTGAAAAGGTTACTTTGTTGTGAAGAGAACAACACAAATAGTAAAGAACATCCACATTCAACAAGAAAAGGGACGTTTGCATGCAGACACTGCAACCAATGCAGCTACATGTTAAATGGAAATGAATTTATTCATCTGGACAATGGTAAAAAGATTGTTTTTGATAAGTATGCTGATTGTAGGTCTAGGGACCTTATGTATTTAGCACAATGTCAATGCTGTATATCATTCTATATAGGAAAAACAAATAGAACTCTCAGGGAAAGAGTTAGGGAGCATATATATGCTATAAATAAAGAGAATGAGAATAATGCATTGGCGAAACATGTCATTATGAAAGGAAGTAGACATCACTTCAAATTTATGGCATTGGAATTGATAATGAAAGCAGGTAGACTAGGTAATATTAAGAACTACACTGAAGAGAGAGAAAATAAATGGATTATAAGATTACAAGTCAACAAGGGACATGGCTTAAACGACAAAATATCATTGAAACCATTTCTCTTGGCCAGACCATACAAACATTGACATCATTTAGAGAAAATATCTTCCACATACACACCACTTGTTTTCCATTAATTCATGCACAACTGTTTCTAAGACATACAAGAACATATTTATACATGTTTATATATATATATATATATATATATATATGTTTTCTGTATACCTATGGTTATAAACACACACACATATATATATATATATATATATATATATATATATATATATATATATATATGTATATATATATTTTTTTTTTGTGTGACATATATATAGGTGTTTCTATGATTTGCTTTTAGATAATGCAATGAATTTTATTGGTTTTTTAAACATTTTTATTACATTGAATTCAATGGGCATTTTGCTCAATTTAGTTTAATTAAGTGCACTTTTAAATAGTTTGAGAAACATAATTGCTAAATAGGATAATGAGTGCTTTAGTTATTTGTATAAAAATGCACTATGGGTATGTATCAATTGAGGTCTGAAGAAACGTTTGTTAGAACGTGAAAGCGCTAACCGATTTACTTATTTAATAAATTGTTTTTTGCTGTGCCAGCCGTGGAGTGCTCCTTTTGTCTATATACATCCCAAAAAGCATCTACTAAGAAGGTCTACAAGAGCAAATGGAAAAGATTTACTATACGGGCTTCCAAAGAGAATATTGATCCTTTTTCAGCCCCAGTTTCAGCCATCATTCTTTTTCTTACTTCCCATTTAAGGGAGGAGCTAGTTTTTCCAGTATAAAACTTCAATTTGCAGCTATTTCCAACTTTCACATTGGAAATGATGTTCATTTCCTTTCCACTTCCAGACTATGTAAGGCATTCATGAAAGGGATTTTTCTGTTTAGACCTCCTGTAAAGGATCCTTTTCCTCCTTGGGATCTCACAGTTATACTTCAAGGCCTGACTCAGAAACCTTTCGAACCAGCAAACACTTTTCATGAAATTTCTGTCTCGGAAAACTATCTTTAGTAGCCATTACATCAGCAAAGAGAATTTTTGAACTTCAGGCCTCATCATCCAAACTGTGTTGCATTCATTTTAATAAGGATAGTGTGTCCCTTTGTGATAACCCATCCTTTATGCCTAAAGTGGCTACTGAGAATAATATTACTCTGTCTTCTTCCCAGATTTTTCTAACTAAGACGAATATGTCTTCCATTATCATGACGTGCATAGACAACTATATTTCTACCTTCATAGAACAAAAAATCTGACCAACTATTTGTATCTTACCACCCAACACTACAACCTGTGAGAGATGCACTTGTATAGCCCAACTGAAAACAAAGCTCTCTTCACCAAAGACTGGCCTAGACAGTCAAGAGGAGAAGGTAAACACTTGCACCGCACCACACTCATCACATCATCCCTCAAAACCTACACCACCAAAACACACACACACAAGCACAAAACACACACCTACATTCGCGGAGGCTCTCAGTACAAATCTGCCCAAACAACAGAGACCTCCAAAGCAGAAATGCAAGCAACCTCCACCCCCGAACACAACCCAAATGACACATAGCCCACATACTCAGTGTGCCACTCAACTACAGCCCATAAGGCATAACGTGCCCAACACTCTAGTCATAGGTGACTCTATAGTCAGGCACACTGATGTTGCACTCACCAGGCTAAACAAGGAAAAAGTTACTGTCCGCTGCCTGTCAGGTGCCAGGATCCGCCACATGCACTCAGGTCACTCCACAACAAGTACAGATATGACTCTGTCATTGTCCATGTTGGTGTGAATGACCTGAGGCATACCTCCCTGGACTACATGAAAAGAGATATGGAGGAGCTCTCTGATCTTGTAGCCCAGGCCGGTATGACCCTAGCCCTGAGTAGCATCCTGCCATCACCCAGAATGACACCACAGTACAAGGACAAAATGATTGACTTTAACAATTGGCTAAGCTTCTGGTGTCATTCTAAGGGAATCCAGTATCTGTCTGCCTGGGATGACATGATCGACAGACCATGCTGCTTTGCCAGCGATGGCCTGCACCTATCACCTTTGGGATTCTAGATACTGGCAAAGGCGCTTGCCACCCCTATAGTGCCTTTTTTAAGCAAGGTTCAAATGACAAATTCACCACCGTAACAGGTACAAGCAAGCAAAATCTGAGGGTAATGCTACTCAATGCTAGAAGTCTAAACCTCAAAATGCACTCACTCGAGGCACTTCTTAAAATGGAGAACATTGACATCTGTGCAGTGACAGAGACCTGGTTCAAAGTTCCAGACAGCACCCCTGCAAACTCCTATAATTCATACCACGCCTTTCGGCCACCAAACCCAGACCGAAACACTAAAGGTGGAGGCTTGTCCATATTCATTAAGGATATCCACACCTCCATGCTAGTTGCTCAGCATAATGCATCCGAGATTATCCAAGTTCAAGTAACTGTGGGCAAAACCGCAATCCAGATTGTAGCTTGCTACAGACCCCCCCACCATGTCCCAGGATTCCCACTCCTCTTTTCTTGATACACTGGAAAATATTAAGGTACAACCCAACACTCTAATAATGGGTAATTTCAACTACCCTACCATTAACTGGGAAAACTACTCATGTGCCAACTCGTTTGCTCAACGTTTTCTGGAACTCATCAATTCCAATGCCTTGGATCAACTTATCCACACCTCCAACAGGGGCAGCAATATCCTAGACCTGGTCATCACCAACATGGGTGACGGGTGTTCCACCCCAGAGGTCAGCTCCGACCACAAGCTAATCACCCTAGACATCCACATTCCGCTCCTACCCCCCAATTAGGAAAACAACCGTAAAAAATTTCTCCAAAGCCACTTCACGCTTCTTAAGACAGAAGTGGCAAACTTCACGACACCCATGCAGATGGACAATAGAGGTACAACTGCTAAATCCTACACAAATGCACTTTATAAGCACTTACACGAGTGCATGGATAGTGATATCCCTAACAGAACCAAGCTGCTATCCTCCAAAAAAAGGAAGCCAATCTGGTGGTCTTCTGCCATAAACAAACTCTACAACAGAATAAAGAAACTGTTGCAAAAAAAGAGTAAAATCCCACGATTGGAGGAACTCCCTGGTCAGCCTCAGTAAGAAGCTGAGATCCCTCATAAAATCCTCCAAAGCTAGTTATGAAAACAAAATTGCCACTGATTCTGAAGACAACCACAAAGCATTCTATAGCTGTGTCAAGAATCTCTATGGCAACACTCAGATCTGCTCTGAGTTACAGCACAATGACACTAAATATACAGAACCAACTGATATTGCCAACATCCTGGCAAATAGGTTCAGTGCTAACTTTACCCCCCTCTCACCCCCTAAAGGGCCCATCTTTATACCAGAAGAATACAAAGTTCCTGTAATCACGGCTGCACAGGTAAAAACCTCACTCTCCAAAGACAAGAACACAGCATCCATGGGACCTGACAACATCCCAGGCTGCCTTCTACATGAACTACAGAATGAACTGGCACCCCACCTAAGTACTATGTTCAATCATAGCCTCACCTCAGGCTTTGTGCTCATTGAATGGTGCACTGCAACAGTTATCCCACTCCACAAAGGGGGGGGGCACAACAGACCCCGGGAATACCGCCCCATTAGCCTGACAAGCCTCGTCTGCAAGGCCATGGAACGTATCATCATGGAACTCATAAACAAAGACATTGGAGATCTCCACACTCTGGACCCCACACAGTTTGGGTTTATAAAAGGCAGATCATGTCTCCTAAACCTGATAGACTTCTTTGAAATAGTCACCAAAGCCATAGATGAGGGTAAGGTGGTTCACACAGCCTATCTAGATCTAACACCACCCCCACTCTGGAATTATAGATAAACTCACTAAACTAGGTATAAATACCTATGTCACAAGATGGGTTGCCAACTGGCTTACTGACAGAACCCACACTGTGAAAGTAGCAGACTCCAAATCAGACTTCAGATCAGTGACAAGTGGAGTACCACAGGGTTCAGTCCTGGGTTCTCTCCTGTTGGGTATCTACTTCTCTGAAGTACAGGCTAACACAGAAGGTCTTTGGCTAACTAAGTTTGCAGATGACTGTAAACTAGGAGCCATAATCAAAACTCCTAACGATGTGGACATCCTACAAAAGGGCCTCACTGAGACAGATGTCTGGTGTCAAAGACATGGTCTCAAGCTCAATGCCAAAAAGTGCATTGTCATCCCCTTTGGTAAAAACTCTGTACCCATGAACTATCACATAAGCGGTAGTCTACTTAACACTGAAAGTGAGATAAGAGACCTTGGGACACAGGTGGACAGAAGTTTTTCCTTTGATAATCACATCGCCACAGTGGTCAGGAAATCCTTCTATGTGGCACACCTCATCACAAAAGGTCTCTCATCCAGAAAAAAAGAGGTCATTGTTCCCCTCTACTCATCACTCATTAGACCCATTATAGAGTACAACGCCCCTTTTGGTGTGTACCTCACACAAGACATCTACAACAACTGGAAAGGCCGCACAAATATCTCACAAAGAGGATTACTGGCCTCAAACAGATGCCTTATGCAGACAGTCTCAAAAAACTCCAGCTTTACTCCGTCACATATCACCTACTCAGAGGCGATCTCTGCCTAACATACAAAGCTATGTCAAACCCAGAGCTGTTGGACATGCTCCACTTAAAGAAATCCCTATCCTTCCGAGCTACACGCTCTATGGACCTAAACCTTGTCACCACAATAAACAGAACATGCTGGAGGGATAGATTCCTGTCCCAGAGACTTCCCATACTCTGGAACAGACTACCTATCTATGTCAAACAGAGCTCGTCATTAGCACTCTTCAAGAAAAATCTTGATGATTGGATGGGTAATAGGAAATTCACCCTGGGGATCACTTCTGTGGTTCTGCTTGACAGGGGCACAGGAAAATAATTTTCTTGGGTGGCGAAAGCCAGGGTACCTTTTTGGCTGGGCTTGTATAGGCCCTAGGGCCAATAGCCTAGTACCTACCTATGAACCTAACCATTTAGGTCAAGCAGTTTCCAAGGTCACTGTGGCCAAATGGATTACTGACTTTATTTCACTTATCTATTCAAGTAATGGTCTGGAATTGCCTCACCTTCGTAGGGCCCAATCTACTAGATTTATGGCTACATCATTTGCTTTCTCCTCCAGAATGTCGATTGATGAAATTTGTGCAGCAGCCACTTGGTCAAAGACTCCTACCTTTGTGATGTATTATAAATTGGACATTGTCTCCAGAATTAGAGCTTCCTTTGGTTCAGCAGTGCTCCAGCATATCTTTCCTTGAGGCTGCCCAAGGGTTACGTAGCTGGGGACTCTGACCCATCAGTGAGGAGGAATGAAAAGAACAACATCGGATTTGGAATTTATGTACTTAACATAATTTAGCATCTGTGTTGTCCATTTTCATTCTTCCTCACCTTCTGTCCCAACTATCCCCCAACCTAGTTGCTCCTAGAGGATCTATGGACTGTATAGGAACCTTCTCATTCCTGGTTTGAGCCTCTGATATTTTTCTCTCTGTTTCTGTCTCTATGTCCAGTAGGCAATATGGCAGCAAAATTGATCTGAGGAAGCTGGGGAAGGTGTAGAGCATTGTGGGTAGAGGGAGGTGCTCAAGACTGGGATCCAAGTCTGAAAAATGCAGCCAAGTTGGATCTGTGGCCCATCAGTGAGGAAGAATAAAAATGGACAACACAGATGCCAAGTTATGATAAGTACATAACTTCCAATTTGTAGTACTAAGGGGCTGCTGGCATGTATTTACATTTTGCCTAAAACTGCTATAATGGAGCTTAAGAAAATTCTGGGAGAAATAATCCTCTTTCAGCAAGGACTGGAATTTGATTTGCAGCTGCGATGATGTGTCTGGGTGGCCCAGAGGGAAAATAAAACAAAGAAAGGCAGATTTTTGAAAATATTTGGCATATAAGATGTAAATTCAGTCCTAGAAGTTTGGAGTGAATTTACTTATAATTGCCCAAGATGTAAAAACTATTGTAGGGTAGACATATTTTACATTTCACAGGAACATGTGCATTTAATTGAAAGTCTTGATACACACCCAATAACTATTTCAGATCGTGCGCCAATAATAACTAGAATAAAAAGACAGGATAATGAAATAAAAATTAGACACTGGAGCTTTCCCACATATCTTTTGAAAAGAGAGGAATTTAAGGTATGCGTAGTGGAAATTATTCAGGAGATACTAGAGAAGATATAAATTTCTTTTGAAAATATAGCTAGGGAGCGGGATAAAATTAAAGTGGAGTTTAAAAATAGGGTGGAAATAAAGAAAGGTAGATATGGTTAAGAAGTAATAAGAATTATTTAGAGGGGCTGACAAATGTTAAAGTATTGCAGAATGGGGGAATCTCACAGAACAAGAAGAGGAGCAACTTAAGAATGGTAAACAGAAAATAAGCGATTACCTCAGTGATATGCTTGAGTTTAGAAAGATTGCTGATAAGCAACTGTTTTTTGACAATAACTCAAGAGCACAAAAACATTTAGCAGAACAACTCAGGCAACAGAAAGTAGAAGGGATTGTCTCCAAGCTTAGGGAGCATATAACCAGGAAGATAACAAAGAGATTGTGTAGAGGTATTAGAAATATTTCAAAAATTCTATGAAAGTCTGTATAAAGCAGAAAAATATGGAAAGCAAGAAAAAGTAGAAGTGGAAATGTTTATGAAAGAATTAAATATGCCAAGGTTTGAGAAAGAAGAGGCTCAGTTACTAACAGGATAGGAGGAGGTGAGATAAAACTGGTGATATATAACCAGTCCACAAGAAAGTCCCCAGGAATAGATGGTATTCCTGTGGGAGTTTGGAAGCTAGGAGGGAAAAAATGATAAAGATATGAAAGGTTTAATTTAAAAGCATTTTAATAGGAGGAGACATACCAACATCCTGGACGAAAGCAGTGATAGCTGTAATACCTAAAGAGGGTAAAGACCCACAGGTCCAGCTTCATACAGACCCATTTCAGTACTAAACCATGATTATAAAGTGTTCGTCTATAATGGGTAAAAGAATGTCAAAAGTGATGCCAAAATTGATAGATGTGGATCAACATTGTTTGTGGAGAAGAGGCAAACATTTGCAAATAAACAGAACACCGATGGTCTAGAGGGAAGCAGAATGTAAGAAACTACCACTGTTGTTGGTGGGTCTTGATGCAGAGAAAGCATTTGAGAGAGTAAGCCAGGACTTTATGAGCAGGGCAATGGAAGCATTTGCATTCACTGTCAAAATTATAAGGTTGATAATAGGATATGTGAGGGATCAGAGACTAAAATTAAAGCGGGTGGGTTCCTCACTTATAATTTCTGCTTGAGCAGAGAAACCAGGCAAGGCTATCCTTTTTTCCCTTTATTTGCATTATATTTAGAACCATTGGCAAAGAAAATAAGGGACTCAAGAATTCAAGGATATAATTGGTACGATAGTCTAGAAAAGCTGGCTGTATTTGCAGATGATATTATTTTATACCTGATAAAACCAGAAAAGAACATATCTGATGTTATCCATGTCATCATTCATCACTACAGGGTCTTGGACCCGACATCGGATCCAAGCTGGCAATATACAACAGACGGATCCAAGGCTCTGGCTCCTCCCTCTCCCACAATGCCCTGCTGCTCACTAATCCTCAGATCTTGTTTGCCATGCTCATGCTGCAGATGCATTCCTCTGGCTGTGGGCAGTTAAGTAAAGACTTTTCAATCTTTTTTGTAATTTTTTGTAGTTTTGTAGTGGTTTAGTGTAGAGTAGTTTAGTTTGCTATTTTTTATAGAGTAGATCTTCCTCTCCTGTTACTCTAGTTCTTTGAGTGTGTTTGCGTGTGGGCTTTGGCACCCTTTTTCTTCTCTTAGCTGTTAGGGCTTTGTATGTAGTTTTCATTACGTTAGTGAGTGTACAATGTCAGATAAACCTGCTATGTTTAAGAAGTGCTCCTTGTGCAGTTAGAAAATGCCTTATTCTGATATGCACAAGGCATGTGTTTATTGCGTGGACACTCCGCACCTGGAGGTTGACTGCGACCTCTGTGCTTCATTTAACCTCAGGGCCTTAGTGGAGCTCCACAAGAAGTTTCTCCTTAAGGGTCTGGTGCAAGAGGTCCTTTTGTTTCCCCCCTCGAAAGCTTCCCCTTCCGACCTGAAGAGGAAGACCCCTTCTTCTGTGCCAGTTCCCACCAAGAAGCTGTGGTTGTCTGATCCTAAGTCCCCAGATCTGATCCCAGCCTGGTCTGCCTTGGATCTGAGGTGTTCGGAGCTGAGAGCCATGCAGCTTTTGGATGGATCCAGGTCCTCTCTGGATCAGAGCCCCTCAGATCCAACCAAGGTGGGGCCAGCCTCTGATCCAACCGCTGAGCCAACTAGGTCTTCGGATCTGATCATTATTTTAGAGGAGCCTGCAGTCCCTTCCATCTTTAAGCAGAGACCACTGTCGGCTACAAGGCATCAGATCCATTCCCTGGGGCCTGTCAGTAGGTCAGGGGGGTCTTTTTCCAAGTCCACCAGCTCCTCTTCCTCCTCTAGGTCATCTAGGAGCCTTCTGCCCTCAGACATGGACAGGATGATGTGGAGTTTTCTTAAAGCCCAGATAGAGCTGGGTCTCCTGGCTACACCTGCCCATCTTGCCAGGGGAGCCTCTTCCCCTCCAGCTTCTCATTCTCCTCATCCAACCACTTTGGGTTTGGATTCCGGGGACCAGGAAGTTTACGGCCAGATTACAATGAGGCTGAGTATTCCTCCTTTCTCATCAGTGCCAAACTCCCTGGCTTATTCTGTTACTCTACCCATGGAGCAAGATGAGCCCCTTGCCGGCGTGGTCGACGGCATCTCCACTTGGCGGGGAGTGGTCTAGTACCATCCTTTCAGACTGATCCTTTCCTTTCAGCACTTCAACTTTCGATAACTCCAGACCGGTATCATTGGGGGGTCAGAGGGCAGTTTCCAAATACTTTACTTCTCTCCAGGGACTTTGCCCTCAGATGTGGGGGACAGGTCGGCTTCCAGCACCTCAGCCTTCCGGGTTGTAGAGAGGACCTTCTTAAAAGTCTGAAGTTTCCTCTGCCACACCTCCAGATCACTCCCAGTCTCTCTCTACCTCTGCTGGCGAGGCCTCTCATCCTGTCCCGGGCCAGCCCTCCTGATCGAGCCTTTGGGGGATTTCCCCCCCTGTGGGAGTCCCTGTCTCTTATGAGTCCTCCCTGGAGCCCCCACCAGAGAAGGTTCATCATAAGAGAAAGTGCAAGAGGAGGCACTTAGACTCCCCTGCGGAATCCCACACCCAGGATACAGACCTCAAGGAAGTTGATCGGTCCCCGAAATCTCTGCCTGATGACGTCTCCTTTGGAGACATCCTTGAGCTGCTAAAACAAAAGGGCAGATGGTCTCCCTAACCCCTTTCTTCGGAAGAGTTTGTATTTCTGAAGGTCTTCGGGACAGGCCCGTCTCCCCCCCCTGGTGACAAATTAGTGGATCTGATTGCCAGCAGGCCTGGAAGGAACTGCACATGGTGGAATCTGTTCCAAAGAGGGCTGACAAATAGTCCCCCTGTGAACCATTTATTCGGGAGCAAGGACATACCAGTTGATGCTATTGTAGTTGCTGCTGCCAAGAAGGAGGAGCTAGTGGAGCAGAGCTTTACAGTCCATCTCCTGAACAGGGAGTCCAGGGTGATAGACCTTTTTGGGAAGTCAGTGCATGCCTCAACTACCTTTGGCTTGAGGTCGACTATTTGGCACATATTATCCCATCAAAAGGGATTTGGTTCAGGAGCTCTCCACCTCCCTTGGAGAGTTAAATGCCAGTGGAGAACTTCAAGCAGGTGTCTCCCAAGCTTGCCACTCTGATCTCTCTGGTGAATTCCTCAATGAGGCTAATCTCCAATGCTGCGGATGTTACCTCTTGAGCTGCAGGCATGGGCATTACCTTGTGGTGTCATGCCTGGCTATACTTGTGCAGGTTCGTGGAACCCTTTAAGGTGTCATTTAATAATGCCCCCTTCAGTGGTTCCACTTTCTTTGGACCCTCTGTGAAGAACACTTTGACCTGCAGCGAGCAGGCAGGGAAGACTCTCTCTGTGGTAGGAATCAACATTTGGCCCCTGAGAAGTCCTTCTCGAAGACCCAGTGGGGAATCAGAAAGATGTGGTTCTGTAAGGTGCAGTCTCCCTTTCAGGACGCTCTGGATGAATCCTCTTCCAGAGGCAGGGGGAAAGGCTTCAATGGATGATGATGCCCTCGTGGCAGGGTGGGGGTCCGCAAAATCAGGGCTCCAGGGAACCTTTCTCTGAGCAACCTTATCAGCGCTCCTAAAGTGTTTGCCTGTCTGCTATGCCCTGGAGGCAGTCTGGACAAAAATCAGTCTCGATCAGTGGGTGTTAAGTATCATTTCCAGGGGCTATTTCATTCTGTTTTCAGAGCCCCCTCCAGTGAGAAGTTGTCTCCCTGATGTTCCACCCAGTCAGAGGGAGGTGGCCCTCAAAGAAGTTCAACAACTTCTTCTAAAAAGAGCTATCCATGAAGTCCCAGCAGGACAGAGTGCCAAAAAAGACAGGGGACCTACGTCCTATTTTGGATCTCAGCAAGCTCAGTCTGTCAGTCAAGAAGTCAAAGTTCTGGATGGTCACTGCTCAGTCCATTCTGCCCCTGTTACTCCGGGACGATTGGATGTGCTTAGTAGATCTCCTGGATGCCTACTATCACATCAAGATAGACAGGTATTCCAGGAGACATCTTCCCTTCTGGCTAGGGGCAATGATTATTAGTTCAGAGCCCTACCCTTCGGTCTCACCACAGCCCCCCAGGTGTTTACCAAATGCATGGGAGTGGTAGCAGCTCACCTATGTTTGCAGGTGCTCCAGGTCTTTCCGTACCTCGACGATTGGCTCCTCATGGCACCTTCCAGGCATCGACTGACTCAGGCAATTCAGTATCTTCTTACCCTCTTCTGCCAGCTGGGTATAACCATCAGCCTGGCAAAATCCAGCCTTAACCCCAGTCAGTGGTTGGAGTTCATAGGTGTTCAGTTGGACTCCATTTCGCAGATTGCAACTTTGCCTCTGTGCAGAATTCAATTAACTCAGCAACAGGTCACTCAGATTTTGGATCTGCCTCGCTCCCCAGTTCTTTTACATGCGGGTATTACAGTGGACCTTCGCAGTCCAATGATCAGCTCTTCATCCTCTGTCTATGACCATAAAACTGACTCTTGTGTGCAGATGTCACTTCCAGTGGTGGCTTCAGTCGCAGGATCTCTCTTTAGGCAGGCCTTTTTCTCTCCCTCTGCCCACGACCACTGTGACCATGGACACCTTCCTCCTGGGCTGGGGGGGCATTTTCAGGGAAAGACAGTCCAAGGCATGTGGTTTCCAATAGAGACCAAGTTGCATATAAACGTTCTAGAGATGAGGGCAGTTCTGTCGTTGCAAGCCTTCCATGACTGCCTCTCTTTTTACGATTACAGTCCAGACGGACAACGTCAGTTGTCTGGTATGTCAACAAACAAGGGGGAACTTGCTCTTCCCCATTGTGCAGAAAGGCCATGAGAGTGTGGGAGCCACATCCTCTGGCTGCTTCCTTATTGTAGCGTGCACATACTCAAGGATTCCAAAGTGCTGGCTGAGAGGCTCAGCAGATCTATCTTGTGTCCTCACAAGTGGTCCCGCAATCCTTCAGTGGCGAATCAGATTTTCGACTATTGGGGTCAGCCATGCTGTGACCTTTTTGCCTCCCCAATCAACCACAAATGCAGCAGGTCTTTTGCCCTGATCCCCCTTCAGGGGGAGTCTCCAAGGGACACCCTAGTCCACAATTGGCCTCCAGGTCTCCTCTACGGTTACCCTCCTGTCCCCTTAATACCCAAGGTCTTGCAGAAAGCTCAATGCCTGAGGACATCTCTGATCCTCATTGCCCCTTTCTGGCCTCATCAACCATGGTTTCCCTTCATCAGTTCTCATCTGAAGTATACACCATGGATACTGGATCCCCATCAGGATCTGATTTCTCACCCATTGGGACTTTCTTTTCCAAACCTTTGGACCCTTCACCCAACCACTTGGTTTCTCCAGTTCCAGTGATAATTAAACAGTCCACGCTGGCTTCACCCATTAAAAGCATAATTTTGGCCTCCCAGAAACCCTCTAACAGGAAAGTATGCAACAGTAAATGGAAAAGGATTTCCATCTGGGCCAGGAGCAGGAATCTGGATCCTTTTTTGCCTCGGTCCTTGATATACTTTTGTTCTTGTCATCCCTTTTTCAAGAGGGAGCAAGTTTTTCTACTATTAAGCTTCAGTTGGCAGTGATTTCTAATTTTCATGAGAGCTCCAAACCCGCCTTTTCATCTAGGCTTTGTAAGGCATTTATGAAAGGGGTCTTCCTTTTTCCTCCAATTAAGGACTCTTCGCCTCCTTGGGGCCTCACGTTGATTCTACAGTCTCTGACTAGGAGCCCTTTCATACCTGCCATTTCCTGTGATCTAAGTTTTCTGTCTTGAAAGACGATCTTTCTTTTCACTATCACTTCAGCTAGGAGGGTTTCAGATTTTCAAGCTCTTTCCATTACTCCTTCTTATATGACCTTGCACAAGGACAGGGTCTCTCTGAGAACAAATCCCTCCTCCTTACCCAAGGTTGCTTTTGAGTCGACCCTTAATCAATGCATTCAGCTTCCAGTGTTTTTCCCCAACTACTCAAACAGAGGGGAGTATATCCTTCGTACATTGGATGTCCACCGACCGCATAGGACTTAAGGATTTTCGGAAGTCAGAGCAGCTTTTCGTGGCCTTCTCTGAGGCCACTATTTCCAAATGGATTTCTAGCTGCATCTCTATGGTCTACAGTCTGAATCACCTGGAGATTCCGGGCCATGTTAGAGCCCATTCTACTAGATCTGTGGCCACTTCTTCAGCTTTTGTAGCAATGCTTTCTATTGATGATATCTGTGCTGCTGCCACTTGGTCTAATCTTCACACCTTCATATCCCATTACAGACTGGATTTAATTTCTAGGAGTAGGGTTTCTTTTGGCTCCACAGTGCTCCAGCATGTCCTTCCTTGAGGTCTTCGAGGATGTTTAGTAGCTGGGGACTCTGACCCTGTGGTGATGAATGAAGACATAGATAACATCAGATAAAGTGTTACGTACTTACGATAACTTGGCATCTGTGTTATCCTGTGTCTTCATTCATCACATTTCCCACCTGCCCTCCCCCTCCTGGTTTACTAGTGGAGGAAGTTGGAATTCGGTTTCTCTAGACCTTGATAGGAATTGCTCAGGAGTATGGTGGCAATCTGGATCTGGGGATTAGAGAGCAGCAGGGCATTATGGGAGAAAGAGGAGCCAGAGCCTTGGATCCATGTGTCGTATATTGCCGGCTCAGATCCAATGTCAGATTCAAGACCCTGTGGTGATGAATGAAAACAGAGGATAACACAGATGGCAAGTTATGGTAAGTAGATAACTCTTTTTCAATGTTGTGGAACATACTGACACAGTTTTAGATCTTTTCGGGATACAAAGTTAATGAAGTTAAAACAAAGGCAATAGCTGTAAATTATGATGTACCCACACACACATTGGTTCAGCAATATTCATATTTATGTGGACATGATAAAATGAAGTACTTAGAAATATGGGTTAAAAATGATTCCGGTGTGGCAGCCAAATATATGTGGGAAAAGACTGTACAAAAGATAATACAAGAATTGAGAAATTGGAAGCTCTTTTATATGGATATGGATAGTAAGATAGAATCAGTTAAAATGTTTTAGTCCATTTAGTCTTCTACATAGGTCAGGCATATTTTTATCAACCAGAGGAGAAACTTTGGACAGCAATTAATAAAGTGCTGAAGTATTTTATCTGGGAGGGGAAGATGGCAAGAGTCAAGTGGGATAAAGCTGATTCTTCCAATAGAACAAGGCAGATTGGGATTACCTGATTTGAAGGAGCATTTCAGAGCTGCACAGTTAAGGCTGCTATACTTAGCACAAGCAGAAACCTATAATTCAAAGTGGAAAGGGATTATGCTGAAATAGGGGAGAAGCTCAAGAAACAAGTAGAGACTGGGATTTTGGATGCAGATCTTTAAGGAGAATAACAATAACCGTACAGAATATTATATTCATAAAGTAGCAGAAGGTACCCCAAGAACTAAGCCAACACAGGAATGGAGAAAGGAGGTTCTGCTGATAGGGTGACTGCAATTAGGGATACAGACAAGTAGGCAAGGGAGGAGTTGGGATTTATTTGAGAAAACTGTCAACAGAACCAAAGTGTTAGGAGCAAGTAATTAGAGGAAACAGTAACAGAATGGCAAGAGGTCACACATTTATTTGGATTGCAGGGTACAGATTGACTTCCCTATCAAGGATTGATATCCGAGTATAGGCTAAGAGAAAGAAATAGAGGGGTCCTAAATGAAAGACCAGCACTGGTAGACTTTTTAGTAGAATCTAGAACATAAGTTGCTGTTAAAAAAGGAATACTTTAGTAGAGCATATAAAATATTGCATGATAACTATAAGAATCAATAAGAGGAGGTTAGAAAGGATTGGGAAGAGAGATTGGATAAGCAATTCACAAAGAAACAACGAGGGAATATATATGTATGTTTCCCAAATATGCAACAAAATGTAGAAGATTTAGGATTTTGCTTGGAAATGTTTACATAGGTATTTTTATACCCCAAGTAGACTCCAGAGAATTTTTCCTGAGGCAGACAGCAAATGTCAGAGGTGTGATGGGGATGGAAGAGGAAATTGGGAACATATTTGCTGTGAGTGTGATGAGCTGGCACTTTAAAGATTCCCTCCAGACTACTCTGTCAGAGATACTGGGTGAGCAAATTGGTGTATCTAGGGATAATGATTTTTCTGAGACGTGATACAGAATCAGAATTGCCTAGACATAGTAAGACCTCATTGAATCTAATTATGGTGGCTGTCAAAAAAGCAATTACTAGAAAATGGAAATCGTCTAAACCACTGTAATATAAGTAATGAATACAGTAACATAGATATAACAGCTGAAATTGAGATCTTTGGAAAAGGTCAGGAGCAAATTACATAGAAAAAATGGGAATTGTGGGAACAGTACATACAGGGGAGGAATGAGGTTTAAAGGAAGGCTGGATTTGAATGAGGTATGTAATGTTTGACTGACAATGATTGGGTGTATTATAAGTGATTTATAATATTTGCAACTAAAATTATGTCAGTATGGTTTGTGATGTATAGTGCTTGCAAGTAAGATTATGTCAATATGGTTTGTTTTCATATATATAGATGCATGATTGCCTATATAAGTGATAGTATAATAAAGATGTTTCTTGTTTAAAAAAAAAAAAAAAAACTTCAATCCCTTCTCTGCACAGGTTGTCACCTAAAGTATGCCTGCCAACATTTCTCAGCCTATCTCAAGAGAGTCGATCATGTCTGCCCTAAGGCTAAAAACATGGCATCAGTGTACCTGAAACATCCCAGGTTGCCTTTGAAATAACTTCAAACATGACTTAGCAGACCCACATGGATCCCTATTTAAACACGCCCTACAGACAAGCTATGTTCCAGCAGAATGGTGGACAGCAACAGTTATTCCTCTACACAAGGGGGCACCTTCCAACATACACAAGTACACAAGGAATTATAGACACACAAGCCTGAGTAACCTCATCAGTAAGGCCATGGAAGTATTCATCATGGACCTTATCTCAACAAATACAGTTAATCTTCCAACTATGGAACCAACCCAGTTTGGATTTGTTAAGCATTGATCATGTCTGTTAAATGTGATTGACTTCTTTGAGAAGATCAGCATGACCATGAATGAGGGAAACACTGTGTGTCCCACCTAACTTGACCTAGCTAAGACATTTGATACAGTTCCCCACTTGGGTATTATAGAGAAACTCAAGTGGGCATAAAGCCCTACATCATCAGGTGGGCAACCAAATGGCTCACCGAAAGGACACATACTATCAAAGTGGGTGAATTCACTTCTACCAAGAGGCCAATCACCAGGGGCATACCACAGTATTCTGTACTATGCTCTTTCCTCCTCAGTATTTATTTTTTAGAAGTCAGTGCAAACAGTCTTTGTCTGACCAAGTTTGCAGATGACTGCAAATTGGGGGCAACCACTGAATATACGAACGATACAGATAAATTGCATAAAGGATTAATGCACACAAATGACTGAAGCCAAAGCCATGGAGAGACACTAAACACAAAAAAAATGTTATGCTTCCCTTTTTTAAAGCAAATACCCCACCTAACTACAATATAGACAGCACTCCCCTAGGAGTACACCCAGTGGTACGTGATCTGGGTACTAAGGTTGATACTAATCTGTACTTCATCCACCCTCTGTCCAGAGTGGTGAGAAAGTCCTTATATGTGGCACAACCCATAAGTAAGGGCATGACATCCAAATCAAAGGATGTTATAATTCCAGTGTTCTCGGCCCTCATCACACAAATAATTGAGTACAAAGCACCCTTTCACATGTACTTCACAAGACACCTGCAACAGCTGGAGTAAACCCAGAGTTTTTTCACCAGGAAGATACAGATTAAAAATCAAGTCCTGCATGGAAAGATTGAAAGCCCTATCACTGTATTCAGTCTCCTACAGACTACTAAGGGATGATCTATGTCTGGCCTAGAGGGCGGTGTCCTATCTGGCCCTAATGGAAATGTTACACATTCATAAATTAAACTGCATGAGGTTCACCCATTCCAAGGATCTTAACTTAGCCTCTGACATAAATAAATCATGTTGGAGAAATATATATGTCTCTCAGAGACCAACCTTCTGTGGAACAAGCTTCCCATTCACGTAAAGCAAAGCCCTTCCCTGACCCACTTCAAGTGTAACCTAGATAAATGGATGTGTAATCGTAAATTTACTCCTGGCGTGGTGTTCCTGACCCTCGTGGACTGAGGCATTCGATATTACATATTATAGCATAGGCTCATGCCTCTGTGAACTTTGTTCCCCTAGATATTTAAAATTGTTACACTTGGGTTAAATCTGTTGAGGCTTGTATAGGCTGTTGGGCTGTAGGCTAGTAAGTCTCCTATGAACATATGAACCTATGAAGTGCAATTGCAGCCTATATACAGCTGTGGTGTTACTATACTATTTCACAAACGTACCACTACATCACATATGGATGTATGTCAGGATTTCATAGCAGTATAACATTTTGAATGGCATTGTCAGGGGGACAGTGATCTTGTCACATGTCTTGAGTTTTGACATGTGCTTATAGTGGGTGCTCCATGTATTTTTTGGTATGTGTACAGTATTACAGTGACATCTTCCTTGATCATTGACACTTGACTTTCCCCTACTGTACTTTGTGTACATGGGCATAGTTGATGCATTGCCATCATTCTCACATTCTGCTGCACCATTCGTTATAATGGATCACTTTTTAATTCATATATCAGATGCTTCAAACAATATCCATTGGTATTACATGTTCGAAAGACATGCGTAAATGGGTGTGCCTTCGCTGAAGGTTGGACATCGGGCTGGCAATTCGGCACCATAAAAATCGACTGCCAATCATTAGCGGACCAGAGTTCTGCTGTGGCGACCCCTAACTGGGAAAAGTCGAAAAGACAAACATTACATGTGTCAGATGCATGCAATACCCAGCTGTGTACAGGGAATCCACTTATAATAGTTTGGTGTTTGTATGTGTTATCCATATGACTGATATCTACATCAGCCAGAGATGCTTTAGTCAAGTGTATCACATTTGGTACACTGAGCTCCAATATTTCTGGTAGGTCATACAGAAATATTCTTTGGAATGTATACCCATTAGGATTTGACAGTGCAGACTTCCCTTCAAGTTGTTCTGCTAGATGCCTGTGTGATACATCTTTCTGTGTTGCATCCAGTAAGTATACAGCTCATTTACAGCATTGATGGCATGGGTCTTATTCTTGCAGGTGGTGATTGTGGCTTATGTGTCATGAAAACCTATGAACTGGCCATGGTTGGCCCTGAACACTGTCCCTCTTAAACTATCCAAAAAGTGGTCAGTTTTGGGGAAGGCGAATTCCACTTATAGAATACTGACAATCATTACAGTTGTACTCATCTGTTCCTGAATAACATGAATAAGTTACACTCACATATTCTGTCGGTGTCGCACATTAATGGTCATAATATTGTAAATGTGTCCATGATTGTGCCTGTTTCTGTCTACATTTGTACAGGAGTCTTGTTACTATGTGTCCTTGATTGGTTGAGAGTTAGAGTGACATGTCATATTCAAGCAAGTCATTTTGCAGATCTTCAGAGTATGCACATACCCCTAATTTATATACCATCCTTGCTAAATGTCCTGTCCAATGTGCATGTCATTGTTGTCTATATCACAGAAATTCACCTCCATTGAAATGTAACCTTGTGTGACCACCACATATATGCTATAATATGTGTTTATATCATAGTATACTCGCTCAGGAGGTGTAAACAGCAGTATGTACTGTGTTATCTACATAAGGCCAAACACCTTGCCTGATACACTAGTAATAGGTGACTCCATAGTCAGACACACTGATGTCCCACTGACCAGGCTGAACAAGGAGAAGGTGACTGTGAGCTGTCTATCAGGAGCTAGGATCCGCCACATAACACACGCACTCAGGTCACTCCAAAGCAAGTACAAATATGACTCCGTCATTGTCCATGCTGGTGTGAATGACCTGAGACGTACCTCCCTGGACTACATGAAAAGAGACATAGAGGAGCTCTCCGATTATGTAGCCCAGGCTGGTATGACCCTGACCCTGAGCAGTATCTTGCCCTCACCAAGAATGATACCACAATACAAAGACAAGATGATCAGCTTTAACAATTGGCTCAAGTACTGGTGTCATTCTAAGGGGATCCAATGACTGTCTGCCTGGGATGATATGTTGGACAAGCCACGCTGCTTTGCAAGGGATGGCTTACACCTGTCACCACTGGGCTTCCGGATATTGGCTAAGGCTCTTGCCACCCCCATAGTGCCTTTTTTAGGCAAGGCTCAAAAGACAAACCCACCTCCTTAGAAAACAAAAATGGAAAAATACTAAGGATAATGCTGCTCAATGCCAGAAGTCTAAATCTCAAGATGCAGGCACTTGATGCACTCCTCAGCATGGAGAACATCGACGTCTGTGCAGTAACTGAAACCTGGTTCAAGGCTCCTGAGAGCACCCCAGCACTACCAGGCTATACCTCGTATCATGCTTTTCGGCCCCAAAACCCGGGCCGAACCACAAAGGAAGGGGGAGTGTCCATATTCATAAAGGACACCCACACCTCCAGGTTAGTAGCAACACATGAAGCATTATTAGAGACCATACAGGTGCAACTAACCATAGGCAAAACTGCTATACAACTGGTAGCATTTTACAGACCACCCTCCCAATCTCAAGCAATCTCAAGAACCCCACTCAGCCTTCCTGAAGACATTGGAGGATATAAATGTATCACAAAATACCATCATACTGGGAGACTTCAACTACCCAAACATAGATTGGGTACATTATTCTAGCCCTAATACCCTAGCCCAAAGGTTCCTGGAATTCATAAATTCAAATGCACTGGAACAACTAGTCACCTCTCCCACTAGGGGAGATAATATACTAGACCTGATCATCACAAACATGGGGACAAAATGCTCCACACCGGAAGTATACCCCTCACTAGTGAGATCTGACCACAAATTAATCACCCTGGATATACATATCCCACCTCCACCCCCAGCACAAAAGACCACAGTGAAAAACTTCTCAAAAGCAGACTTCACTCTTCTTAAGAATGAGATGGTATCCTTTAAGCCCACTGTGCCAGTGGATACCACATCCCACAATGCCGAATCCTTCACAAATGCTTTCTATGGACATCTCCAAGAATGCATGGATCATGCAATCCCAAACAAATCCAAGTCCCTCTCCACCAAATGTAAGCGTCCTGTCTGGTGGACCTCAGCCATAAATAAATTGTATAACAAAAGAAGGAAGCTACTGCACATCAGAGCGAAATCTCATGAAGGGAAGACATATCTGATCAACATTAGCAGAAAACTATGTTCTCTCATAAAAACATCCAAGGCAAACTTTGAGAGAAAAATTGCTAAGGACACTAAAGATAACCACAAAGCCTTCTTCAGCTATGTTAGAAACCTGGGCGAAACCCTCAGATATGCTCAGAGTTGGTTCACAACAACAAAAAATACACTGAACCCACAGATATTGCTAACATTCTGGCTGACAGGTTCAGTGCAAATTTCTCGCCTCCTTCACCCCCAAAAGAAGAAATACTTATCCCAGCTGAATGTAATCTCCCTGTCATCTCAGATGTCCAAGTGAGAACCACCCTAAACAAAGCAAAAAACACAGCATCAATTGGACCTGACGGTATCCCGGGTGCATGTTACATGAACTCCAAGAGGAGCTAAACCCACACATAAAAATGCTATTTAACCGTAGCCTTACTTCGGGATATGTACCTGAACACTGGCGTACAGCAGCAGTGGTCCCACTCCACAAGGGGGGGTGCCTCTACAGACCCTGGAAACTACCGCCCCATAAGCTTGACTAGCCTGGTCTGCAAAGCTATGGAAAGAATCATTATGGAACTCATAAACGGAGACATAGGGAACCTACAGACACTTGACCCCACCCAGTTCGGCTTTGTAAAAGGCAGATCCTGCCTTTTAAACCTGGATGACTTTTTCGAAACAGTCACTAGAGCCATTGATGAGGGCAAAGCAGTCCATACAGCATACCTGGACTTGGCTAAGGCCTTCGACACAATAACCCACTCAGGCATCATAGATAAGCTAAACAGCTTAAAAGTAAACCCTTATGTCACTAGATGGGTTGCAAACTGGCTAAAGGACAGAACCCATAAAGTTAAAATCGCTGGAGCAATGTCAGACTCAAAGCCAGTCACAAGTGGTGTCCCACAGGGATCTGTCCTGGGACCCCTCTTGTTCGGCATTTACTTCTCAGATGTTAAAGCAAACATGGGAGAGCTGTGGCTGACAAAATTCGCAGATGACTGCAAACTAGGCGCCATAGTCGATACACCAGCAGATACACACATCCTACAAAAAGGCCTCACTGAAACGGACAACTGGTGCCGTAGTCACGGCCTTAAACTAAATGCCAAAAAATGTATAGTCATCCCTTTTGGAAAAAACAAAGTACCCACAAATTATCACATAGACAGCAACCCACTGAGTACAGAAAAAGTAATCAGAGACCTAGGGACCCAAGTAGACAGCGACCTCTCATTTCACACCCAAGTTGCCAAAGTGGTTAGAAAAACATTCTACCTTGCACACCTCATCATGAAGGGTTTCACATCCAGATCCAATGATGTCATTGTACCCCTATATTCCTCCCTCATCAGACCCATGATTGAGTACAATGCCCCATTTGGTATGTACCTCACCCGGCACTTGCAACAGCTGGAGAGACCACAAAAGTACCTCACCAAAAGGATCAAGGGTCTCCAACATATGTCTTATTCTGCCAGACTAAAGAAACCTCAGCTCTATTCAGTAGCATACCGCCTGCTCAGAGGTGATCTCTGCCTGACGTACAAGGCCATGTCCAATCAGGATCTGATGGACATGCTCCACCTCACAAAATCCAAATCCATCAGGACCACAAGAGCTAAAGACTTAAACCTTGGCACAAGTATGAATAGGACATGCTGGTGGGATAGATTCATAACCCAAAGGCTTCCCATGCTTTGGAACAGGATCCCAGTTCATATTAGGCAGAGCCCCTCATTGACTCTCTTCAAGAGAAATCTTGATGAGTGGATGGGAGATCGTAAGTTTACCCCAGGGGTCACATCTGTGTCACTGCTAGACAGGGGCACAGTAAACTAATTCTATTATATAAGGGGACCTTCACTGTGTCACTACTAGACAGAGGCACAGTATTCTAGATTTATTCTGTACATTTTTGTACCATTTCATGGGGTGGCAAAAGCCACATCACTATGGCTAGGCTTACAAATGCCCCAGGGCAGATAGCCTAGTACTATACTATGAAACTATATGTGTCTAATATTATGCTACTGACTTGTGCTGGAAGTGTACATAAATGTACATAATCTATTTTGGGGACATTGATATATTTACCATGGCCACTTACTCTATTCATTCTTATCATATATGTGTGTGCCCATTTTCATGAACACACTTACCCTAACTAGTGTATGTTTCCTTGTATTTGCCCTTCCTGTTTAACCCAACCCCCTTCATTATTTTATTCAAATAATTTCTGTATTGTAATTTGCACTGAGTACACTTTTCTTTAATGTGTTATTACTGATGACATTGCAGTATTTTTACCCCGGTAGTCTTTTTGGCTGTCCGTTCAATCTCAACACGCAAGTTTGCTTGTAAGCAAACTTGAATACATCCTTTTTCTGTGGTCGTGCTGCTGTACACGGTTTCCTAG
Organism: Protopterus annectens; assembly: GCF_019279795.1. Lineage (NCBI taxonomy): Eukaryota > Metazoa > Chordata > Ceratodontiformes > Protopteridae > Protopterus > Protopterus annectens. Next base: position 90,632,389 of record NC_056727.1, on the reverse strand, counting down.
CCAGCGAAACTGCTGATGGCTACGAAACTGTGCTTGTACCTGTGTAAGTGCGATGAGCCACACAAATATGTGATTAGCACTGCTGCTCATCTCTCTAACTCATAAACTCCATGTAGGTTTTGTGCAAATCCTACATGCAGTTTATTGAATCCTCAGGACTGAGTGCACTCTTTGGAATAGAGATGACTAGATGATAACTAAAAATATATTTGTCCTTTACCTAAGAAATAGATTTTATTAATTTCTTCTCTCTGGACATAGTCAGGGTATGCTAAACTTGCAGAATATTTCCTTTAATGATGAGGGGAAAGCACAACTAGTTTCTAAGCAATGTATTTCCAAATGGCTGTCTCAGGCTGTTCATTTCTGTTTTTCTCATCATGGAAAAGTCTCCTATCAAAAGTTCAAGGCTCACAACACTAGGGCTTTGGATACTGCTGGGTCCTTTTGGAAAGTGATAGACTCCAGAGCTATTGACAGCAACTTGGTCATCTCTACACACTTTCACTAACCAGAATAAAACTGACTCCTTTTCCAAACCCAGAACAGGATTTGCTGTATCTATTCTCTAGGGCTTTCTGGCCTCTGGTCCTGTTTCCTTCGTGTTTACTTTCAAAGTTTTGGCAGTTGGTCCATGCAGTTTTATGCTGCTGCAAAAGTGATCTAGTGATGAATGTATTACATTTGTGTAAAATTACTTACCATGATAGATGCTTGAGTAAACTGTTGCAGTACTAGCACACTTCTTCCTTCCCCTTTCTTTATTTCTGTATACCCTGGTCCTGGGTGGGGTCTCAGTCCCCTTTGTTCCCTTTTTCTGACTTGACATAAAGTAGCATATCATGACATGACATACCTTTTGTCTTCAACCTCTGTTTTGGGGGTAAGAAAGCTGTGAAATGTGATGCCCTGTGTCCTGCTTTATACTTGCATGCTGTTGTTTTTAAGAAGACATACTGTGTGCACATACTGTGGATGATTTGTTTTTCTTGTGGAATGGTCCTAGTGATGATATTCCATTATTTTTAGATTATTTAAATACCACACATTATGTGGAATTGCACATACATACAACACACAATACATTAGTTACCTGGACATTACCATTTCACATCATGAGAATGGATTCAGGTCTAATGTGTACTGTAAAGAGACTTTTTGCAACTCTTATTTACATTTTTTAAGTAACCACCCTTTAATGCAGAAGAAGAGCCTGGTTAAAGGTCAGGCTAGTCGGGTGGCGAGGATGACCTCCCATTTCCAGGATGTGAAGGGAGAACTGGATAAGGCGGGGGAAATATTTAAGCAGAGAGGTTATCCTAGGGGACTGGTTGAAGGAATTCTGTAGGAAGTTTATTACAACTGGGGCCATAAATATAAACCACTGTTAGGTGCGGAGTTGAACACTGACAGATCTGAACCGAATGGTGGTGGTCAAAAATTTGAGAAAGCTTGTATACTACAGTATAATTACCTGTCTGGTGACATTAAAAACATTATCAGAAGAAACTGGAATATATTCAAGGTAAATCCACAAATTATTGGTGTACTGGGCAATGAGCCGGTGTTTATTCATAAAACGGGTGCCACTTTTAAACAGTTGTTAGAATATAAAACTAGGACCAAAGAGGAAGATGGTAAGGGGACTAACTCCTGTGGGCAGTAGGCAGTGCACATACATCAACAAGGTGATACATTTGATGCTAGGGAACATTATGGAAACCAATATTAGGTTTAAACCTGGGAATTGTGCCACTAAACAGGCGATATACCTTGCTATATGTGGTAAGTGTGCAAGTTATTATGTGGGCAAGACAGAACGGGCAATAAGGAGTAGAATTTATGAAGATGTATACGACATAAATAAAAAGGAGAGCAGCGCCCTATATAAACACTCCTTAGTGTGTGAGGGGTTTGATAAATTTGTTTTCAGCATTTTGGATTTTGTTGCTATTGACCAGAAAGGGGGTAATTGGAAGAAGGCTTTGATGAAGAAAGAGATGCAGTGGCAATTGTGACTGGCTGCTAACTTTCCCCAGGTCTGAATGAAGTTATTTCTATGTCTCCTGTATTGCAGGAGAAAGCTGAAAAATGTTAGAGACCTAATTTTTAAAAAAAAAAATTTTAATTTTCTGCAAGCATATTTTATATATATATATATATATATATATATATATATATATATATATATATCTTATTTTGTGAATTTTAATGTGTGTATGAGATTTTTTTATTTCATGTTTATTCCCTTTAAGGAATTTTTTTATATCATTAATAGTAAGTGAAAAGTGGGCAGGTGATTTGTATTGCTAACCAATTGTATTGTTTGGCAAGATATTTAAACAAAGTCATTGAGTGTGTCTAACTTCTGATGAAGTCTTGCTTTCGTGAAGATGAAAGTACTTAATACTTGTGTTTTTTATTAAAATTATTTCCATCCAGTACCCAGTTCCAGTATGTTTTATTGGACTGGGTTTTTATAGGTTCATAGGTTCATAGGTTCATACTAGGCTATCTTACAAGGGGCATTACAATAGTCTCCCATAGTTTGTGGCTTTGCCTTTAGTAAGGAATACTACCCATTATTTTGCTGTGCCTCTGTTGTTGTGTGACACTGAGTAGAGGTGGTCTGGGGTGTATCTCCCATCCTCCCATCTCCAATTTCTCTTGAACAAAACAGCGAGCTCTGCTGCCTCTATGCGAGATTTTATTCCATTTCACAGCAGTCTTTGAGTGATGAATCTGTATCCCTATCCATCAGCACGTCCATTAGGTGTTGTGTTCGAGTTTAAGTCTCCGCTTCTGGTGGCTCTGATGATCTAGATTTTTTTAGGTGAAGCATATCAAATCTGGGTTTGTTTGACATGGCCTTGTGTTAGGCAAAGGTCACCTCTGAGCAAAGCAGTGGCGACTGAATAGAGCTGGAGTTCTTTCAGTCGGGCAGCACAATGTGAGGTCTTCCTAACTACTTTAGCTACATGGGTTGTTTCTCCCTTTGGGGGAGGGATTTGTTTGCACTGAACCAGTCAGTATGTTGGCAATGTCTGTAGGATCAGTAATCATCATTCACATTGTTTGAGTTTGAGCATATCTGGGATCCCTCTCCCCAGGTTTTTAAACTATACAAAAAGAGCCCCCATGATTTTTTTTGAGTTAGCAGTTTTTCTCTCAAAATTTTTTGCTGATGATTTTTTGAGAGAGCTCTTTTTTTTTACTTATAGTGATTTGTGGTGTTTTACCTTTTTTTTTTTTTCATCTTCTAGCTTCCTTTTGTTGTTTTTGTTTTGTTATTTGTTTATGGCTGGGTGGCTGGACGCTATTTTGGTGCAAAGAGTCTTTTGTTTTGGTTTATTTTTTGTTTCCTGCAGTCCTGCATGCAGGTGTAGGTAGAAGGCATTTTGAAAGAGGCTTTTTCAGCGAGTACTTCTTTCCGTCGGCTCGGGGCCTTAAAGGGAGACAAACTAGTAGTTAGTGAAGTGAAAAGTGTAGTTCTAGTTCTTCTTTACTGTCTTTTTTTTATTTCAGGTGGGGTGGCTGAGGACCCAGCAGATTAGTTTGTGATGAGATCTCACCAGTGAGGGGTATATCGTGCTTGAACATTGTGCTCTCCCATGTTGATGATGAGATCAAGTATGTTTTCTCCTCTTGTGGGGATGGTGACTAGTTGTTCCATGGCATTTGAGTTTTCTAAACTTACTTAAGTTCTCTTTGCCAGTTTTGGTGATGCCAGAACATACATCTTATCAGCACTTTCATCAGCTGGTGTCCTGTAAGACTGTGCCATCTTTAGAGATTTCACTACTGGATGATTCTTGTGTTTGAGTGATTCTTTTTTTAAACTAAGCCTTCTTTTTCTCACAAAAAATCAGTTATTTGAAAGACATTCTTCACAGGGAACCATGGGCAAAAAATGTCATATTTGAGGTAAATTTGTTTTTTTGGCAACTGCTAAAAACACCAGTTCTTGTCTTTAGCAAATATGTCTGACATAAATAAACAGCTTTTTTTTTTTGCAAAAATGATGAAGTGGAAGATATAAGCCAGCAGGGTACTTAATCTGCCCAGCCTTGGTGAAGTGCTATCTGACCACTGATTGCTTGAAACACACAGGAAAGACCACACTTTGACGACGAGAAAGTTCTGAAGTTTTGATGGCCTAGCCACTGATTTTATACTATTGTTCTCGAGATGTACAATGGCTAAGACATGTGGAAGGTGCCCTAAAGATTTGGAAGCTGGTCAGCTGATCCATTACTCAGCAGGATGTCCCATATAGTTTCGGCTACTGCAACAGTGATCTATTCAAACATCTACAGTTATGGTAAGTTTACTTACACAACTGCACTTTCCTGTACATTCTGTTCAGTTCATCTCACCCATTTGAGTGTTGGACACCTTACAGCTTGCCAGGCTATATCTTTTGCTGTAAATTTTCTTTATATTTGTTAATATAGTGGCTTCATTTTAAATTTTCTTTACCTTCTGCTGCTTTTCTTCTTGTGTCTGTTTACGGATGGTTACATCAATAAGCAGAAATATGAAAGGAAAATTACCTTTAAGGACTTCTGATTCCAACATCTTTTTTGTTTGGGCCTAAGACACAGTGTGATAAGTATGAACACTATGAAAAGTTACAATAAGTTACCAAGTTATGAGGACAGAGAGCTTAGACTTCTAAGATAGCTGTACACTGATCAAGAGATTGAATTCAACTCTCCTGGCATGAAAAAAGAAACTGAGAAATAAGAGCTAGTAATTCTACAGCTTGAGTAGAATTTCATTACTGGCTAGAAAGTGTGATGTCTGGATGCCATCAAAGAAGAAATATGGAGAATGTGAAAGAAAATCAGCTAGAAAAGATGAAGAGAAAACACTGATCTGAAAGAAACCTGGAGCTGTTCAACAAAAAGCATTTCAAGCTTCAGCTTTGGTGCAAGAGATGATTTCCAGTAATTTAGAGAAAAAAATAAAATGTACTCAGAGGTGATTAAAAAGTAAATGAAAGGATTGTAGGAGTATATCAATTCAAATAAAAGGTGTGAAAAATAGAACAAGCTTTAACTAGCTAGTCAGATGAACTGACAAAACTACAGACAGGCTGAAATGAAGAAAAGGCTGGCTAATTATGAACCTTCTCAAGAAGAGCTGTTTCAAACAGTGGTAGAGTTAGAAGACAGAGTGCAGAGAGAATATCTGAGATTTCCTACTGTACCAGAGAAACTGGAAGGAATAGACTGTATTAATTTCATGAAAGCACAAATAAGCAACTGGACTGGTATTCCACAGCAGTATTTGTCAATTGAAAGGACACCTAGAATGCGTGTTCCAAACCTGGCCATGAGAAAGTAACCAAGACCTGTATTAGTAAAGATACAATCATACCAGCATAAATAGTTGATCCTGACAAACTGTGGCAGAAGGGAAAAGTATTACAAACTGGAAACAGCAGAGTGTTTGTGGGAAGTGATTCTTCAGTGTATACTGGGCAGAAGAGAAGCACATTTATCTCAGTAATCAGGGAATGTTTAGAGTCAAGTGTTAGGTTCAACTGCTATATCCAGCTGTTTTCAGAATATTTTTCTTGGAGGATCAAAAACATTTTTTATGCAGAACAGGCTAAGGAGGAAATATAAAACTTTATCTGACAAAATGGGAGCCATCAAACAGAAGGGGACTCTGCTTCTCATTCTTCTGACAGTAAAGCTCATAGAGAGACTATGTCAGTGAAACTTTTTTAGTGTTCCAAAGGAAAATACTTGAGAGATAGAAAAACACTGGAGTTGGCAAGAAGAATCAGGAGTACCTTGGAATTGAAGCAGAGTTTGATGTTGAGAGATGGAGATGAACAGGAAGAAGACTAGCAACACAAATCAGTGAATAGATGCGAGATTATAAAGCATCAATTACATTTGTAAAGTATGGTTTTGCAGTGAGTGGGATAGAATGAAAGTATGTTTAAAAATAAGATAGAAATAAAAGACAACAATATGGCTAAGAAGTAATCCATATTATTTTGAGGGGCTGACAAAAGTTAAAGTACTACATAATAAGGGGAATCTCATAGAAAAAGAAGCGGCACAAGTGCAGATTGGTAAAGAGAACATAAGGGTATCTGGATAATATGCATGAGTCCAGAAAGATTGCTGCTAAGCAACTATTTTTTTGATAAAACCAGAACACAAAAGCTTATAGCACAATGACATAGGCAACAGAAAGTAGAAAGGGTTAGCCCCAAACTTAGAGAGCCTATAACAAGAAAAATAACCAGAGATCGTGTTAGAGGTATTAGGGATATTCTGGAAATTTTATGAAAAATTTGTGTAAAGCAGAAAAGTGTGGAAATCAAGAAAGCACACAAATGGAAATATTTATGGAAGACTTAATTATGCCAAAGTTAGAGTTAGATAAGGCTCAACAAGTAACAGTTAAGAATGGAGGAGATGAAATAAAAACAGTGATATATAACTGGTGTGCAGGAAAGTCTCTAGGAACAGATGGTGTTCCAGCGGATGTTTGGAAGTTAGGAGGGAAGAAAGTGATAAAGATTTGGAAGGTTTTGTTTAACAGTATTTTAAAAGGAGAGGAAGCACCAACATCTTGGAATAAATCTTTGGTGGCTATAATACCTAAAGACAGTAAAGATATGTCAGACCCAGATGCATATATAGACTCATTTCAGTTTTAAACCATAAGTATTAAGTGTTTGTGTATGTACTAGCTAAAATGGCAAAGATGTTACCAAAATTGATAGATATGGATCATTGTGGTTTTGTGGAGGAGGGGCAAACATTTGACAGCCTTGATAGAACAATGACAATCCAGAGGTGAAGGGGAATGTAAGAAAATACTGCTGCTGTTGACGTGTTTTGCTGCAGAGAAAGCACTTGGCAGAGTAAGCTGGAATTGTTTGAGTAGGACAATGGAATGGAAGCATTTCCATTCCCTGATACAACAATAAGGTTAATTAAGAGGATATATGAGAGGTTAGAGGCAAGAATTAAAGTGAGAGGTTTCCTCTCTGATAAGTTGTGTCTGAACAGAGGAACCATGCAAGGGGTGTTCTCCTTGCTATTTGTTGTATGCTTTATGTTTAGAGCCATTGGCAAAGAAAATAAGGGACCCAGAAATGCAAGGATGTAACTGGTATGGTAATCAAGAAAAGTTAGCTTTATTTGCAGATGATATTATTTTGTCCCTGATAAATCCATAAAAGGACATCTTAGTGCTGTGATACATTTTGCGAGAGTTTCAAGTCTTTTTGGGATATAAAATTAATGAAGGTAAAACAATGGTAATGGCTGTAAATTATGCACCCACACATTCATTGTTTCAGCAATACCCTTATTTATGGGAACACAAGATTAGTATTTATGAGTATGGATTAAAATGTCTTCTGTTGTGGCAGCTAAGGATATGTGGGAAGAGACTAAACAGAAGATAGTACAAACATTGAGAAACTGGAAGCTCTTATGTATATGGATAGTAAGATACAAGCAATGAAAATGTTTTTAATCTGTTTCATTTTGTATACAGGTTGGGCATATTTATATTACTCAGAGGAGAAGATGTGGGTAATAATTTATAAAGAATGTAAGGAGTTTGCCTAGGAGGGTAAGAAGGCAAGAGTTAAGTGAGATAAGATCTTTCCAGTAGAACAAAGTGGTTTAAAGTTACCTGATTTCAAGGGAAATTTTAGAGCTACACAGTTAAGTAAGGCTCACATGTATAACACAAGCAGAACGTTTTAATTCAAAAAGGAAAGGGATGATGATGAAATGGGGGTTCAAGAAATAAGGAGAGAGGAGGATTTTAGATGCAGATCCTTAAGTAGAGTAACAGCCATACATAGTATTATATTCATAAAGTAACAGAAAGTATTCTAAGAACTATGCCAACACAAGACTGGAAAAAGGTGTTTTTGCTGGTAGGGATGATTGCAAGTAGGGATACAGAGAATAGGCAAGAGAGGGCTAGAATTTACTAAAAAAAAACTGACAAAAGAACCAAGTTATTGGGAGCAAATAACTAGAGGGGGGAAAGGTAATAGAATGGGGTGAGGCCGAGAAAACATTTGGACTGCAGGCTATCAACTGCCTTTCCTACCAGGGATTGATATCAGAGTATAGGCAAAGAGAAAGGGATAGGGGAATCCTAAGTGAAATACCTGCACTGGTAGAGTTTCTTGTTGAATCTAGAACAGAAGCTGCTGTTAAAAAAGGGATAGATAATTAGTAGGACATCAGCTGATAACTACAAGAATTAATCAGAGGAGGTTAGAAAAGATTGAGAAAAGAGATTAGATAAACCATTTACAAGGGAACAATGGGAAGATGTGTATGCCTTCCAGGCATGCAACAAAGTCCAGGAGATTTAGGATTTTTGGTTGGAAGTATTTGCATAGCTATTTTTATACTCCACATAGACTTCAAAAAGCTTTTCCTCAGGGAGGTGGCAAATATTGGAGTTGTAACAAGGAAGAAAGGTATAACTGGGAACACACATTTTGGGGTGTAATGAGTTGGCAGATCTTAAAAATTTCATACAGAGTACTCTGTCAGAAATATAGGGTGAGCCAGTGATTGTCAAGTAAGGAACTTTTTCTTTTGAACTGGGACACAGGATCTGAATTGTCTAGAAATAGTAAGGCCTTGTTTGAGTAGTTTAAAAATAATTGTGTTGGGGCAGATGCCAGTCATACCTCTCAACCTCTTAGTGCTAGACATCTGAACAAAACTTAAAATGGGGGGGGGGTCAACGGCCCCAAAATAGGGACAGATTTTAAATATTGCTCTTATAAACTTAGAAAGTTGCTAGAATAACAAGGTGTATATTAACATGCATTTCCTGAAGGATTTGGAGTCTGAAACTCATGTATGTCATTATTTAGTGACTTAAATCCTCAGGTCACCTCAGTGATTAGCTAGAAAATCACAAATTTTCTGAGAAACAGACCAAAATTATGTGCAAAAATCTGGACAATTGACAGGTATTGCCTATCAATACACAGATTCCAGTATAAATGTGAAAGTTTAGTAGTACCCACCCAGTGGCCAAGATGCCTTTTAAGTATGTTTATGGATTCAGATTGTCAAATGAACAGTGAAGTCAATTCCATAAGCATATAGATTGTGATATATATTTAAATCAAGCAACAGCTCTATATATACCAGTTTTAAATTAATGGTTAACTCTTACTAGTTCAAATGGAATCTATAAGCTTAGTATTTAATAATAAACAGAGCTCCTCATTTCTTAATACCCGATATGATAAACACATTTTTCCATTCATGGCTCTATAACTTATAGGATAAAGACCCAAAGTTACCAGTCTGGACTGATATCTTAGGTTTTTCAACTCAGACATTTTCTTGGTATACTTCCTTTGAAAAGTAAGAGATCTCCTTTATTGAATGTACATAACATATTATACTTGATAATAGGGTAAACATAAGCAATAAAAATTGTTTTAAATAATTCTATATTATTTGAAACAAAGTTCTTAAAAAGTTAATGCTATGACTTTGAGCAATATAGTTCTAATAAATTGAACACAAGATCTATAATTTGGATACTGAAATCCTTATATTCAGATAAATTCAGTTAATCAGTGCATCCTAATTTCAGACTGACCACAAACTGGGTTTATTAAAGTAAAGTACACCACATTTATCCTGACTGACTTTTAGCCCACTGTGATTTAACCTAATAGCTACTTCACTCAAATACACAGTAAATTCATCAGTATTCGTTGATGATGTTACAATGTATCCAAATTTAATATCGTCTAAATATTTAGCCATCCAGTTATATGGAGATTTTGGCATCAACGAGAAGACTATATTAAATAACATTAAGGAGTCCTTTAAGCACAATAGCCGGGTTTGACAAATAGTTCTTGGTTCTAACTCTTTGCTTTCTCTCAGTGAGCCAATGTGAAACCTATCAAATATATATGGGTTTATTTACTGTTCATACATTACATCAATAATTACATTGTGTGGAATGCTATCAAAAGCCTTAGATAGATCTATATAAGCTGCAACAACAGACAAACCATAATACAAGGCTATCAAAACATATTCTGATGGTTACCAAAAAGCAGTTACTAGAAAATGGAAATCAGAGTCTAAACTAACAATTTGAAATGTTGAATCAGAGTGTAAACTAACTGAATTTGAAGTGTTGAATATTCTAACAGAGATAAAATAAATGGAAGTGGGATCTTTAGAAAAGGGAAGGAGTAAATAACATTGAAAGAAATGGAAATTGTGGGAATAATATGTGCAGAATAACCAAGAGGAGGAAGAAAGAAGTTTTAAGGGAAGGCAGGAATTGAGCAATTTGTAATGTTGGACTAACAATGTTTATAAAAAAAGAATACAAGTCATGTATAATGTATGTAATTGGTTTGTTTTCTTTTACATTAATGTGTATTTGCCCATATCTTAAGTGACAATTTAATAAACATGTTAAAAAAGAAGACTGCCTTTATTTCTCTCTGAGAACTGACTGAGGTCACTATAGAAAAAATAAATCCAAGAAATAATATTTAGGCGAACCTGAGAATGTGAAAAAAGTTAGACTGATCCAGAATATAATACATTTCGGGAAAGTTCTACTCTGTAAGGGTTTGGGAGTCTTCTTTCACTAGGTGCTGGCATTATAATTCTTCAGACACTGCTGAGAGCTTTGACAGGGGATCCTATGTCCACATAACTAGCTAACAGGTTTACTTGCCAGACCAGATGTCTGTTTTTCCTCACAATTGTAGTGGAGGTAAAGGAACTTGATCCACATTATTAGGGAAAGAGCATGAAAATATCCAGCTTTGCCTTTGGTAAATGAGAAAAAGTTGGCAGAAAAAATATTCTGCCATCTTCTGAAAAGTGATCTGGACCACTTATAGCCTAATTCATTGACTAAGGTTGGTCTGAGTATATATTTTAGCATACTACACTTCTTTTGAAGGTCTTACAAACATTTAAGCGAGAAAGAAGCCATTTACCTCTTTGTTTTATTAATGATATTGCACATGTAAAAGTCAGTCCCTGTCCTTCGCTTCATTATTTTGGAACATGTACTCCCTTCTTTATGTTCTCCTCCTCAAGACAGTCATCTTATTTATGTCATAAGTGAATGTTGTAACCAGTCTGTTAGAGATTTCCTCTAAGAGAAAAGGTTGGGAGGATGGCCTAATGATTAAGGTGTTTGCCTTACAAACACAAGGTGCAGGGTTTGAGTCTCACAAAGGATAATTGGCTAGGCTTACAGTGACTCACAAGAGCAGTTAGCCTAGTACTAACCTATGAACCTAAGAGTTTCTTCTTATTTTAAGTAATTCCAGGTTCTTTGGAATAAAAAACACAAAAAAAGAAAAATCTAACAAAGCTAGACTTTTCACTGTGTGACACCTTAAACCTCTTGTATCAGAGGCAACATGGGATATATATGCAAACTACCCTTTAAGAATATCAGGTGTTTCAGTTAAATGGCAATTCTGAATGCCCAAAGCTTTTTCTTTTAAGTCTCTTTATGAACAAATTCAGGCCAATAAACCTAGAAACCCCTAGCTGTGGAGTGGACATGCATGTTTCTGCCTTCTTATGGTATCATCAACACAGCATAAGAGAAATGTTTGACTTTTGGAAACACAGAGTTGTTGTACCCAACTGATATCCATAAACAATAGGGTGTCTACAAAATATCCCAACTAACAAGCTAAAACAATGAGTAAAAAGGTTTCACAGGAAAAACAGTTAGTTAAAAAAAACTCAAAAAGAAAAATCTAGCAAAATTAGACTTTCAACTGTGTGATACCTTAAACCTCTTGTAGCAGAGGCAACATGGGATATTTGCATTTGGGTAATTTGCATATATCCCATGTTGCCTCTGATACAAGAGGCTTAAGGTATCACACAGTTGAAAGTCTGGGATAATTTGTATATATCTCATGTTGCCTCTGATGCAAGAGGTTTAAGGTATCACACAGTTGAACAGAACAGTCATTTTCCAATCAGGGTACTGATGTACAGTAAGCCCATTCTGTAAAATGGAATTAATACTTTCATAGCAATTAAGGTAGTTGCTTTGTGCCAATAAGAAATTAGAGGAGACAAATGTATATTGGATATGTATGTACCCAATAGCACTTAATTCTTGGTAATGTTATATTGATACCAGCGTAGAGCTCCCAGAGTCAGCGGGAGACTTGTAGGTATGTTTACCTGTGGAGCATGCAGGATGTGTAGATATATTAAGACAGGTAATTCTTTTTGTATTGGTAATAATAGGAAATTCAATCTCAACCACAAATTTAACTGTGAGTCTAAGGCAGTGATATATATTGCCATGTGCATTAACTGCCCGGCGTTTTACGTAGGTAAAGCAGATCGTAAGTTCTGGGAGAGAATCTATGAGCATATTTATGCCATAAAAAAAAAATAAATGTGAAAATGCACTGGCTAAGCATTTTAACTTGTGTGGTGGTCATAAGTTTTGTTTTAAAGCTATTTACCAGGTTCAGCCTGATATTAGAGGTGGTCCTTCAGCATTACTTTTGGAAGAACGTGAACTAGAATGGCAGTTGTTGTTAAATGCCTTTGCATATTGTGGTTTAAATGAGGCTTGCAACATTTCTTGTTTGTTAAAATTAAAAAGTTTAGCTAGGTGAACAATTTCACTAGTTAAAAATGTAAGTATTGCATATTTTTTATTTTTTTTAATTTATTATAACAAGCTGATATTTATATACATATATAGGAGTATTATATGTAAATATACTTTTATAAATATATAGATGGTATGTTGTGGTAGTGTTTTTGCTCACTCATTTTATTAATATGTTTTAACTCTAGGCACTTGAGTGGGTTTCATAGAGTATTGCATTGTTACTAATGTGACATACGGTTTATTTCTTTAAATGAAACACTCCACTGATTGGTTCGTTTCTAACATGTGTCCACCTATTGTGTGTATTTTAAAATGTTCACACTAATTTGGTATTTATTTCTGATGAAGTTACCACATTTTTGGTGACGGAAAGCGTTTTAAGTTGTTAATAAACTTTTTTACTTTTAATACCGTGTACTACCTTGGGCTTTTGGACTTGCTTTCATTAGTTTGTCTTTCGTTGTGCTTGCTTTTATCCAGCTCATTTGTTACATATTGATACCATTTGTCTAAAAAGAGGTATGCATTTCTCTTCTGTTGAGCTGTCTGCCACTCAGATTGATATATTTGCTAGGGAATATTCCAATATTCTTAAAATAATGGGAGGAGGGAGGGGTTTTCTTTCTAGTGCTGACTGCCATTTTTTTGTTTTGTATACCGTGTTAAGAGAGGTTAAGCTATTCAATTTTGATAATTTATCTGTACATGTTATTTTATGAAGCCACCTGAGAACACATATTTAGCTAGCACTAAATAATTACATAGTATTATATATATATGTTTGATGTTGTCTAATTACATAGTATTATATATAAATCTATATTTAATGGTGTCTTCTTCATTCCACCTCACAATAAGGTCTCAGATACAACCTTCTGATCAGACTTGTCCGTATTCTACAGATGTGGATCCAACTCTTAGGCTCCTCTCTCTTACCCATTATGAGCTCCATCCACCTAAGAACCTCAGATCTTGTTTGCTACTTCAGAGTCTGGACTTGGGTCTCATGTTTCAAGCTGTGGGAATAATTTCCTTTGGAAACTTTTGAAAACTGTTGATATTTTTTTCCTGCAAGTCCTCCCTCCTGTATTTCTTCTTCTTTGTGTGTGTGTGTGTGTGTGTGTGTGTGTGTGTGTGTGTGTGTGATAGCTCTTTTCCTGAAAAAAAAAAAAAAAGGTAGTTCTATCTTAAGCAGTTGTCTTTAACTTGTCTTTACCCTTATCTTTAAATTTAAATTTAGATTTAATCTTAGTACTTAGTACTTATTGTTGTAGTTAGGTCTGCATTATCAACCTCTCACTAAGATCACATCAGTTAGCCTTGGCAGTTTGTTTTTGGCGGGCTTTACTTGTTATGGCAGACAAGCCTTCGCCTGGCTTCAAATGTTGTACTTCTTGAGGGCATAAAATCCCCAAACAAGATGCCCACAAGGCATGCGTATACTGTCTGGGGGCTGAGCATTTAAAAGTGGATTGTTCTGTCAGTGCTTCCTTCAATCCACACTCGTTGGCCAACAGAAGAAACAAGTTGATTCTTAGTGGCTTTCTTCCTTCTTTGGCTCCGAAAGCTCAGACCCCCTCTTCTTCCTCTCCAGCTTCTACAAAAGTGGCAAAAAAGAGGTCTCCCCCTGTCTCCCTGAGGGACTCTGTAGAGACTAAGAAGTTGAAGAAATTGCCTTCCCCCTTCGGATCCCACAGCCTGTTTGGATCCAGGGGATGTTATTTCCATATCTCCTTCACCTTTGTTGGATCCAGTGCCTCAGGATCCGTGGGCCTTGGCAAGTTTCCCAGCTCATTCTTCCAAGTCAAAACATTCCCGACTTCCCTCATTGGCTTCATCCAGGTCCTCTAGAAGCTGGTCTGAGGCGGATATGGACAGGCTTATGAGGAGATTCCTCAAGGCCCAAATCCAGATGGGGGTAGTCTCGGCTCTGTTCCCCATCAGATCCATGAGCTACCCTGGCCATACCATCAGAACTGCTTCTCCAATCCGACCTTCGGTTTTGGAGTTGCAGGATTCGGACGTGACGTGTGTACCAGGCTCAATGCAAGGGAAGCTCCTTTCCTCGATGCTGAGGGTTCCCTTAACTAATCATTTTCCAGTTTTCTTGGAGCAGAGCAGGTCTGGAGCATTGCTGTTGGTGTTGGGTCTGGGGAACTGGGGTCAGCTCCAACCTTCTCTGAGCTATCTCTTCCCCTAGGCCTCTTGGCACTCAACAGCTTGGATCCATTCCCTTCTGGAGGTTGCAGATCTGTGGTGAGTTCTGGCTGTTTTCCATCAGTATTTTCTGCTTTCAGGGAGACAGACAGGACTTTTCCCTATCCCTCGGCCTTTCAGATAGTGGAGAGGGTTTTCTCCCAAGTTGGAGATCAGATGACACATGTCCCCCAATCTACCTCTGTATCCCCATCGGATCTAGGCCTTGAATCCATTCGTCCTGCCATGAGTCTGCCTGCCCTGAGCAGCCTCCAAGATCTCCCTGGTCAGGAGGGATCCCCTTCTTCCATCATTTCCCCAGAGTGGCCAGCTGAGGAAGTCCCTCGGATGAAGAAGTGCAAAAGGAGGCTCATTGACTCCCCATTGGAGTCTTTAACTAAGGACACTGACTTCAATGAGGAGGAGGATCCTACCAATCCCCACCTGAAGACATCTCCTTTTGGGGACATATTAGAGATCCTGAAGCAGAAAGGTTGGTGATCTGCCCAACCTCCTCCTCCTCCTGAGGAGTCAGTTTTCTTGGAGGCATTCTGGACAGGTTCATCTATGTCCTGGGTGACCCCTCCCCCGGCAGATGCTCCGGTTGATTTTTTGTGTCCCGCCAGGCATGGAAGGAGCCAGACACCATCAAGCCTATGCTCAAGCAATCCAGTAGGTTTCTGGTACCCCCCGCAGATAGGAATCATTGGCTCAAATGTTGATACCATCATGGTGGTGGCAGCCACTAAGAAAGAGCTGGCAAAAGAAACTGCTAATATCCATCCACCTAACAAGGAGTCTAGAGCATTGGATAGGATTGGGAAGCAAGTTTATGCCTTAGCCACCTTTTCGCTGAGGTCGTTGAACTACGTGGCACATTTCACCCAGCTTCAGAGAGATCTGGACAAGGAACTCTCAGCTGCTCTCTGAGTCCATGCCTACAGAGGAATTTAAGAAAATCTCTCCCAAGCTGACCACTCTGTCGTCCGTTGCCAACTCATTGATGAGGTTGATCTCCCATACCACAGAGGATACCTCACGAGCAGCCGGTTCAGGTCTTTCCCTAAGGAGGCATGCCTCGATGAGGCTATGTGATTTTGCAGAGCCCTTTGAGCCATCCTTTATAAATGCCCCTTATGATGGCCCCTCGCTGTTTGGGCCATCAGTTTGAGATGCACTCACCCACACTGAAAAGGATGGAAAGATCCTTTCTGGGTAGGAATCAAATTTTCTACCCCCCCCCCCAGAAGCCCTTTTCAAGGAACCAACACAGAGACAAGAAAATGTGGTTTTGCAAATCCCAAGGGCCTTTCCAAGACCCATGTGGGGAATGCTCCTCTAGAGGCAGAGGGCAAGGGTTTGATGGTAGACGCCACCCTAGAGGCAGAGGGGTCCGCCAAACTGGGGCTTTAGGGAACCATTCCCCGATGAGCCCTACCAGTGCTCCTGAAGTACTGCCCATTTCTGGAGGCAGTCTGCAGCTGACTAGCTTTGCACTCAGAAGCTTGGACCCAGTTGACTCAAAACCATTGGGCACTAAGCATAATATCCAGAGGCTATTAATTCCCTTTTCTCTTCTTCCCCCAAACTCCAAAAGGCTTTCCGATGTGCCACCCAGTCAGAGGGAGCAGGCAGCACAGGAAATTCAACAACTGTTGCAAAAAATAGTCATCCTGGAGGTCTCAGCTGAGGAAAAAGGATTCAAAACCTATTCCCGCTTCTTTTTGGTGCCAGAAAAGACAGGGGATCTCAGCTTCATCCTAGATCTAAGCAAGTTGAATGTATATGTAAAGAAGTCGAGGTTCTGAATAGTCACAGTTCAGTCCTTTCTGCCACAGTTGCACATGGATAATTGGATGTGCTCGATAGATCTCAAGGACATGTACTATCACATCAAAATAGACAGGTGCTCCAGGAGATATCTGTGCTTCCGACTGGGAGCCAGTCATTAGCAGTTCACAGCACTGCCCTTTGGGCTAACCACAGGCCCCTGGGTGTTCACCAAATGCATAACAGTGGTAGCAACTCACTTGAGGCTTAGAGGATTCCAGTTGTTTCCATACTTAGATGATTGGCTTCTTACTGCCCCCCTGAGCCATCAGCTAATCCAGGCCAGGGATTACTTAATCGAGTTATCACATTCTCTGTGCATCTCCATAAAACTGAGCAAATCCAACCTGACTCCTGTACAGAACCTAGAATTTATAGGGACACAGCTGAACTCAAGGAATCAGATAGTTTCTCTCCCTTTACACCTCGTAACAACTCTGAGGAATCGGGTACAGGACCTGTTATTCCAACAGGCCCCTCCTGCACAGATGGTCTTACAAGCCCTAGGATCCATGTAAGCACCTGTCCTGTTAGTTCTTCTAGCCAGATTCTTCATGCAAGTTCTCCACTGGACATTGGCATAACAGTGGTGCAGCCTCTTTCAACTGCTGTCCCTTTTGATCAGATTGACTCCAGTTTGCAAACATCACCTCAGCTGATGGATTCAGTTGGACAGTCTCCTTCTAGACAGACTGTTCTTAAGCAACCCCCTTATAGCCAGAATGGCCATGGATTCTTCCCAGTTCAGGTGGGGGGCATTACAATGGGAAGATGGTCCAAGGCACGTGGTCCCCTATTGAGACCTGGTTGTTTATCACTGTACTAGAGATGAGAGCAGTCCTCCTAACATTACAAGCCTTTCAGGATGATTTCCAATTAGGGACTATTGCAGTACACATCAACAACATGTCACTTGTCTGGTACATCACAAACAAGGAGGAATCTGTTCTTACCCCTTGTGCAGGGAGGCCATGAGGGTGTGGGAGTGAGCAATATCTTTAGACCACCTTCTGGTTGCAATGCATGTCCCAGAGAAAACCAATGATCTAGCAGGCAGACTCAGCAGATCGCTCCTGGTTCCGCACAAGTGATCCCTCAGCAGTCAGTGGTGGACATGATCTTCAGCTGATGTGGTCAACTTGCTGTGACCTCTTTGCTTCTTCTCCTCAACAACAAATGCAGCAAGTTATTCACTCTGATACCTCTTCCAGGGGAGTCCCTGAGGGATGCACTCGTCCACGATTGGCCCCAGATCTCCTGTATGCTTACCCTCCTCTTCTGCTCATTCCAAACTTTCTTCAAAAGGCAAGTATGTTGAAAAACTTGGTCATCCTTATTGCCCCCTTCTGACCTAATCAGATGTGGTTCCCCTTCCTATGGTCTCATCTGAAATGTCCTCCTTGGATACTGGAGCCAAGTCAGGACCTCCTTTCTCATTCATCAGGGATGCAGTGTCTGAATCTTCATGCCCTCAAAAACTGACTGCTTGGTTTCTCCATTTCCAACCATGGTGAAACAGTCTAAGCTTATTTCCCTGGTCTAAAAGATACTTCTAGCCTACCAAAAGGCTTCCACCAAAAAAGTC
Source organism: Protopterus annectens (assembly GCF_019279795.1). Taxonomy (NCBI): domain Eukaryota; kingdom Metazoa; phylum Chordata; order Ceratodontiformes; family Protopteridae; genus Protopterus; species Protopterus annectens. Next base: position 90,614,109 of record NC_056727.1, on the reverse strand, counting down.
TACTCCAGTAAGTAGAAGAGATTTGTTATTTAGGCCACGAGCAGTAAGAATGACCCTTTCTCAGTACCACTTTCAGACGTTTTGTTATTTCTTAGTACTGTATTCGAGGAAGGTGCTAGCCTCTCGACCATCAAGCTTCAGTTAGCTGCTATTTCTAAATTCCATGCTGCAAGTCAGTCTCATTCTCTGTTCACTTTTAGGCTATACAAATGCTAGATGAAAGGTGTTTTTTGTTGAGGCCTCCAGTCAAGGACCCATCCCCTTTTTGGGATCTCACTGTTGTGTTGCAGGCTTTGACCCAGGGACCTTTCAAACCAGCTGTAAGTTGTGACATGAAGTTTTTGTCATGAAAAACAGTCTTTTTGTGGCTATAACTTCCACTAAGAGATTTTCTGAACTACAATCCATATCCCCTAAACCTCCTTACATAGTTTTTCATAAGGACAGAGTATATTTACACACCAGTCCTTCCTTTATGGCCAAAGTAGCCACTGAGAACAAGGTCATCCTATCCATCTTTCCAAATTTCTACAATAAGGGGAAGTATGTTCTTCACCTTCTAAACGTGCATAGACAACTCCGTTTTTATCTGCACAGGACCAAGCAACACAGAAGTCTGACCAGCTCTTTGTAACATTCTCCTAATAGACTAGGACAAGCAGTGTCCAAAATTAACTTGGCAAAATGGATATCTGACTGCATTTTGTACATTTACTCACTCAAAGGATTGGAATTACCTAGACTTCCCAGAGCACATTCCACCAGAGCTACGGCTACTACTTCTGCTTTCTATTCTAGAACCTCTATTGATGATATTTGTGCAGCAGCAACAGGGTCTAACAGTCACACCTTTGTATTGTACTGCAAGTTGAGTATCATATCCAGGAGCAGTGCCTTCTTTGGTTCGATGGTGCTGCGGCATATCCTTCCATGATGGCCACCCGAGATCTATGTATCTGGGGACTCTGACCCTATCGGGAAGAGGAATGAAGAAACAACATCAAATTAAAAAGGTTATGTCTTACCATAACTTGGCATCTGTGTTGTCTTCATTCATTCCTTCTCACTTTCCCACCCAACCATCCCCTGCCTCTTTTGTTCTAGAGGAACCTGGATTATGAACGGACTCCTGTGTCCCATGTCTGAGCCTCATCTGCCATTCCTTTGCTGTATGGGTGATGAATGTATGGAATCATCAAACTCGATCTGAGGTACTTGGGTGGATGTACCACATTATGGGTAAATGGGAAGAGCATGAGAGTCAGATCCAGGTCTGTAGAATGTGGCTGAGCTGGATACTAAGGTCAGATCTGAGACCCTATCATGAAGAGGAATGAAGGAGGACAATACAGATGCCAAATTATGGAAGACATAACCTTTTAATATGTTTGTATGCACACATACATGACTACATATGCATATGGTAACAAGCATTTTATCAATAACCATTTCTTCAGCTTGTGCTACCACTTCATTTAATTGGAGAACGTTAAATCAAGGTGTGCACATTGGTGTTATGTACTTGCATATATCCTGACAACAAATAGTGCCATTAACTTGCACTGCAAAGGGAAGGTGTCTACAGTGTTTTGGCAAGATCCGGAGATGGGAGATAAGGGATAAGTCTTTTTTTCTCCAGTGTCATGTGATAGTGTATCTAAAGTTGAGGGTGTAGGAATTGACCCCTGCACAAACACGGTTTTTCTGTTGCTGAGTTCAGTGGGTCCAGAGATTTCAATGGTTGTGTTGATTCCCAGTGTAATGCACATTGGGACAAGGTTGAGGAGACCCTGGGGAGGTGGAGATATGCTCTAGAGAGGAGAGGAATGAAGGTCAGCAGGACTAAGACAGAATATGTGTGTATGAATGAGAGGGAGGATAGAGGAATGGTGAGGATGCAGGGAGTAGAGTTGGTGAAGGTGGATGAGTTTAAGTACTTGGGATCAACAGTTCAGAGTAATGGTGAGTGTGGAAGAGAGGTGAAGAAGAGAGTACAGGCAGGGTGGAATGGGTGGAGAAGAGTGTCAGGAGTGATTTGTGACAGACAGGTACCAGTAAGAGTGAAAGGGAAAGTCTACAAGAGGATAGTGAGACCAGCTATTTTGTATGGGTTGGAGGCGGTGGCATTTACAAAAAGGCAGGATTCAGAGCTGGAAGTGGCAGAGTTAAAGGTGTTAAGATTTGCACTGGGTGTGACAAGGATGGACAGGATTAGGAATCAGTATATTAGAGGGTCAGCTCATGTTGGACGGTTTGGAGACAAAGTCAGAGATGCAAGATTGTGTTGGTTTGGACATGTGCTGAGGAGGGATGATGGGTATATTGGGAAAAGGATGTTAAGGATGCAGCTGCCAGTTAAGAGGAAAAGAGAAAGACCTAAGATAAGGTTTATGGACGTGGTGAGAGAGGACATGCAGGTGGTTGGTGTGACAGAGGAATATGCAGAGGACAGGAAGAAATGGAAACAGATGATCCGCTGTGGTGACCCCTAACGGGAACAGCCGAAAGAGCTCCTAAGTACTTCATTTAATCATGTCCCCATGGGTATTGCTGAACCAATTCATGTGTATACATAATTTACAGCTGTTGCCTTTGTTTTAGCTTTATTAATTTTGTATCCTGAAAAGATTTGAAACTGTCTCAAAATGTTCCACAAAACTGTAATGTTCTTTTCTGGTTTTGTCAGGTATAAAATAATATCATCTGCAAATAAAGCCAGCTTTTCTTGACTACCATGCCAATTATATCCTTGAATTTCTGGGTGTCTCATTTCTTTGCCAGTTTCTAAATATAATGCAAATAACAAAGGGGAAGAGGACACCCCTGCCTGGTTCCTGTGCTCAAGCAGAAATTATCAGAGAGGACCCCACACACTGTAATATTTGCCTTCAATCCCTCATATATCCTCTGAATCAGCCTTGTAATTTTATCGGGGAATGCAAATGCTTCCATTGTCCTATTCATAAAGTACCAGCTTACTGTATCAAATGCTTTCTTTGCTCCAACACCCACAGTAGTATTTTCTTACATTCTGCATTCCCCTAGATGTCAATATTCTGTTAAAGTTATCAGATGTTTGTTTCCCCTCAACGGAACCACATTGAATCATATCTATCAATTTTGGCAGCACTTTTGCTATTTGTCTAGCCATTATAGGCATAAACACTTTATAATCATGGTTTAGTATTGAAATGGGCCTGTATGAAGCTGGATCTGATGGACCTTTACCCTCTTTAGGTATTACAGCTACCACCACTTTCTTCCAGAATCTTGGTACTTATCTTCCTCTTGAATACTGTTAAACAAACCCTTCCTGACTTTATCATTTTCTCCGTAGCTTCCAAACTTCCACAGGAATACCATCTGTTCCTGGGGACTTTCCTGTAGATTGGTTATACATCACCATTTTTATCTCATCTCCTCCTATCCTAAGTATTAGTAACTGAGCCTCATCTATCTCTAACCTTGGCATTTTTGATTCTTCCATAAACATTTCCATTTGTACCTTTTCTTGATTTCCATATTTCTCTGTTTATAAAATTTCTGAAATATTTCTGATACCTCTGTAAGATATCTTGTTACATTTATTATTATAGGCTCCCTAAGCTTGGTGCCAGCCCTTTCTATTTTCTGTTGCCTAAGTTGTCATGCTAGAGGTTTGTGATGTAGAGTTACTAAAAAACGGTTGCTAATATCAGTCTTTCTAAACCCATGCATATTATCGAACTAATCCCTTATTTTCATTCATTCTGCAGTTGCTCCTCCTCTTGTTCTGAGAGATTCCCCCATTCTGCAATATGTTAACATCTGTCATCCCCTCTAAATAGTTCTTGTTACTTCTTAACCATATCTCCCTTTCTTTAATTTCCACCATATTTTAAAGTCCACTTTAATTTTATCCCACTCCCTAGCTATATTTTCAGAAGAAATTTTTATCTTCTCTAATAGCTCCTGAATAATTTCCACTACCTGTTCCTTAAATTTCTCTTCTAGGTTGGAAAGCACCAGTCTCTCATTTCTATGTCATTACCCTGTGTTTTTATTTTAGTTTTATTGGCACTTGAACTGAAATAGTTACTGGGTGTGTATCAAGACCTTCAGTTAAATGCACATGTTCCTGTGAAATGTAAATTCTGTCTAGTCTGTCCCAGTTTTTGTATCTTGGGGAAAAATGTGTAAATTCACCCTGAACTCCTAGTACAGAATTCACATCTTCCATGCCAAATATTTTCATAAATTTCTTCAAAAGTCTACATTCCTTTATTATAATTCCCCTTCTTGATCCTCCAAGTACATCTTCACTGCTGCAAATCTGTATTCTATGCTGAAAGCTAATTATTTCTCCCAGCATTTTCTTAAGCTCTATTATAGCAGTTTTAGGTAGAATATAAATACGTGCTAGTGTAATCCTCCACCTTTGCCAGTATCCCCTTAGTGCTACAAATCTACCATTATTATCTTTTTTATCCTCTTCTGTCACTATTGGAGCTTCTCTTGCAATTAATATAAGTGCTCCTGTTTTCCTTTGTGCCAGGTATTCCTCTGAATAACCATCCTGAAAACCTTTCTTTAGCAAATTCACATATTCAGTTCTTTCCAAGTGTGTCTCCTGTAACATAGCTATTTGCACTCTACATTTTTTAATGTAGTTCACTAGTCGTTTTTGAATGCATCAGTGAGACCATTGACATTTAAAGACATTACAGAAAACATCATTGTATTAAAAAGTTATTATTCCCACAGTTTTATGTATAACATTTTTGTTAAATTTCTAGTTCCAGCTTTTGTGTTACATGCATACGCTGTTTGGCAGGTTGAACTTTTATACAGTTGTTTCTTGTCATGTCTATTTGAGCCTATGTCACATCTTACAAATCATCTTATTTTGTTGAGAACCCTAAAAATGCTCCAGTTAAAACTTAATTAATAGTAACAAACACAACCATGTACATCTGCTGTTACAGCAGATATAGTACTCATGTTATCTTAGTTTTACCCTCCAAATAGGAGCAAATGTCCTAAACTGACTGCCACTCTGAGAGACTTGGAGTAACCTAAAAGAAAAGCTATCCATGCTAAGATGCATAGGTGCAGCATGTGCGTCTACTAAATGCTGCCTGGTTTTGTCTTACCTTTATAGCTCTCCCTGCTGAGAAAACACCTGAATGCTTTCTGAGAACATTATCTCCTAGCCATTTTCTCTTTTTCACATTTTAGCCAATTTTTTTTCTTAATTAGATTGTGTCCATGGAGACATGAGGACCAGATACAAAATTGCTACTAACCATACATTTATTTGCTAGAAAAAAGCCTTGTAACATTCAGTATTCTTTTTCATTTACTTGCTTTTCTCTTAAATCTTAAAACTTGTTACTAGATCAAACTAAGGGCCTTAATCCAGTCATTCCCCTTTAAAGAATGAGAAAAAGCACATTCATTTTTCTTTTGTCATGCTCTTTTAATCAGACTTTGTTTTTGCATTGCATTGCCTACATTTCTTAAAACTGAACAAACAGAGAGAGAAGAAGAAGGGAGAAAGAAAAAAAACAGGAACATCTCCCATGACACTTAAAAACAACTGAGAAAACTTTACTTCATAACATGCAAAGAAAATCATACACTATGAAAATAGTACTATTACGAAAAAATGTTTATTTATTCATAGGTTCATAGGTTGGTACTAGGCTATCAGCCCTAGGGCCTATACAAGCCTAGCCATAACAATTCCCTGGCTATTTCTTCCTACATTATTTACTGTCCTGGACCCCTGTCTAGCAGGGCGACTGACGTGATCCCTGGGGTGAATTTCCTTTCTCCCATCCAATCGTCAAGGTTCCTCTTGAAGAGGTCCAAAGAGGCACTCTGCTTGACATGTATGGGCAATCTATTCCAGAGTCTGGGGAGTCTCTGGGTCAGGAACCTATCCCTCTAGCATGTTTTGTTTATTGTGATGACAAGGTTTAGATCCCTGGAGCTTATAGTTCAGTTATAGTTAACTTTCTCTCTCCTCTTCCTCTCTCCTAAATATTTTTTCGAACATTAATGACATGAAGTAGAGCATATACGTTAGAGCCCCCCACAAGTCCAACACACTCTAAAAAAGTCCAGTATTTCCAGATTTTCTTGTTCTGTCATATTTCACAAATATAATTATTGCTTTAAATCCCACATTTATCAATTTCCAAGTTACTGGTTTTATTCCTGTTCATCTCCATCTCCACTATTCTGTCTCTGCTTTATTTCTAATGTACTCTTGATTTCCCTAGTCAACTCTCATGCTCCCTTCCTACTGTCCAGAATTTTGCATTGAAATATTGCAAAATGTTTCACTGGCATAGTCTCTCTGTTGTCTTTATTACCAGAAGAACAAGAAACAGAATATCCTTCTGTTTCACAGCTCACTTTTTGTTGGACAAACTTTTGTATTTCCTCTTTAGCATGTGCTTCATCAAAAATGACTTTGTCCATCCAGGGAAGAATATTTTGAAGATAGCTGGGTACAGCAGTTCGAATCCCACGACTGCTTCTCAACATTCCCTGAATAGTGAAATACATTTACTCATCATTCTGCCTGGTGTACAATGAGTAATCATTCTCCACAAACATTCTTCTGTCTCCCACTTATAGTACTTTGTCTTTCTTCCACGGTTTTGTCAGAATCAACTCTTTCTGCTAGTAGGATTGCATCTTTACTATTAAAGGTTAAGGTTGCTTTCTCATAGCCAGGTTTGGAGCATACATACAATGTGCCCTTTCAATTAACAACTCCTGCTATGGAATACCAGTCCAGTTGCTTATTTGTGCTTTCATAAAATTAATATAGTCTGTTCCTTCCAGCTTCTCTGGTACAGTTGAAAATCTCATTTTTCCCCTACTTGCACTGTCCTCTAATTGTATTATTTTTGAAACCTCTTTTCTTGAGCAGTTTCATATTCAGCCAGCATTTTCTTCATTTCGATCTCTGATTTTTGCAGTTCTTTAATCACATCATGTGAATATCTGTTTACAGCTGCTACCATTTTTCCAGCCTTTTGTTGTTTGAGTTCATATACACCATCGGTGTTTTTTTTTTAATTTGAACCATATCTGCATGCAGTTGTCTTATGCTTTCCTCTAGGTTACTGGAAGTCATGTCTGGAGCTTGCACTGCTTTTTGCAGAACAGCTGTAGTACTTTTCCCAGTTATTGTTTATTCCTCACCTTTTGTAGTTGATTTTCCTTCAGGTCCTCTGTATTTCTTTTTTCTTGGCATCCAAGCAGTGCACTTCTGAAATTTACCCAGAAACACAAAAGCCCACTGGCCTTCTCTGCTGAGTTTCTCTTTTCATCTAGGAGAGCTAGAATTAAGTTATTACTCAGTGTGCAGCCATCTTGGAAGTCCATTTAGAAAACTTGTTGTGGAAATCGGTGAAGATGTGGTAGCTACTGTGCAGTTCATATAGCTTACTTGGAGTTAATCAAACCCTCTGGCACTGTTCCTCTTGCTGCCATTGTAAATAAACTTAAGTGCCTAAATGTTGACCCTTATGTTTCAAGGTGAATGGCAGATAGAACCCTTATAGTTAAAAGTAGCAGGTGTTTCATCAGAAGGCAAAAAGATGACTGGTGGCATTCTTCAAGGCCCAGTATGAGGACCTCTTCCATTCAGCATTTAGTTCTCAGATCTCTGAACCATTAATCTAGTCATATGTCAGACTAAATTTGTCACCAGCCATTCCGGACATTTTTGAAGGCTAACTCCACTAAACTGAAACAGATAATCCAAGGACAACAAATGGTCACTCTTAGAGAAACAATGCTGTCTGTTGCTAAAACAAAATAACAAACATTTAAACATTTTCATCTTAAGACATTACAGTGAACCAAGACTTCATCAGATCTGTGTGAATTTCAAATCAAGCTTTTTAAATGCTTAAATAATCAAGTGATCAACTCGCATGATCTACTCAAATGACATAGCATATTGTTTTTGGAATATTTTAAGTAACATTTTAAATTTACACTCAAATTTAAGCCATGGCTATCACAAGCACAAGTGTCCAACAAACCTTGCCATTTGTATTCATTATAGTTTAATTTATCTTCTCTACTACTGCCTCTCAGTTGTGTAGATGCATGGTCCAGAGCATAAAACATGAATTTTATAATATGCGTATGCAACACTTTTTTTTCTGTTTTATGTCATTTAAATGTTCATAAATATAATTCTCTAAATTTCTTTTTGTCTTGCCAACATAAAATAATTCACTTTTTCACAAGCAGCAAGATAAACTACAAAAGAAGAAGACAGGCATGTAAAATAACTAGGAATGCTATAAGTTCTATTAGTCTTACTACAAAATAAAGTGTGTGCCTTCTTGTCTGTATCAGTACATCTTTTGCAAAAGTTATTTAAAAATATTCCAAAAACGATGTATTATATTATATGTGTAGATCATGTGATTTGATTTCATGATTATTTAAGTATTTAAATATCCCATTTTGTAATTTACAAGCAGATGTGTTTCTTATTTTTTAGCAATAAACAGCATTGTTTTTCTGTGACCATTTGTTATCCCTGAATTACCTGTTTACATATTTTTATAAAATTTCCAAAATATCTGTAATACTTCTGCAGGATCTCATGTTATTTTTCTTGTTCTATGCTTCTTCTGTTTAGTGATAACCCTTGCTCCCTTTTGTTGTCCAAGTCATTGTGCTAAAAGTTTTTGTGCTATGGAGTTGTAATCAAAAATAGTTGCTTATCAGCAATCTTTGTAAACTCATGCATATTATCCAGATCCTACTTATTTTCTCTTTAACACTCTGCATTTGTGCCTCTTCTTGTTCTATGAGATTACCTTTATTCTGCAGTAGTTTAACCTTTGTCAGCCCCTCTATGGAATTCATATTACTTCTTAACTACATCAGTTTCTTTTATTTCTACACAACTTGTATACTCCGTTTTCATTTTATCCCCACTCACTAGTTATAACCTCTGAAGATATGCCTATCTTCTGTAATAATGCTCTAATAATTTCCACTACCCATTTCTTAAATTCCTCTCTTTTTAACAGGTAGTTGGGAAAGACCAGTGTCTAATTTTTACCTCATTACACCTTGCATTTTTATGTTGTTTCTATTGGTGCATTATCTGAAATAGTTTAGATGTGTGTCAAAGCTTCATTCAAATGCACATCATCATGTGAAAGTTTAGCATAGTTATTGTACCATAGTGAATAATATGCAAATTATGTATGAGATCCTACTAGTGAAGTCACATCTGCCATACCAATGATTTCCATACATTTCTTCAGAAATCGACCTTTTTTGTTATATATTGCTTTCTAGGTCCCCCGATACACCCTCACTATTGCAGATCAAGTTCCAGTCCCCACCTGTAAGTAATATTCCCTTTAGAAAGCTGATTATTTCTCCACAGATTTTCTTAAGCTGCATAATAATAGCAGGTTTTTGTGCAGTATAAGTGCATGCCAGTGTAACCCTCCTCATTTGCCAGTAGTTCCTTTCTACCACAAATCTACCATTATTGTCTTTTTTCCACTTCTGTTACTAATTGGAGCCCTCTTATTTTGCTGAATATTCATCCTGAAATCCTTTGTCAAATTCACAAGTTCACTTCTTTCCAAATGTGTTGTTTCTAGCATCCTTTATACAATTGTTTCATGTCATGTCCATTTGAGTGTATGTCACATTTTACAAGACTTTTTGGTTTAATGACAGCCCTCAAACAAAAATGAACACACACCCCCAGAACCTATTAACTTAAAATGAAAACCCATGTATCTACATACATCTTCAAATAATGTTGTTTAACCCTCCTAATAGGAACAATTTTCTGAAATCAACAGTTGCACCTACAGGCATAAACTAACCTAACATTAAGGTTATTCATGCTAAAATACATGCTACAGCCTGTGTTCCTACTTACACTAATTACTGTCAGTTGTTGTCTTATCTATGCAACCCTCTCAAATGTGAAAAATGGCTTATATACTTGTAGAAGACATTAACTTTTAGCCTTTAGAAAAAGTAAAGGCTAAAATAATTTCACATTTATACACTAAATTAAGGCATTGAAGTATTTAGTTACCAGAAAAGCTGCTATCTCTTATTCGCTTCCAATAATTTAAAACTTTGTTTACTTAGCTGCTTGTCCTTGTACCTCTAAATTTTAGATTTCTCTCAGTAAACAATGTCCACACCTCTCATTTTATTGACTTTACCTTTAATCACTTGTTTCCATGCAAACTAAAGAACAGAATGAACTAACAATGAACATTTATTTGCTAAACAAAAATGTATTCATTACATCATGGTCTTTCATTAAAAAAAGCATAAGTCCTATGCAGAAGTAAAAGAAACATTTCAACTCTACATAATGTAGCCTTTTCCTTTGTCCCTGATATTCTGCTGAATATCCATCCTGAAATATTATATTCATTGCACTTTTACACCCCATCTTCCGCCCCAGCTGCCCAAGATTACAGCCCACTAACTCAGACATGTTTTTGTCCAGTCTTTCTTCCTCCTCTTTTGACACAGTAATGCCTAGAGTATTTGTTCATTTTAGTGTCTTCATCACTCACAACAATCACTAAACATGCTTTTGTATGGGTCTATATTACTAGACCAAAAGATCAGAAATGCGAATGTATGTACATTGACGCATAAAGGTCGATGTACATAAAGAGCGAAACATGTAAAGGGCGAAAACCGGAATGCCGAACGTGTTTCTTAGCCAGCAGTGCGGTGGTGGGGATAAGGAAATATATCCTTTTCCCCACTGTAGTGTCTCGGAGTTGGTATATTTAAGTGGGGGTGTGTGGGGGTGCAGAGGGGCTTGCCCCCCTGCAAAAGCAAAATAATGTAGTTTTTTATTTGGAATTTTACTTGCCTGTGTGGTGCATTCTGATGATGAAACATGTTTGGTGTTTTGATTTTCGCTGTTTACATGTTTCTCTGTGTATGTACTCGACCTTTATGTGTCGATGTACATACATTCGCTATTTAGTACTTTCGTGGTTTCAATATAGACCCCTTTTGTATATAACATGTAGTTTATATCATGAAATGCTTTATACAAATACTGTTAAAAACAAAAATTCTTTTACTTACCATCACTTTCTGTTTTTATCTCCATTTCCTTTTTAGTGTCTTTCCAAACTTTAACGACATGAAGTGGGACACATGCCTGTTAGCCCCCAACAAGTTTAACAAAGTCAGTCAAAAGCCCGTCTTTCTCAGTCTGTTTTCCTTGTAAAGCTGTATTTCACAAATGTGATTGTTGCTTTATAGTTTCACATTTATTCACTAATTTCAGTGTTACTGGTGTCTTCTTCCTCTTCATCTCCCAAACCCAGACTCCAGTTCAAGTCTAAGGTACTTACAGTTTTCCAGTCAGTTCCTGTACTTTTTCTCTGTCTATCACAAGCATTTTCATATGGAACATTGGGAAAGGGTTTCACTGGCAAAGTCTCTTTATGAGCTTTATCATCATTCACTTTTTGTTGGACAGACTTTTATATTTCCTACTTAACCTGTCCTACATAAAAATGGCTTTTATCCTCCAGGAAAAAATATTCTGAAGACAGCTAGATAAAAAATCTTACACCTGCCTTTTAATATTCCCTGATTGCTGGGATAAATTTGCTTCTTTTCTCCATGGTGTACAAAGAATAATCATTTTCTACAAACACCCTACTGTCTCCAGTTTGTCATATTTTGCCCTTCAGCTACAGTTCTGTCAGGATCATCTCTTTCTGCTGGTATTATTGCACCTTTATTAATAAATGTTCTTTAAACATTTATTTAAACATTAAACTTTACTACCCATTGTCCCAAGTGTTCACTCCGTCCAGCTGCTTCACTCTACAAGAAGTGAATCAACCCACTACTTAAAGAACTTGCAAAGCTGAAGTTCACTTGCAGTTGCAAGAGTTCACAAGAGAAAAATACACTGAGTTGAAACAACCCACCACCTAAAGAACTTGCACAGTTGAAGTTCACTTGCAGTTGTAAGAGTTCACAAGGAAAAATACACTGAGTTAAATCTATTGAAACAACCCATTACCTAAAGAACTTGCACAGCTGAAGTTCACTTGTAGTTGCAAAAGTTCACAAGGCAAAAATACATGGAATTAAATCTATGTAAGACAAATTCATAGACTCAGACTAATAATTTAATTTGTAAGTCATGCACTAGTGTGTTCTGTTTGTAGTGTTGAATCTGTTGGAAGGATATCCCCCTTTACAGGCTTTTTACTGCTGAAGTTGAAGCTACATTAACACCAGCATATTTTACTCTTATCAGTGTAATAGATCCCTGGAAAAGACATTGAAAAGCCCATAACTATAAAATTAGATGCTGTGACTCAGGTGAAGTTTTTAGAGTTCAGTCACCTTGTCTTTATATTCAGGAACATTCTACCTTACTGATTGTTTATGGTGGTAAACCATCTATGGGGTTTCTTCCCGCTTCACTCACTCCGCTCCCCTGTCCTTCCCCCATATCCCACCCTCCCCCAGCACCTCTACTCATATCACAAGCAAACCACTCCCCCTCATTCCTCTGATCCAATTATATACAAGTCTACCTTGCCCATACCCATATTTCATTCACACCTTACCTACTTTTATTTAACCAAATGTATCTGCTTCCCCTTACATCCATCAGCTTGAATTCTCATCCCCCCCACTATAATTCTTTGCATCTTACTCTATTTTACCATCACAATACTATCACCACCTCAAAGTGTCTTACATGAACCCCATGCTTGCCACCTTCTCTTATATTATACACATAAACTAACATTGTGCCATAACTGTACTATTGACCAGTCCCCCACCCCTCCTTATCACAAACCACAGGGCAAAACACCTAACCACAATGTCAAAGCCCACCCTGAAGTCAAAACATTTCCAACCTTAGCTTCAGCTACACACATATCACAAGGTAGCAAAATCTCTGTTTATGCCTGATATTACATTCTAACACATAAATACCACTTTTACTATTGTTAAACCCACTTTCACAGTTGACATGCTCCTCCTAACCTGCCTAGCTTCTGTACTCTTAATTCTCAACCTCGCTACAGCTATGTCCTCACTTACCCCCACTTATTGATACACAACAACCTCCTCCAACCATCACCTCAATAAACAACACAGCTTCTCACATATCTCCTCTCAGCTTTTCCCCTATACCGTCCTATATTATTCAAGCCATAAATTGGCCTCCTCACCTCCTACAAAACCACACTTGACACCAGTATAATCACCTAGGAATAAAAAAAAAACCCACTTCCCATGGTACTCCTTCCCCATTACCTAGCTACTCAAATGTGGAGACATACATCCTAACCCTGGCCCACCCTCTAATCCTAACCAAAAGAGTAGCCTCAAAAATTTAAACATACGTACACTGAACTTTAGAAGTGTATGTAGTAAAATAGCCCCATTGCATGTTTGGATTGATCAAAATAAACCTGACATGCTAGCCCTTACAGAAACATGGCTACACCCTGGTGTAAAAGACTCAGAAATAATACCTCCAAACTTTACAATAACCAGAAGAGATAGATCTAAAAAAAGGGGGAGGGATAGCACTTCTATATCCCTCTACACTCAACATCACACCCTACACCGGTAATATTTCCTTTTCCAGGGCTGAAGTACTAATCTCCTTTTTGAACCTCAATATATCAAAAAAAATTTTGCATAATAGTAATATATATCCCACCAGGTAGCAATATACCAGTGTTGGAAGTATTTTATCCTGGACATCCCAAACAGTAAACCTTGAAACAATAATCTTAGGCGATATAAATTTAGATTGGCAAACCATAGTTTCCGACTCCCCCACAAATAGTATAAATGTGTATGTTTTTTCTTGGCTTATCAATGATCCAACAAGATACAAAAAAGATCTTACCTGCCAATCCACCTTAGACTTGCTTCTAATATCCCATCCTGCCAATTACCCCTCTTCTGGCACACTGTTTAACTCCCTGAGTGATCAAGTACCAGATTATTCCCAACAACTAAGAATACACACTATAAAATCAGTTAGGAACTCAACAAATTTTTGTCAGCATAAATTTAACAATCTCCTACAAGAAATAGACTGGACACCCCTTAAACAGCTACCCCTTAATGATGCTGCATTTTACTTTAATAACACCTTCCTTCAAATACTTAATACACTAGCTCACATTCACATGAAAAGAATCAAAAAGAACTCAGCACCACGACTGTCTAAGAAACATAAACACCTGATGAAGCAAAGGGTCCTAGCTTGGTCAACTTGGAAGCAAAACAAAAATTTCAAAACACTACGTAACAAAGTGACAAAACTAATCAACAGATATAAGAAGTCATATTATTCCCAGCTTCATCTCCAGCATAAAATCAACCCCAGTAAATTTTCGCATTCCATGTCTTCTCTACTTAACCCTGGAAGAAATGGAGAGCACACCCTATCACTAGATACCCCTCCATCACAAATAGCCAAAAACTTTAACAAGCACTTCATAAAATCAATTTCGGACCTATTAACTAATGCCCTTAATGCTGGATCCACCCACCTTTCAATATATTCAGACACCAACCCCAGGCCATCAACTATTTCTAACCCTGTCATAACTAACCCCCCTACTCAACAAAATGTCATACAAACCCCATTCTCATTTCAGCCTATACCCACTGACACCATTAAGAAACTGCTAGAAAAACTAAAACTCTGCTCTACCTCAGCTGATAATCTCCCCCACACTACCTCAAACTGGCTGCTAACTCAGTCATCTACCCAATCACTATCCTTATAAATAGGTCTTTATCCAAATCAGAAGTACCTACCATATGGAAACAATCTCACATCACTCCCATCCACAAAGGAGGCAACTCTTTTGATCCATCCAATTTCCATCCTATATCCATCATGTCACCCATATTCAAAATTCTCGAGAGAGGTTTCCATCAGCAGGTGATGCAATATCTATTGCAAAACAACCTTATAACCAAAACCCAACACGGCTTCTGACCTAGACACAGCACAGCTACAGCCCTATTATCTTTTACAGACACCATGAACAAGGCCAGAGATGCAGGATGGTTTACAGCCTCAGTATTCCTTGATCTCTCCAAGGCCTTTGACACAGTGTCTCACCCCTTACTTTTGAACACATTGTCTAACTTAGGCTTCTCACATAACACAGTAAATTGGTTTCAGAGCTACGTCAAGAATCATAAACAAGCAGTGAAATGGTCAAATGAACTCTCACCCTTCCTCCACAACCCTACTGGAGTCCCCCAAGGCTCCATCCTAGAACTCCTACTCTTCAACATTTTCACAAACAATCTTCACATTGCCTCTCACCCTCATTCAATTCCATCATTCAGTATGCTGATGATTCCACCATAATCTGCACTGCTCAATCTCTACCAGAACTACTTTCAAAAACTCAACAGTCCTTTACTGCAGTCGAATCCTGGCTAAGAAATGCCCAACTCTTTCTTAATCCAAAGAAGACAAAACTAGTACTCTTTCATCCCAAAAACACCTCTCCTGTCACTGATTATTTCAGCATCCTTGCATCTGACAACACTCTCAGAGAAGTAGTGCAGGAAACCAAACTTCTAGGTGTTATCATTGACAATAAACTTTAATTTGACCCCCATATACAGCAAAATATAAAGAAAACTCATCAAAAACTGGGACTCTCATATAGAAACAAGCAATCTGATGGGTTATTGGTTCCGTCCTCGGAAGTGAGCCAGCCTTATACCAAGCTCTCGTCAGCCAAAAACTCTTGAACCAAGATCCTACCCAGAATGCTCTGGTCCCTGTTACCTCACATCTCGTTTGCCACGTTGCTGTACAGCCGTTTCAAGCCACTCTCTCTCAGCTAAGTGAACAATTTTTTGAAGTTTTTCTATTGTTAGTGTTTAAAAAGTTTTCAGTCAATTACTATCTATATACTCCTACCTTAAGACTCTCTCCGTATAGGTTTTTCCCTTTTTCTTATCTTTTCTTACCTTTGAGGTAATTCTCCATTACGATCTTTGATAATCCTTCTTCTCTCCCTTTCTTACCCTTCGGGGTAGCTTTCTTAAATTTTTGGTACTGTCGTTCTTCTCCCTTCATATCATTATGTCGGATAAGAAAAATAGTGTTGGTTTCAAACAATGTATGGAATGTGGCCGTAAATTACCGCTTTCTGATGGCCATGATTTATGTGGCTATTGCTTGAATGTCTCCCATCTTTCAGTGGACCCCCCTTGTGGGATTTGTAGACATTTTTTGACCAGGAGTCTAAATGAAAGGAAGAATAAATTAATTCTGAAAGGCCTCCTTAAAACTCCTTTCTGCGAGGCTATCTCTGTGTCGGAAGGCTCATCCCCCCCCAAACCCCGTAAGAGGTGTTCTTTTTTTTTCCTCCTCGAGGTTGCTCACTTCATCTCTCTCTGGAGATCGCAAGGAGTTGAATCACAAAAAGGTAAACATTTCGAACTTGGCACTGCCATCTGTGGTCCTTTCGGCACCTCCCCAGTTGATTCTTACTCCAGCTATGTTCTCTTTATCGCCACCGGCACCAGAGTTCCTGGTGCAGACACTTACAGCTCTGACAGTTTCATCGCAGCCTTTATTGGCACCGTCTCTAAAGGTACAGTCTCCTTCAGCACCATTGGTGCAGACTTCTTCGGCTCTATCCTTGCTGATGCTGTCAACCTCAAGGATACTGTCCTCTACAGTGCAGATACCTTCGGCACCGACATGCTGTTCAGTGCAGTTTCTTTCAGCACCGTCGTTACTGGTGCAGACACCTTCCTCGACGGCACCGTATTCATCCGTGCAGACATTTGCCACACCACCCTTTACGATGCAGACCCCCTCAACACTTATGGCACTGCCTTTATCGGTGCAGATAACCTCAACACCATTCTCCTTGGTGCAGACACCCTTGGTTCCGGGTTCTGCACCACATGAACTAGCAAGGGCTCAATACTATCCTTCCTTGGATCCGTTTGTGGGAAGCCAGTATAGTCCCTTTTTAGAAAGGCCAGAATCTCCTTCAGGTCTCTATTGAGGTCGACCAGGAGCCTCTCAGAACAGGATGTGTTGCAGCTTGTCGACCAGTTGCTTGTAGCCAGGGGTCTCTCTCAACCATCTAAAGCTACGCTCCCTCTTCCACGTGACCGTATTTCTTCACAGACTCCAACTTACACTCCTCCTTCAACATCCGGGGAAACGTTGAAGCCCCTTTCTCCGACAGCAGCTTCCCTTCCTTCGACACCAACAGTGGATCTCACTTTGGAGCCGGAGTCGTCCTTGTGGTCATTGGTGCACTGGGCACCGAGCTCTTCTCAGGTTAGTGGCTGTGCTGTGGGGGTAGGCATTCTTGCTTCCTCACCATTTTTTTCTATGGCACCCTCCAGGAATCCTCCTCTCCTCACATTCCACAGTCCTCTTGAGACTCCTGGTATGGGGGGGTCGGCTCTTCGGAGAGCAGGTGTGATCCCAGTTCCAAGGTTGTCATGCTCGGTTCCGGGCTCCCATCCCTTTTCGGGCGGTCCAGCCTTCCAAGCCATGGAAAAGGCACTTGCCTCCACTGGCAAACCCTCCCTGTCGGAGTCCTCGCCCCCCTCTATGCCACACCTGTCACAAGCCACAACCACCGGACACTGGGCAGAAGGACCTCGGGTTTCCCCACCTCAGGAGATCCCCACTTTGCAATCTTCCCCAGAGCTCCCCACTGAGGAAGTCCCTTGCAAGGCTTCATGCAAAAGGAAGCACATGGACTCCTCTGAGGAGTCTTTGACTGAAGATATGGATTTTGATGACGGGGAAGGGTCCCCATGGTCATGCTCTGATGAGGTGTCCTTTGGTGACATCCTCGAGATCCTAAGACAGAGGGGCGACTGGAAGTCCTCCAACCCTTCCTCAGAGGAATCAGTATTCCTGCAGGCCTTTCATGCCTGGCCCCCTACCTCCTGGGTTACCCCACTGGCCGATGATCTTGTCCAGCTCATCGTCCAGTGTGCATGGAAGGCTCCTGACACCTTGGAAGCTATACCTCGGAGGCCTGACAATATTTTATCTGCCCCTACTGAGCATCCCCATTGGTCGAAAGGTCTTCCAGCAGATGCCATGGTAGTGGTGGCTGCAACCAAAAAAGACTTGGCAGAAGAAAGCCAGACTATCCAACCGCCCAACAAGGAGTCTTGGGTGACAGACTCGGGAAGCGTGCGTTTCCTTCATCAACCTTCGCCATAAAGTCCTTGAACTACTTGGCACACTTTACAAGGCTTCAGAGGGACCTTATCAACGAACTCTCTGAAACCTTAGCAGGAGCTGTTTCTGATGAGGTGCGCAACAACGTAGCTTCTCAGATAGTGACCCTTGAATTGATATCCAGTTCTTCCATGTGTCTTATTTCGCACGCAACAGAAGGAGCAGCTAGAGCGGCAGGTGCAGGTATAGTTATGAGACGTCATGCCTGGATGCGCCTTTGCAACTTTGCGGACTCCTTTAAGGCTTCCTTTATGAACACCCCTATCGAGGCCACCTCATTGTTTGGCCCTAAGGTTAATGATATGCTGGCAAGGTGTGAACAAGATGCCATTGGTGTCTGACACTCCACCCCTCAATGATTCTACTCCAGAAATCAGAGGAGCGGGAAGATGTGGCACAGAAAATCACAGGGCTCTTTCTGTGATGCACATGCCGAGTTCTCCCCTAGAGGCAAATGGTGAAACTCCAATGGAAGACACACCTTTCGGGGCAGGGAAGGTTCGCGAAACTGGGGTTCCAGATATTCTTTCTCTGGGCAACCCAACCAGCGCTCCTGATGCGTTGCCTGACTGCACATCTCTGGAAGCAGTCGGGGGTCATTTTTCTTTTGTACCCCACTGACTGGTGAACCATAACCACCGATTCTTGGGTACACTGGATAATATGCAGAGGCTATTGCATCCCCTTCCATCTCTGTCCCACTTCACTTGACATCCCACCCAGTCAAAAGGAAGTAGCAGCACACAAAATCTGAAAGCTGCTACAAAAAAGAGTCGTCCAAACGGTCGCCCCAGACCAGATAGGATCCGGTTTTTACTCTAGGTTTTTTTTAGTGCCAAAAAAGACAGGGGACAGGAGACTGATTCTGGATCTCAGCACACTAAACAAATTTGTAAAAACAGAGAAATTCCAGATGGTCATGGTTCAGTCTATCCTTCCTCCTCTGTAAGAAGATGATTGGATGTGCTCTGTAGATCTTCAAGATATGTATTACCATATAAAAATGGACAAGCGCTCAAGAAGATACCTCCGCTTCTGCATAGGAGCCAGTCACTACCAGTTTCGAGCACTGCCATTCGGTCTCTCTACAGCCCCCAGAGTGTTCACCAAATGCATGGCAGTGATCATCACTCACCTTCGACTTCAAGGATTCCAGGCATTTCCATACCTAGATGACTAGCTCTTTACCGCCTCCACCAAGCGTCTACTGGAAGAAGCCCTAGACTACACTCTTCTCACAGCTCAGCACCTGGGAATCGCTATAAACTGGGAGAAGTCTAACACCAACACAAACCCAGTACAATCTTTAGAATTCATCGGGGCTCTGTTGGACACAAGGAATTGCACAGCATCTATTCCGGATCACAGATTTCAAAGAATACAACAGGTTCAGCTGCTAATCTGTCACCACAAATACTCTGCTTGGTCCATACTCCAACTCTTGGGGTTGATGGCAGCCTCGATCACCATTATTCCTCTGGCCAGATTCCACATGAGACTTCTTCAGTGGTACCCTCTACAACATCCATTGTCCTTTCAGATAAGTATAACTCAGAGATGCAAGCATGATTTGCTCTGGTGGGCATCTCAAAATCCCCAACAGTGGTCTTGCCCCATCAGCAGAAAGCCACAGTGACCACGGATGCCTCCCTGATGGGGGGGTGAGGGGGGGGCTATGTCAGAGAAACTTGGTCCAAGGCACCTGGTCGAAGATAGAGGCTCATTTGCATATC
The DNA here is from genome assembly GCF_019279795.1 of Protopterus annectens. Lineage (NCBI taxonomy): Eukaryota > Metazoa > Chordata > Ceratodontiformes > Protopteridae > Protopterus > Protopterus annectens. The sequence continues at coordinate 90,594,084 of NC_056727.1, read as the reverse complement.
AGTGTTCTGGAACTGAGGACGGTGCTATTAGCGTTGCAAGCATTCCACTCAATCCTTCTGTCAGGGACTATTGTGATCCAATCAGACAACATGTCAGTGGTCTGATACATCAACAAGTAAGGGGGCACCAGATCTTATCCATTATGCTGAGATGCCTTGAGAATATGTCAATGGGTGATGGCTTCCAACCACTTTCTAATTGCAATGCACATTCCAGGGAGCTCCAACGTGATAGTGGACAAATTGAGCAGGTGCATTCTACAACCTCATCAATGGTCCCTCAATCCTCTGATAGCGGCAAAAAGTTTCAACTGCTGGGGCCAGTCTTGCTGTGACTTATTCGCTTCCCCAATCAACTACAAGTGCAGCAACTATTTTGCCCCGATCCCCCCTTGGGGACAGTCACCGAGAGACACTCTAGTCCACACTTGGCCCTCGGGTCTCCTTTATGCTTATCCTCCTCTACCCCTCATCTCCCAATTTCTGAAGAAAGCACAGCAGTTGAAGAGCAAAGTGATCCTCATTGCTCCATATTGGCCTCGACAAGTTTGGTTACCCTTCCTCTGGCCTCACCTGCTAGATCGACCATGGATTCTCAATCCATCCCCAACGTTGATCTCCCATCCACAGGGTCTGACTCACCCCAATCTAACAAACCTGAAGCTGACAGCTTGGCTTCTCCACTTCCTATGATTGCCAGGATGGATAACCTCTCTTCCTCGGTTCGCAATATTCTTATTGCGTCTCATAAATCATCCACCAGGCTAATCTATCTCAGCAAATGGGAAAGGTTTACATTATGGGCAGCAAACAAACAACCGAACCCCTTGTCAGCCCCAGTTTTGGTGGTATTAAATTACTTATCAGATCTTTTCCAATCTGGGGTGTCAGTCTCTACTATTCATGTTCATTGAGCTGCCATTTCTAATTTCCACATTGGCTTTCAGGACTCTTCACTCATGTCACAGACTCTGTAAGACTTTCTTAAGGGTGTTTTTCACCTAAAATCTCCCTTTAGAGAACCAGTACAACCTTGGGATTTGGCCTTGGTTCTACAAGCCCTAACAGCTCCCCCCTTTGAACCTGCTTCTTCATGTGATTTAAAGTACCTCTTTTAGAAAACTTTGTTTCTTTTTGCAATCATATCGCCCAGACGTCTGTCAGAACTTCAAGCCTTATGCATCAAACGTCCCTATCTTATTTTCCATAAGGATAAGAGTATCACTGAGAACTAATTCTTCCTTTTTTACCAAAAGTGGTGTCAGAGCGGTCTATCAACCAGTCTGTTGACCTCCCAGTATTTTTTCCTAATCATTCTAACAAGGGAGAATATTGCCTGCACTCCCTAGATGTTCACAGGTAAATACGATTTTATCTGGACAGAACAAAATCTACCTGTAAATCAGACCAACTATTTCTGGCCTTTTCTGGACCAAGGCTAGGTTAGCCTGTCTCTAAAGTTACATTGGCGTCATGGTTGAGAAATTGCATTACCTTCATCTACAACAAGAACAGCATCACTTTGCCTCACAAAGTGAAAGCGCATTCTACTAGGTCTATGGCAACTTCAGCAGCTTTCCATGCTAGGGCTTCCTTCAATGACATTTGCTCAGCTGCGACTTGGGCCAAACCCCATACTTTTATCCCTCATTACAAATTGGATTTGGCCTCCAGAGGAAGAGCTTCTTTTGGTTCCATCCATGAGGGCCGCCCAGGGATACAGGTAGCTGGGGATTCTGTCCCATCAATAAGGAATGAACGAAGATTAATAATATCAGATAAAGAAGTTATGTCTTACCATAATGTTCCATCTGTGTTGCTGATCTTTGTTCATTCATTACTCCCCACCCTCCGTGCCCCTCCGGAGGTTCCTGGTTGATCTCATATGCTCCTTTTTGCCGTTATTATAGGTCTGTTATGACCAGAGGTAGCCTCTACTTTTGTCTATCAACTTGCAAACTCTATCTGAGGTAACAGGGAGCAGAGCATTCTGGGTAGGATCTTGGCTCAAGAGTTTTTGGCTGTCGTGAACTTGGTACAAGGCCGGCTCGGTTCCGAGGACGGAACTGATAACCCTTCAGTAATGAATGAAGGAAGATCAACAACACACATGCAACGTTATGGTAAGACATAACTTCTTTTTTCTTTACTGCAGCAACCAAAACTACCCTTACAAAAACATTTTTACTTCTCTCCCTTCTTTATGGTGCCTCTATCTTAACTAACTTACAAAATTCTACCCTAAGCAAGTTGGAACAGTGCTACAACAAAGTTGCAAAGTTTGCCACAAGCTCTAAATATCTCATACACACCACTGTAAACCACTCCTAGAATTAAACTGGCTTGAAGTCCCCAACCAACTTGCCTTTATTCAGTTAACCACCTTGCACAACCTTATTTTCAAGCCTACTGCCTGCCCTGCACTAGCCAATCTAGTCACACCTTACACACCAAATCGATTCCTACAGTCAGAAGACAAAAATCTCTTAGCTATCTCAAAACCCACAAGAAAACCTGATCACTCTCTGTATTCATACTCTGTCTCTATACTTTGGAATTCACTGCCTCTAGCTACCAAGTCTATACCTGGCCTAACCCATTTCAAAGCCTCTTTAAAAAAATCATCTCAAAAATACATGGCTTAGCACCTGCATAAAGCCTGCTTAATGCTCAGGTCTTCCTCTTTCTGTCACATTTCAATCCCTGACAGGCTGCATGATCCTAAGGCTCTTCTAACTACTTCTCTGCTTCTATACCATATGCATAAGCTATTTTTCAGGCTTTATTGCTTCTATTCTTCTTAACTCTCTCTCACTATCTGTCTGCATCACTAACTTTCTGGCTGCTATTTTCTTAACTGAAACTAACATTTTATTTTGCATGTACTGTTACAGTCAATGTCACACATTGCATTACCTACGTATTATTTTTTGGAATACTGTCTACATCATGTACGGTGAGAGTAACTATTATTGTCTGTAATGTTTTAACTGTATAGAATCGTCTAGATGTGTAGTAATATATTACAGCACCTTGTAGCAGTTTGTTCTTTCAACTTATTTTTTGTATAGTATTTCTAATGTAATTTTAATTGTATTGGATTATACTGTATTTGTATTGTACTGTATGTGGAACTTTTCTCCCCGGGCCTCTGCTGAACATGGGTTCTGTAAACCCAGTCAGACCATCCCGGTAAACAAATGTCAAATAAATAAATAAATAAATAAAATGTTCTGGCTGCTTTCTTATGGCCAGGTTTGGAGCATACACATGATGTTCCCTTTTAATTAACAAATCTTGCTATGGATTACCAGTCCAGTTACTTATTTGTGCTTTCATAAAATTAATATAGTCTGCTCCTTCTAGTTTTTTTTTTATGGTACATCTGAAAATCTCAGGTTTTCTCTGCGTGCTCTGTCCTCTCATGGTACCATTTTTTACACAGCTCTTCTTGAACAATCTCATACTGTGTCAGCCTTTTCTTTTATTTCAGCCTCTGATTTTTTGCATTTTTATCACTTCATAACTGCGGTTTTGGTGCTGCAGTAGCGTTGTCGCCTCACAGTTAGACGTTGCCCGTTCGATTCTCAGTTAGAGCGTCTTCTGTGTGGTGACATGCGTGAATGGGCGTTCCTTCGTTGAAGGTTGTGCGTTAGGCCCAGCAAGCCAGGACGTAAAACTCTATTGCCAATCATTAGCGGACCAGAGTTCTGCTGTGGTGACCCCTAACTGGGAGAAGACGAAAGACACAAACAAATCAGAATAACTGCTTAAAGCTGCTTTCATTTTTCCAGCCTTTTATTGTTTGAGTTGATATACCTCTTCAATGTTTCACTTATTTTAATCAGCTCTGAGCGCATTTGACATATTTTTCCTCTAAGTTACTATAAGCCATCTCTTGTACTAAAGCTGGAACTTGAACTTCTCTTTACAGAACAGCTACAGTTATTCCCAATGATTGTTTTTTCTTCACCTTTTCTAATTGATTTTCTTTGAGGCTCTTTATGTTTTTTTCTTTGCTGGCATCCAGGCACTGTACTTACAGCCAATAACTGAATTTTACTAAAACAGGCATAATTACTGGGCGGCCACGATGGTGCAGTGGTTAGCATTGTCGCCTCACAGCAAGAGGTTCTCCGGTTCGATCCTCGGCTGGGGTGCCTTCTCTTTGGAGTCTGCATGTCCTCCCTGTGGTCGTGTGGGTTTCCTCCGGGTGCTCCGATTTCCTCCCACATCCCAAAGACATGCTGCAGGTGGATTGGACACACTAAATTGGCCCTAGATGTGAGTGCGTGTGTGTGTGTGTGTGTGCCTTCTGTGGAAGGTTGGGCACCGGGCTGGCAACTCGACACTGTAAAACTCCACTGCCAATCATGAGCAGACAGGTGATCCGCTGTGGCAACCCCTAACCGGGAAAAGCCGAAACAAGAAGAAGGCAGAATTACTGACCCTTATCTTTTAGTTTCTTTTTCACACTGGGAGAGCTGAAATTAAGCTGTTGATCAGTGTACAGCCTTCTTGGAAAGTTGCAGTTGTTTTTTTAATCTCTGGCAAAGTATTCAAGCATTAATAGTAATGTAGCCATTAAATCACTGGAGATATGAATTGATTATAATGCAGAGGAAAACTGAGTAGAGAATTCTTTAGGAAATAATTGTGTGCAGTACAACAGGGTCATTAGAATTGTGTCTCAAGAGACATGGGTTCATATCTCATTGAATGCACTTTTGTATGCTTGTTTGTATATGCCAGTTTTAGCTGTTGTATCTTTAACTGGGTAAATACATATAGGCAGCATGTATATTCAGTTGTAGGGTGTATTAAGGGAACATTAATCTGAGTAGCTTTCATGATGTGATCTCCACACAATATGCATGTAGTCAGATATAGGTCTTTAGAATATAACTTACTATGAACACTAAGCTAGACTGTCAACCAGATGCTTGTTTGATTGTAGTAAAACACAACCTATGTCACATCTTCTCCTGGATTATTCATTAAATAATGAAAAATATGAAAGGAAACATACCTTATCTCAAGAGATGCCATTAATAGCACAATCAAAATGTTATTCTTGGTTGCTGGGATTCAAGTTGCAAGTGAAGTACTCGCCTTTTCTTCACAAATTTTGGTTATACATATTTTGTAGCAACGCACTTCTGTATGAGCTCAATAGTTTCTCCAGTTCCAGAATTAAGATTTACAAGACTTCATTTGGTTGTCTTCTTTCTGCATCTGTTGTTATGAAAGTAATGCATGTTTGCATTCATCCAGTCCTTTCTCATCCGGGTTATGGTGTTATTTGTTTATTTATTGTAGTACTTTATTTATTTATGTTTGTACTTTGAAGGAGACTCTTAAACTATTATGCTTGTGTTCACATCCGTCTATTGAATACATTTTATAATCAAGTTCATTTGACTCCACATCCATGGCAAATAAAGAGACAAAGAACAGAACAAAGAATCAAATGTAAGAGGAGTGGAGATCAGTTATTTAGTGGCCTTTGAGAAAGAGAGCAAAGTGATACTGTGGCAGCTAAACAGCATTGAGCATGGTGGTTTGACATCTGTGTAAGGTAACCAAATAGAGAAGAATAGTACTGGCAACTTCACTAAAGTAAAGGTATGTCAAGAATATTTGATTCAAGATTATGACTGAATACATTTGTGGGTGCTCACTGACTGGTTTATCTTGATGCTGGCAAAACCTTTGATACTGCACCATACAGGAGGTTGGTAGGGAAGCAACAGTAATGGAAAAGGGAATGAGGTTTGTATGATAGAGACAGTAATTAAGTCAGTGAAAGGGAATGAAAAATGTTTCAAGAAAGAGGGATATTGACCAGTGAAGTGCTCTTGAGAGCTGTCATGTAAATAGATGTAGCAGGCATCATTCACACCCTGATGAACTAAATTAACATTTCACCTGCATCAAGTTGTGTCAGTAATAGGCTATGTGTGTGTCGGCCAACATTATGTCCTAAATTGATCTTACTGCATGGCCTGACAAGTAAGGTTAATGAAAAATAATGCAAAGATGTGCACTTTTATAGAAAGCACCAAAGATGTGTCTCCTGAGGGAATGGTGTAGAGGACTAGAAACTAAATGTAACCTTAACACGAAAGATTAAGGCCTCCTCTTAATGTGAACAAGCTGTTGCTAAGTTTAATAATGTATTTGGCTAGATAACTGAGGGCATTAACATGATGGCTATATTGTTGCACTGCTGTATAAGATGCGGGTAACACTTCAGCTGGAATACTGCATGACGTTTTCTAGGCTGTACTTCAGATGGGTGTGGGATGTGACAACCCACCACTGGACCAGTAATCAAGGAGCCTCAATCCTCAGCACTGGCAACAGTGGGGGATGTACACTGAGAGGATGACAAGATACACACACAGTATTTCCAGATGCAGCTCATTGCATCAAGTGCAATTTCCCTTAAGAGTACACAGAGACCACAGTCAGTCTGGAGCTGGTTTCTCCCTCTTTCTCCAGATCCCCCATAAGACTCTCCACTGGCACAGGTACAGAGTTGAAATGTGTCAGCTGAGTGGCCAAGCCAAGACCTCCAGCACCCTCTCTGTCCAACTAGTGCTTTGTGTCCCTGCCCAAGTAGCTAACACACACACACTTTGAGGTTTGATTTACACACACACACATACACACATACACACACACACACACACACACACACACACACACACACACACACACACACACACCCCTGGGAAAGGCTGGCATATGTTTACTGGCTATGCCCCCTTTTGCCCAAACTATAAGATAGTTATCACTGCCACCAGCCAACTCCTTATCAGCTATACTTTAAGGCCCTTAACAAAGGGTGTCCAATCTTACTGTGTAATGTCACTATTAATACAAATGGTAGTTTGACCAAGAGTAAGGCTATTAGGAGTGGCCTACACAGTGTCACCAAATAAATATGCAAGTACTCTCAGAACTTAAATATCTCTACAAAGATAAGCCACAATGAAAGGTTTAAATATATTTTATAATAATAAATAAAAAAACAAGGCAGTACTGAATCCATATTCAGTGTCATCAGAGTTCAACATCACAGGAAATATTTAAAACAACATTGCAGGACAGTCTCAGATAAAGAAAGAAAAACATCTAAACTATGCTTCACTATATTCCTGACTGAATCTAACAGAATAACTATACCCTAGTGAACTTAAGAGCAAGGCAGATGTGAATGGATCTTCTATTTGTTGTCAGGTCCAAGACAGAATACAGAATGCTGTGTCTCTCTATGAAATTCTTAAATTAATATTTCAAATATTACTGCTGGATTAGTTTGCAGAATTACATCATTTCTTGTCGTCTGACTCTACCCCAGGTGAAACCCTTACTGCTTGAAGCTAGCAGTATTTAGCATCTACCTGTGAAAATACATAGACCTCAGATCTTTGGCAGATACTGTAAGTCATAAAACAATTACATCCCTCCACATTTCAAGACTAGTAATAATTTCACCTTCAAAACAATACAGAAAGCTCCCTAGTTTTAGACATTGTGTCTCCTTGCTGCATTGCAACTGAAAGATATCTTCTTTTATTGCATAGCCATAAAGTAATTTAATTTTAGCTATTTTTCTAAAATTTACTAGACTGAGGTTGACCTTCTGTATCCCAGTTTCTGCTGTTAAAATATATACATTTAAATAGTTGCAGTAGTGCATGTACATTTCTGTTATTTTCCAGTAGGGTGCACTGTGGTTACATTTTAAGCACAAGCACTTTATAAAATATCTTTTCAGTACACATGTCTGTACAAACCTAGTTTGATATACACATGACATACAGTTCTAATACAGTTGTAACACAAACATCTTATAGGAATCATGTTGATATTCACAAATGACGTATAATTATTTACAAAATTCCAGATAGCTAAGCTGGCAGTATCTCCCTTTGTCACACACGGGTAAAGAGAAAAGCAGCATAGATAATAAAGGGGTTGCGGAAGTTAGACAAATGGGGGGGTTAATTACCTACACTTGTTCAATCTGGATGAGAAAAAAAGCAGCAGAAGAAATATACTAAAACATAAGAGTATGAAGAGTAGGGTGAAAAAGTGTTTTTTCTCAAAATAAAGGGTATATAGGAGCCATGTCCTGGTGACTCAGATGATACTTTACATAATGGATGACTGGTTTATGAAATAATTTACTACTGGGAAATTCCCATTGTGAAGCAGTGCATTAGTAAGATAGATTTGGGAATAGTGAACATGGAAAGAATGAGGAGCAGCTGAGCAGGAGCTAATTGTCTGTTTTCTTTAGCTTCATAGGTTCATAGGTTGGTACTAGGCTATCAGCCCTAGGGCCTATACAAGCCTAGCCATAACAATTCCCTGGCTATTTCTTCCCACATTATTTACTTTCCTGGACCCCCTGTCTAGCAGGGCGACGGACGTGATCCCTGGGGTGAATTTCCTTTCTCCCATCCAATCGTCAAGGTTCCTCTTGAAGAGGTCCAAAGAGACACTCTGCTTGACATGTATGAGCAATCTATTCCAGAGTCTGGGGAGTCTCTGGGTCAGGAACCTATCCCTCCAGCATGTTTTGTTTATTGTGATGACAAGGTTTAGATCCCTGGAGCGTGTAGCTCTGAGGGATTGGGATTTCTTTAAGTGTAGCATGTCCAACAGCTCTGGATTTGACATGGCCTTGTATGTTAAGCAGAGATCGCCTCTGAGTAGACGATATGCAACAGAGTATAGCTGGAGTTTTTTAAGGTGGTCAGCGTAGGGCATCTGCTTTAGGCCTGTGATTCTTTTAGTGAGGTATTTCTGCTGGCCCATTCCAGTTGTTGCAGATGTCTTGAGAGGTACATACCAAATGGGGCGTTGTATTCTATAATGGGTCTAATGAGGGATGAGTACAGTGGGACAATGACCTCCTTTTTTCTGGATGAAAAGCCCTTCCTGATGAGGTGTGCCACATAGAAGGATTTCCTGACTGTTGTGGCGATGTGGTTATCGAAGGTGAGACCACTGTCCACCTGTGTCCCTAAGTCTCTTATCACACTTTCTGTGTTTAGTGTACTGCCACCTATATGGTAATTCATAGATACATGTTTTTCCCAAAGGGATAACAATACATTTCTTGGCATTGAGCTTGAGCCCATGGCTCTGGCACCAAGCATCTGTTTCTGTAAGGCCCTTTTGTAGAGTATCCACATCATTTGGGATTCAATAATGGCTCCCAGTTTGCAGTCATCTGCAAACTTTGTTAGCCAGAGTCCCTTAGTGTTGACCTGTACTTCAGAGAAGTAGATGCCAAACAAGAGCGGCCCCAGGACTGAACCCTGAGGTACTCCACTTGTCACTTGTCTGGAGCTGGATTTGGAGTCGGCTACTTTTACAGTGTGGGTTCTATCAGTAAGCCATTTAGCAACCCATTGGGTGACATAGGGATTAATGCCCAACTTAGTAAGTTTATCTATGATTCCAGAGTGTGGGATGGTATCAAAGGCCTTGGCAAGGTCTAGATAGGCTGTGTGGACCACCTTACCCTTGTCCATGGCTCTGGAGACTGATTCAAAGAAGTCAGTCAGGTTCAGGAGACAAGATCGGCCCTTCACAAACCCAAACTGGGTGGGGTCCAGTGTTTGAAGGTTGCCAATGTCTTTGTTTATAAGTTCCATGATAATACGCTCCATGGCCTTGCAGATAAGGCTTGTCAGACTGATGGGATGGTAGTTTCCGGGATCCAAGGTGGATCCCCCCTTGTGGATTGGGATAACTGTAGCTCTGCGCCTGGGGTCCAGTGTTTGAAGGTTGCCAATGTCTTTGTTTATAAGTTCCATGATAATACGCTCCATGGCCTTGCAGATAAGGCTTGTCAGACTGATGGGATGGTAGTTTCCGGGATCCAAGGTGGATCCCCCCTTGTGGATTGGGATAACTGTAGCTCTGCGCCACTCAGTGGGCACGAAACCTGAGGTGAGGCTATGATTAAACATGACACTTAGGTGAGGTGCCAGTTCATATTGTAGTTCATGTAGTACACAGCCCGGGATGTCATCTGGTCCCATGGATGCTGTATTCTTGGCTTTAGAGAGTGCGTTTTGTACCTGTGTGGCCGTTATTACTGGAATTTGGCAATCTTCCGGTATTGAGATGGGCCATTTAGGGGGTGAGAGGGGGGTGAAGCTGGCACTGAATCGATCTGCCAGGATATTGGCAATATCCTTTGGATCAGTATATTTAATGCCATTCTGTTTTAGCTCAGAGCAGATCTGAGCATTGCCATTTAGATTCTTGACATAGTTATAGAATGCTCTGTGGTTGTCTTTGGAATCTTTGGCAATTTTATTTTCGTAACTAGCTTTGGAGGATTTTATGAGGCACCTCAGTTTCTTACTGAGGGTAGTAAGGGAGTTTTTTGCATCCTGGGATTTTCCTCTTTTCTGCAAAAGTTTCTTCCTTCGTGCTCAATGTATCGTTTTGCTTGGCTTATTTTTATTGTGCCCTGACTTATTTATACATTTAGAAGGAAAAGGACACTCGGAAACATTCTTTATGCTTAGTGCTTACTTTACCTGCTTTGTTTTCAACTGTATCCTTTCTCATTTATCCATTTAAAAAATAAAAATAAAAACATCTCAGATAAATGTGGTGCTGACTGAGATTTCTTTTTTTGGGATAAACTCTTGGCTAGGCTTGTAAGGGTCCCAAGGCCAATAGCCTCGTAATCTCCTATGATCCTATGTGTAGTATGTTCAGTCTCCTTGTCTATACATTTAGAAAGTAAATGACATTCTGAAACATACATATACAGAGTGTCAAGCTTGACTTTACTGCAGAAAAGAAATACCAAGTTGGCATATTGGCATAGCATATTTTCTTCTGGCTCTACTTTAATGTTATATACATATATATATATATATATATATATATATATATATATATATATACATAAATTATATCACTACCTTAGTTGCATTTTTCTTTAGGTGCTTATTGCCTTCATGCCTGCTGACCATCAAGCCCCGCAGTTACTCTGCCCATTTGTTCCCTTATGCTAGGGAATTAATCCCAGTATAAAGTGGGGAGCAAGAGCCATTCTGAGGGCCCCATACAGAGAATCATGAGGGTTGTTTGTGCCCTTGCTGCATCATGGAAATGAGAGAAATTCTGTTTCCTAAGGCCCCCCCAGGGTTTCAGGCAGAGGCTTGGAAAGCCAAAGACCTACCCCCAGGATGCACACCATTATACTGTCTCTCCTCCAAGGGATTGTGGCTGTATATGTCCTGCTTCACCCTGGGTGGGCATGCCCATCCTATCATAGCAGTTCTCTGAACCACCCAAGCTGCTGGTCAAACTCTGGTCACCTGGGATGTAGTTTGGGCTTTATCTCTGTACAGTGCTGGAGCTGTCACTACATTAAGCACAAAAGTGAATGGCAGCACTTTGGTGCTTTTTGTTGTCTATTTTTGTGGTTATATGTCACTACATTAGTTATGTTTTTGCACTTGTGAATGCTTATTTAGTGTGTAAGACTTTGTTGGTTGTCCTACATTTTATTTATTTATTTTTTTTGTTTAACTTAGCAGTCCCATTTCCTAACCTTTTGCCTGTCACTAATAACATCTGAAGAATATTTTGTTTCTTTTCTTAAAGAGACACTGTGGACAGACACTGAAAAAAACATATTATGTCTTGTTTTGATGTCACTGCAGCTCTATAAGTAGTCATTAGTTTTATTTTTTTATAATGTAAAGTGTCCTGATAAAGCAGCCATACTGTTATGGTTTTATCTTCAGTTAAGTTCTCTCTCGCCTTCCCATAGTGCATTTTGTTTATCTAGAAGGTGGCATCTTTTGACCTCCACATTGTATGCCCAAGGGAGGAACTTTAAATACTGGTGTAGTAAAATGTGTCCTGTTCTCTGCAAAAGATATGTTCTGACTTGTGTCTGTGTTTATTAAATCCAACAGAACAATCTAAAGTGGTGAAATATGAACCCAGCCATAGAAGCACAAGTAAGAAAGGTATGTACTCTTCACAGGATATTTGCTGAAATCGAAATAAAATAACATCTGGTTTCATTTATGGAAACTAAATGTAATGCTTGCTTTACCTTGCAGAACACTTGTACATCTTCTCTGGGGAGGATCCCTTACTTTAACAGAAAATCACAAAATCTTTGTTTGTATACTTTAATTATTTAGTTATGTATTTGCATTTGTTTACCGGGGTGGTCCACTGGGCTAAAAAGTGCCCATGTTCAGTGAAGGCCCGGAGAGAAAAGCTCGACATACAAAAGAAATTTAAATACAATCACATTTTCTGCATACATAGAGAAAGAACAACTTAAAAAAACAGACATATAATCTTATCATACATTTCTAGCTAGAATAACAAAGGGAGCATACATTATATACAAAATACAATATATCTGCTTTGGATACTGTAGAGTGAAGACAGCAAGAGATAGTTGCATAACTGCTAAGCAGAGGGGAAAAACGTTAGTGAAATCAGGTGGGGGAAGATGCTTTATACTCTTCTTTTCCAAGCCTGAAGTTTCATGAGTTCATGGCTTGCATGTAAAGGTCAGTGCTGGTTTCACACCAGCATTCTATGGAAGAAGTTGGTGCGTGAAGCATTCATAAATAGCCATTGTTGTAAGAAGCTTACTTCAGTTCTTCTCACTGCTGTCAGTGTTTCACTTCCCATATCAACACCAGTGCATTTTCATCTATCTAATCACCTTTTTTCTTGAACATTTGCTGTTTCCTTTAAAGATCTTTTAATAAAGTATTAAAATGAAACTGTGACAGGCTTTTATCCTTTTAATTACCACAACTAACTGATTTTTTCATTTCTTTATTATTTCATGTGTTTTTTAGTAGACTGCTGGGAGGTTGACAAGAAACAAGGGGAAAGTGATACATTTGCTGTTGTAACAAAGGGGAATCTTCAAAGGAAGTAGCAAAATAACTAAAAAAAAAGCAAGTAATCCAGTTCCTTTTCCACTGCTGAGGACAGTACTAATTTTTAAATATCTCTCACAAACATGGATCTGTAGTTATTAAAAATACCAACATTCTCCGCTCTGAACTCAGTTCCTCTAAAAAAAAATAAGAACATAGTAGCACCTTTGTTGGTGCCTATTTTGGAATCCTCTGTGATAGTGATTGATGGAACTAACACTTAAGTAGTATTTAACCAAACTAGGCCCACCATTACTACATCTATTTTAGCATCTTTCTTCATGCAGACTTCATTTGATTGTGCAACCTTTGCAATATAAGATTTCAGTATAATAAAGTAAGCCATGTTGAAATGGTAAGGAGCTACACTGGTAACTTTCACAGACCTATGTCATTCTGTAGACAGAATAGAGGCTCTAACTTGTGCAGTTATTTGCAAAGATTAAAAAAAAAAGAAAAGAAAAATAAAATAATTCCACCACTGATTCATTCAGTGAAGGTGCGACTTTATTTTATAGTGCAGATAGATTCCCCTTCCTTAAGACTCTCCTAAAGAGAATTCTTCCTCACATGTCCTCCTCCAGAAGATATTTCTTACAGGAAGCCTTTTCTTTTGGGAATCCATCATCTCCAGGTAAGAAGTATAAGAAAATAGTGAGGCCGCTAGTTTCAAAGTAGACTGTACCACGACCCTATTACTTTTCATGATGTTTTGAAAGCTTATAGTTAAACCCCCAGTCAGAAGTGTAGCTGGTTCAACCAGCTCCCTGGGCCAGTACTATGAACCAGTGCACCATCCCCTCAGCTCTTCAAGTGAAGAACCGAAAAAAAAAAGCACTTTACTGTAATAAGCTGATCACTGCATTGAAAGTGATCTGATTATTACGATTAGATCTACACCCCTACCAGCTTATCCACTGAAGAGCAAAAAAAAAAAAAAAAAACCAGATGCTTCTTCTACTGGCACATCAGCCAGGTGACCAGATGCATGTCACTCACCCCACCACTGCCATTCGGGTCCCATTTTTGTGCCCTGCCATCAACCCTCCTTCAATGTATTTTATTTAAAAAATATATATATTTCTTCTTTTAAACTGTAGCAGATGGTTTGCTACAGAGCATACCCTGCCTGCACAGAGCGCTGCAGTGCTCATGTTTTAATAAAAAGAATGTTTCTTCTTTTTAAACTATAGCAAACTGTTTGCCAGAAATGTAGCATACAGTGGTTACAGTTTATACTGTGCCTGCGTGGAGTGCTACGGTGCATGTGTTTTATTAATTAAAAAAAAAAATGATGCTTTTTGAACTGTAGCAAATAGTTGCTGCAGTTTATATTTTGCCTTCACAGAGCACTACAGTGCACCTGGTTTAGTTAAAAAATATACTTTTAAACTGTAACAAACTGTTTGCTACAATTTAGACCAAACACAGAGCAGTACGGCACTCAGGTTTGACTGCAAATGCAATACCGACTTTTAAAACCCATTATTGCATTGAAGAGAGCTTGGGCTCATTGTGTGCCTTCCAACACTTTGCGTCCAGGGCAGTTAACTTTCTTGCCCCACACTAGCTAGCCTACTGACCCCAATTTTAAGACACTGGCTGTAAAAAGACAAATAGGATATATGAGTCTTTAGACAGACATATTTTATACAGTATTCATAAGACAGACCTTGATGCTGTTCTTTTGTCAACTTCTTATTACAGTGATAAGGCTGTCTCCCCTGCATGTTTAAAATTTGATGAAGAGTTTACTTTGCTACATGAATATGGCAAAAAGTGTACACTCCTAGTATCTTAGCTGTTGGGGATTTAATTATTTAGTGATGGTTTCATGTCAAAGTTCCATTTTACTAGAAGGACCAAAATTACAGTGTGCTCAATGAAATATGAATGCGATACCAATAACACTTGATCATGTCTGGGATAGTTTTAAGGATACTTGCATGGCATAGCCATGCAATGAGAATGTCAGACTAGACTTTTGAATATTTCTGTGATACTGGAGTTCTTTAATCAACGATTTGATGATGATACTGCTGATTTAGAAAAAAACGGGGAACAATGACATAATTTAAAGAAATGTTGCTGCTGCCTACTTCTCAGTATCAAAGGAGCCATGCTGTAAAAAATAAAGAAAAGAAGGTTCCTTTCAATAGCTTCCTTAATAAAACAGTATAAAGGAAAGCTAACCAGTTACAATCCAAATTCAACAACAAAGACCAGGTATAACTAGATAACTTTCTAAAAGACTGTACAATTCCCTTTCTAACCTTTTTTTGTAAAACCAAGCTAACGCTGCTATTCAGTTCACTTCTGATATATTTTTCAAACTGCAACACGCAACAGAGATTTGTAGCTAACAAGAAAATAAAACTCCTGAGTATATAATAATGTAATTGTACTGTATATAATACCATAGTTGAATTAGTGTTATTTCACTATATGTATGTAGAAATGTCTTACAACATATGTATATAGTTCAGTTTAAAATGTCTGTAAAGTGATTTTTGCTCTTCTCACAATTTATGTAGTTCTGTTTAGAATATGTACAGTAGATTTCTGCTTTTTGATGATATACTTTTTCTAACACAAGCAAATGCATTGGGTGTCATACAAATCTGTTAAACCTGTGTTTGTATATTAACCAAATGTTATTGTATTATGCTTTGACAGCTCTGGTCACTGCTGTAAATGGTCTGCAGAGCAACATACATACCTGGTTAACAAATTGCATAAACAAAAATAAGTAAATAGTCTTTCCCCACCCCCAAAATTGTAGGATGAAAATAGCAGTGATTTTTTTTTCTGCATGACAGGAGATAGCAGTAGGCAAATGGGTTTTATAGACAGTACAGCAGGAATAGACTGTATAATTTATTAAGAAATCCATTCATCTACAACCCCCTTTCCCATTTTTTGTACATGGGTTCAGGGTGTCACATCAACAGTGACCTTCACCTGGACATACCTCTCAACCTGGAAACAAAAAATCTGGAGAAAGGCCAATGAAAGATAGGTACATATCTGTATGCTGATTAACATAACATTTGCGTACATGATTATGTAACCCCACCCACTCCAGTGGAATTTTGGGATACCAACTTTCAAACACAAACAGAACAGACAACCAAAATATGCCCCCCCCCAGGCTGTGTAGTAAATGATAACCATTTTTTTCAAAATGTGTAGCAATGATGATCACTGGGTAGGTAGAAGATGATGAACCTTAGGATTTTGTTTTTGGTGACTTGCAGTATGTGGGTTTTGTGGTAAAAGTAGGACATTTACTGGTAGGCAATATTCTAATCTTAGCAAAAGAATATTATAGTTTGCTAGGACTTCTTAAAGTCATTCTCCATGGCCTACTGATCAGTGGCGTAGCTAGAGTTTGTGCCGCTCAGAGCTGTCTTTGAGTTTACCACCGTTCCCCCCTCACAAAATCATGGTCAAGTGCCCCCCCATACACATCCCTCCCGCTGCAGCCATTCTAGTGTCCCATTACTTGGCTATTCTGCCTCATTTACCATAAACACTGTAATGTACACACTGCTTTACTTCTACAGTGATTATTTGGATTTCATTTAAAACTTTTATTTTACAGTTTATAGCACAAACACTAATAGACATCTGCTAAACAAAGTAATACAGTCTCACAGTCAAAGCAGACTTAGCATTAAAACTTCCCTGCCCTTGAAAATCGCATTCATTGAAACCCACATTTAAAGAAAATGCATCTGGCCATTGGCAGGTAAAGATTACCTTTGGGCTGTTTTCAAGTCATAGGCCACTTACACATGAAACATGCTTGTGTTCTTTGATGCACCTTTCTGATTGTATTAAATTATATTCTTTCTATAATACAGCACACTTGTTAGAGTGAGTTTTAAATTTGTTGTTTTTAGCATTTTTCCTGTAAGCAATGAAGCAAAATGCATGATAAAACTGCCCAAATTCAGAACATTTCCATCATAAAAGTCTACTCAGACTTCTACAATCCACCAGTATCAGTAAATATGCACAATCTCTGCAGAAGTAAAAGTCATCTAAATAATTCCACATTAAAGAGGTCTGTAACTAATGAAGAGGCTGCTGCTAGCAAACAACTTTATATTTCATTGTTTCATCTACAAATAAACTGCTTGTTGCCCTTGAGGGAGTAAATTGGCTATGTTACATTAAAGATGATAAGCTAGTAGTTTTACAATTGGGAATGGATGGCAAACTAATAACAGGTTCATAGTCACTAGGTATTTCCGCCAAAGAGGACATTCTCAGGACTTGCAGCATACACCCCCTTTAAAAGTACAACACAGTACAGTATCTGTAATCCCTCTACATACTGTAGAACTCACAGCCTTATGCATCAAAAGCAAGTATTTTACCTGTTGTGCTACTAACAACAAACACAAACATACTTGGCATAAGCAGCGCTAAACGTCTGTCCCCATGAAGAACTGTGCAGCTCAAGAAATCTGGAAAAAGCCAACATTTATTGGGGGGACAAAGGCCCAAAACCAGGGAGACATTTTAAACATTCCTTGTATAATCTTAGAAAAGTTGCTGAAATAAAATGTTTTGTGTTACCATGCATTTCCTGAAAGTTAGGAAGACTGAAACTTAAATGGCTATCATTATTTTGTAAATTCAATTCTCACTGACTTGTCAGAAAACCACAAATTTTAAGAGGAGATGACCACAAGTATGAGCCAAACATTCTGTAAAACTTTGGACTTGACTCCTTGAATCACAAGTGGTGGTGGTATGGCTAAGGAATTTATTCTCTTGTTCCTTGTACCTACAGGTACAGGTTTTGAGTCTGAGTAACTTTAACCACCAATTATACCTAACTGGGGCATTTTACACACACACACACACACACACACACACACAATACACACATACACACACACACACACACACACACACACACACACACAACTTCCTACCCCTAAATGAGCAGAACATAAACTCTGGACTTGGGAAAAATGAGCAACAGCAATCTCTGGGCTTGAAAGCAGAAATGAGCCTGCAAACTCTCCTTGGACTTCACACACCTTGCCTTGCAAACAGCTTCACGGAACCCTCCTTACAGCAGCAATACAGAATGGCAGACAGCAGCAGCAAATTAACAAGCAATAACAACACTTACAGCAGCGAATAAGAACCAGTAAACTTACTGCAGACAAGAAGAACAGAGTAGACAGCACGCACAGATGCACCCAGACTGGAATGCTGGACTGGAAGACACATGACCAGATTGGAAGAATGATTTTTAAGTGAAAGTTTTATTTTATTTTGTATTACAGTGCCACCCGCCCTCTCACCCCTACACATTGCCATATGGAAATAAACACAGTCAGACAGTAGTACATACCCCCTCCAGCCCTCAGCCAAATTCCGACAGGCTGGGAGTCTGCTCACAAAGCTGACATCATCATGTGTGCCCACTGCGCATAATGACATAATCAAAAATTAGCCCAAAAAATTTGGGGGGGGGATTCAGAAACGAAGGGGGCCACTCTGGAATTCATGGGATCTCATTATTTTGACCTCAAAACCAGTGAAAACTGAGGAACTCTGAACAGTTGAGAGGTCTGCACCTAGAGAAAATGCATACACAGCTAGGAGACTAGAATCCCTATTGCAAAATGTTCCATACACACACACAGACATCTCAGCATCAAGTAAAAACAGCCTTACATTTGATGGATTAGTTATTATTAAAAAATATACTAGATAGGATATCTCTCATTCAGAGAGGTTTGCATGGTGTATCTGACAGTCAGAGAGGTTGAGGTTTTTTACTCCATTCTGTATCTAGATCCAAAAAAGATAGGCCCTCAAGACTACAAACTTTTTTAAACAAGAAACATCTTTATTAAACTATCATGTTTAATATAGGCAATCTTATATTTATATAAATGAAAATAAACCATACCGACACAATCTTAGTTGCAAATATATATTACAAACCATGCTGATACATCTGTAGCTGCAAAGATTATACATCACTTATAATATATCCAGTCATTGTCAGTCAGCCATTACATAGCTCGTTCAGTTTCTTTTAAACCTTGTACCTCCTCTGCATGCATTGATCCCACACTTCTCATTTTTTCCTATGTAATTTGCTCCCCTACCCTTTTCTAAAGATCCCAATTTCAGTTGTTTTAGCTCTGTTACTATCTTTGCTACTTCTAATAAAGTTGGTTTAGACTTTGATTTCCATTTTCTAGTAATTGCTTTTTTTGGTGGCCATCATAATTAGACAAAGCAAGGCCTTAATATGTCTAGGCAATTATGGTTCTGTATTATAACTCAAAAAAATCCTTTCCTTAGTTACACCAATTTGCTCACACAGCATCTCTGACAGAGCAGCAGTCTGCAGGGAATCTGTAAAGTCTGCCAACTCATTACACTCCCAGAAATTATGTTCCCAGTTACCTCTTTCTTCCCAACATTTGCTGTCTACCAGAGGACAAATTCTTTGTCTTCTGCTTTGGATATAAAAATAGCTTTGTAAATATTTCAAAGCAAAGATCCTAAATCTTCTAGACTTTGTTGCATGTTTGGGAGACATGCATATATCCCCCATTGCTTCTTTGTGAATTGCTTATCCAGTCTGTCTTCCCAGTCCATTGTTTCTTTATGAATTGTTTATCCAATCTCGCTTTTCTATCCTTTCTAACCTCCTGTGATTGATTCTTATAGTTATGCAATATTTTATATGCTCTACTAATTATTCCTTTCTTATTGACAACTTCTGTTGTTGTTCGTGTTTCACTGTTGCAGTCCCGACTTGTAGGATTTCCTTCTGTGAAAGCCCTTGGCCAGCCCAACTATGAGAAAAATTCTGCTCCTAAGGTTGGCAGATGCCCTAACTGATGTCAGTATGCTTGGGTATATAAGGAGCCAGCCTATGTCATTCAATCAGCCTTTTCTTGCTGTCAGAGCCCAAGGCAGTGTTTCAGTGAGTGGCTCAGTCCACATCAGAGAGAAATTGTCAGAAAGATAAGTACACCATTGGGGAACTCCTTTATTTTGCTTTAAACTCATGTTAGATAAAGTAAATAATTGTCTCCGCTGTGTTAAGCAAATCCCATACAGAGACTTCCACTTGCTTTGTGTCATCTGCTTAGGCCTGGATCACAATATCTCTAGTTGTCACTTCTGTACCCGCTTTAACTCTAGGATGATCAGACATAGGGCCTAGATTTTAGCTAGATTCCTTAGTCTTGAATCTTCTCATCAGTGTCCGATGCAGTCTGCCATTCATCCAGAGGTTGAGCAGCCTAGGCATAAGAAAGGAAAAGAAAAGAGACCCAAGCTTAGGCCCTTCGATAGCAACCAGTCCCCATCTGTCTCTCCCTCTAGGCTTGTGATTCCTGAACAAGACGAGGCACTTTTGCAGCCCCCTTTTCTGTCTGAAGTAGTACTGCAGGCCTCTGTCGAGACCCATTCAGTGTCTGAAATGCTGTTGGGTCCTTCTACTTCTGCACAGGCCCTTGCTTTCAACTTGTCTTTTGGGTCTGGGGCTGCTCAGCAGGCCTTAGCTTCAGAAGAGCACTCTCTTCCCAGTGACGCTTCTGTGTGGCTTCAGCTTACACCAGTTCATATTTCTTCCAGAGAGGCAGGCATCAGGATGTCAGACATCAGTGGGCCCAATGCCAAAGCGACTCCTAAGAGAAGTACTTGTTGCAGGGCCTTCGACTAGGCCTACTGCCTCCCTTTTCAGGGATACCAACATGTCTTAATTAGACTAGCAGAAGATCTGATCTCTACAGTTAGGGCTAGACAAGCAGCTGGGGATGACTCCCCAGGTAAAGGGAAAAAGGGCCCTACTTCTGAAGCCTTACTAGACCCTTTTGAATCTGATGAGGATTCAGATCTAGAGGGATTTGGTTCGAATGAAGGATCCTCTGTCACATCTTCTGAGGATTCAGATTCAGAGGAGAATCTGCCCTCAGCATCCCTCCCAGAGGATATCACCTTTGGGGAGACTGTTCATGCTATGAGGGAATATTTTCAGTGGGAGGCACAGGAATACCCTCAGTCAAAAAAGATAGTGAAGAGAGTTCCTGAAAATGCCAGAGCAGAAACCTCTTGCTATTCCACCCATTTTAGAAGTGGTTGAGGATGTCTTCTAGGATTCCTCCTTGAATCCTGACCCTCTTCCCCAGCCCCTCGTAAATCAGAGAAATTCTACAGGGTGCAGGATTCCCATAAGTACCTTTTCAAAAACCCATCTGCTGATCTAGAGGTGGTCACCTCAGGACCCAAAGGAGCTAGAGCCACTTCCTCCAGAAACCCTTTATCTACAAATAATGAGAGCAGGCCCTTGAAAGGTTTGGGAAAATGTTTATACTTTAACCACCCTTACTGTGAGAGCTCTCAACTGTCAATTTCATATGATTAACCATCAAGAAACCATTCTGGATCAGCTAAAACAAAAGGCTTCTTCTTTAGAGGACAGAAACCTTTCTAAAGAACTCTTGGATCTCTGCCACTCCATTTCTCAGATAGATAGGCATTCCTTATACTGTGGCTATGACGTTATGGAGGCTTTCTGCTGGGCAGCTGCCACTGGCTCAGTTATTAGAAGGCATGTGTGGCTTAGGGAACAGTCTTTTCCTGACCATGTCAAATCTAACCTTTTTGATGCTCCCCCTTGACAAGAAATTCCTCTTCTTTGGACCTAAAGTTGAAGCTGTTCTTAAAACAATAGAAGACAAAGATAAGTCTATGCAGACTGTGAAAGACTTCTTCCAGGTTCAGCCTCCTAGGTTTAGCAGGAACTTTCCCACTAAACACTGGTCCTTTCCCTCCCAGCCTAGAGGCAGACAGAGGAAAACCCAACGGGCAAAGGGCTTATAGGCAGTGACAGCAGCTGCAGAGATCCAGATGATGGTCTGCAGAACCTTCCAGATAAGAGATTTCTAGTCCACAGGCTTCTGCCAGAGAGCAGCAATGACTCACCAACCTGCCCCCCCCCCCAACAAGACTAGGAGGAAGGCTTGCTCTGTTCAAACAAAACTGGATTCACATCACTTCAGACAAGTGGGTTCTAAATATTATTTCAAATGGTTACAAACTCCGTTTCAAAGAGCTTTTAAAACACTCAGGCTATCAAGATATTCATCAGAATCCAAAATCAGAAGCCCTTTCTCAAATCCAGAATTTGTGTGCTCAGGGATCAGTGGATTCAGTTCCAAAACATCAGAAAGGCTCAGGGTTCTACTCCAGGATATTCCTGGTTCCAAGAATAGAAGCCTCTTGGCTGTCTATCTTAGACCTCTCCAACCTCAGTCAGTTTCTCCAGGTACCAAAATTCAAAATGTTGATACTTCAGAACCTATTACACATGATAGCCCCATGGGCTTTTATGGTTTCCCTGGATTTAGAGGATTCCTACATGTACATTCTCCAAAGCTGACTTTGTGCTCCAAAAACAGAGATGGCTAACTTCACAGCACCCATGTCAATGGCAAATAGATGCATGACTGCCGAATCATACACCAATGCACTGTACAAACACGTACATAAATGCAGGAAACTAGCCATACCCAACAGAACCAACACACTCCTCCAAAAAAAAGAAGCCAATCTGGCTGTCCCCTACCATTAATAAACCCTACAACAGAAGGAAGAAACTGTTGCAGAAAAAGGTGAAGTCCCAAGACTGGAAAAACTCCCTTATTAGCCTCAACAAAAAGGTGAGATCCCTCATCAAAACCTCTAAAGCCAGCTATGAAGGCAGAATTCTGGCAGACACTAAAAACAACCACAAAGCCTTCTATAGTTATATCAAGAATCTCCACGGCAATACTGAGGGTTGCTCTGAGTTACTGCAGTATGGTACCTTCTATACTGAGCCAACAGATATTGCCAACCTACTGGCCGACAGATTCAGTGCCAACTTTACCCCCCCCCAAAGGACCAATCACAATACTGGAGGAATGCCAGGCACCCAGCATTACTGCAGCACAAGTTATAGCTGCACTGTCCAAGGCCAAGAATACAGCTTCCATGGGACCCGACAATATCCCTGGATGTGTTCTACATGAACTACAAAGTGAACTGGCACCACATCTGTGTGCCCTGTTCAATCACAGCCTCACCTCAGGCTTTGTCACTACCGAATGGCACCCTGCTACAGTCATCCCTCTCCATAAAGGGGGAGCGACTACAGACCCTGAGAATTATTGCCCCATTAGCCTAACAAGTCTGATATGTAAGGCTATGGAGCGCATCATCATGGACCTAATTAACAAAGATATAGGGAATCTCCAAACTCTAGATCCCACGCAGTTTGGTTTTGTGAAAGGTAGATCATGCCTGTTCAACGTGGTTGATGTCTTTGAATCAGTCACCAGAGCTGTGGAAGAGGGCAAGGCAGTTCATCCAGCCGACTTCGATCTAGCCAAGGCCTTTGATACCATTCCTCACTCATGAATTATTGATAAACTCACCAAACTAGGCATCAACCCCTATATCACTAGGTGGGTTGCAGATTGGCTCACAGAACCCACAGTGTGAAAGTAGCAGACTCCAAGTCAGACTGACAACCAGTCATGAGTAGAGTCCCACAGGGATCGGTCCTGGGTCCTCTCCTGTTTGGCATCTACTTCTCGGAAGTCCAAGCCAACACAAAGGGACTCTGGCTGACCAGGTTCGCAGATGACTGCAAGCTGGGTGCCATTAACTCCCCCAGGTAATGTAGACATCCTAACAGAAAGGCCTCACTGAGACAAATGACTGGTGTCAAAACCATGGCCTTAAGCTTAATGCCAAAAAAATGTGTCATTATCCCCTTTGGGAAAAACTCAGGTCCTACTAATTACCACATCGATGGAACCCACTA
This sequence comes from Protopterus annectens, assembly GCF_019279795.1. Taxonomy (NCBI): domain Eukaryota; kingdom Metazoa; phylum Chordata; order Ceratodontiformes; family Protopteridae; genus Protopterus; species Protopterus annectens. The sequence continues at coordinate 90,570,252 of NC_056727.1, read as the reverse complement.
AACACTGAGATCTGGGGACACAGGTTGATAGCAACCTCTCCTTCGACCACCACATTGCCACTGTGGTCAGAAAGTCCTTCTGCGTGACACATCTCATTACCAAGGGATTTCCATCCAGGATGAAAGAGGTCATCATCTCTCTCTACTCTTCCCTCATTAGGCCAATCATCGATTATAATGGCCCATTTGGCATGTACCTCACTAGACACATGCAACAGCTGGAAAGGCCACAAAAGTACCTCACGAAGAGGATCCTAGGCCTTAAACACATGTCCTACATGGAAAGACTAAAAAAAAAACTCCAGCTATTCTTTGTCTCATATCGTCTACTAAGAGGTGATCTCTGCTTGACTTACAAAGCCATGTTTGACACAACTCTGTTGGAAATGCTACATCTAAAGAAATCCCAATCCCTCTGCACCACACACTCCAGAGACCTCAACCTCATTACCACAATCAACAGAACATGCTGGAGGGACAGGTTCATAACCCAGAGACTGCCCATGCTCTGGAATAGACTTCCCATACATGCCAAGCAGGGCATCTCACTGGCCGTCTTCAATAGAAATCTTGATGAATGAATGGGAAATAGAAAGTTCACCCCAGGGATCACTCCAGTGGCTCTGCTTGATAGAGGCACTGCGAACTAACGTTGGGCGGCATGATGCCAGGGCACTTCTATGGGCTAGGCTTGTAAAGGCTCCAGGGCCATTAGCCTAGTATACACCAATGAAGTTATGAGCATCCCAATTCAAGAATCACAAAGAAGCTTTCTTCACTTCACGAGCAGATTCCAGTCACTTTCAGTTTTTAGCACTGCCCTTTGGCTTGTCTACTGTTTCAAGAGTTTTCACCAAGTGCTTAGCCCCTGCAATTCCCTTCTGCAGGACCAGAGGGGTCCAAATGTATCCATACCTGGACAATTGCCTGAAACAGACCACAAATCTGTCAGAGCTTCACAAAGAGTTGAAGTTTACCCAAGACCTCCTGTCCTGTTTGGCCTTCACAATAAATCTGCAAAAATCCAACACTGTTCCAACACAAGAATAGTTTTCCTGGGGGCACTCCAGGACTCCACAATTCAGAAAGGCTTATTTCCCCCAGACAAGGTCTACTTTCTGACCCACTGTTTCCAAAGAATCCAGCAGAAACAATCCATCTCAGCCAGAGAGTTTCTTCGAGCACTGGGATACATGGCATCTTGCATCCTCATGGTTCCCCTGGCCAGGCTTCACATGAGGAAACTACAGTGGTACCTCAAAAATATATAGTTCCAGCATTCTCAGTCCCTAGCGACCAAGATACAGTTTATCCCTTGTCTCAAAAAAGCGTTTGTATGGTAGGTACAGGCTTGTTTCTAAAATCAGGGCCTTCCATTCAGATTCACTCCCCAGGGTCAAACTCTCACCACAGATGCCTCAGAGACAGCCTGGGGCATTCACTTTCAGTACTTCAAATCCCAAGGGAAGTGGAAGTCTGAGTTAATGGACAGGCACATTAACTGTAAAGAGCATATGGCAGTGCAAAAATGCAAGATAGCTTTCAAATAAAAATGTGAACTAAGGGTCCTGTTGGTCAAAACAATGTGGTACATAAACAGGCATGGGGTCACCCACTCTTACCGTCTATGCCACCTAGCAATGCAAGTCTGGGAAACTGCTCACTGTCTGGGGTTGCACCTCCTGGCACAATACCTTCTAGGGGTTCAAAATATTCTTGCAGATAACCTCAGCAGAAAGTTGATTGACCCCCACGTATGGCAAATGCATCAGGAATTTTTTCTTGGCATTGCCCAAAGATGGGGAGTCCCACAGATAGATCTCTTTGCCACCAAGGAAAATGCCCAACTGAAAAGATGCTGTTCCAAGATCAAACAGAAATCACCCTGGAAAGCACAGATGCCTTCTCCTTCCTGTGGACTTATCTCTTCCATTATGCTTTCCCTCCCTTACATCTACTACCTTGAGTGCTTCTAAAGATAATGAAGGAGGGCCCAAGGGCAATACTGATAACCCCAGACTGGCCCAGGCAGCACTGGTATCCTCAGCTTTTTGAACTAACCAACCAGAGTCCATGGCTGCTGCCTCAGAGAGTTGACCTTCTCTCTCAAAACAAGGGAAGGATGGTGCACCCCAACCTGCAGATCATCAGTCTTTCATCTTGGATAATCCCACTGCATTCAAAAAACTTAACCTGAGCAAACAGGTCTGGGACATTCTTAAGGAATCCAGAAGGCCTAGTACTAGGAAATCATACTCATCTAAGTGGAAAAGATTTTCCATCTGGTGCCAGCAGCAACACCACAATCTTGATTCAGTCCAGATTACTACCATTCTAGATTACCTGGCAAGTCTGTTTGATAAAGGACTTTCCTACAACTCAATTAAAACTCATGCATCTGCCATTTCTGCCCATATACATGCTCTTCCTCCTGTCTTTCCACATACCTGTCATTCACATCAGAAAACCCAGGAGGTAACCTACCCCTCCATAGGACCTTAACTTTGTTCTAGAGAAATTGACATTACCTGCTTTTGAACCTGCAGCATCTGCTCCACTGAAGTTTCTAACTTGGAAAACTGCCCTACTGCTGGCAGTCACCTCAGCCAGGAGGGTCTCTGAACTGTAGGTTCTCATGACAGTGGAACCATTCGTAATTTTTCACTCAGGCAAGTTTTCCCTCAGAACATACCCTTCCTTTATGCCCAATTTGGTCATTGACACTTCTCTAAATCAAGCCATTCAACTGCCCATATTCTTTTCCAACCCCCAAAACAAAAGGGAAAGAATACTTCATTCTTACTATCCTGACAGAACAAGAGCCTTGAGAAAATCTGACCAGCTTTTTGTGATCTTTGCCACTGGCTGTGAGGGAAAGCCAGCATCTAAATGGACAGTCTCAGAATGGATCTCCCACTGTCTCTCTTTATATAGCTGTCATGGCAAGAAATCACCTGAGGCTGTCTAGTCACACTGCACTATGGCTACTGCAACCTCTGCTGCCTTCTTGAAAGGAGTCCCTACTAAGGAATCCTAGAAGCTGCCACCTGGTCATTTGTGCATACCTTCACCAAACATTACCACTTGGCGCCTTTTCTAGCTCCAGAGCAGGATTCACCATTGCCATCTTGCAAGGCATCCTTTCCACTCTGTAATCTCCTTTCACCCTCTTTTCTGCTTTGGAAATCTTCCCACAAATCAGCACTGCAGAAGAGAAACACAAAGAACATAGTACAATTGTGTACACTTACCATAAATGTAGATATTGGAGTGCATTCACTGTTGCAGTCTTCTTTTCCTCCTTCCTTCCCCCATAATCTATTAGGTAGTCTATTTATAATTTCCTCTCTAGCCAAGGGAACCCCTCTTATCCTTTCTTACTTTAGGGGTTTTCTTCCTCAGGTCCCTAATGCTCACTTGGGGCTCCTCCTGGTAGGGGACAAGAAAAAAAATGAATCTGATGTCATCTTCTTTCCTCCTCATGACAGGGTCTCAGATCTGATCCTCGGATCTGGCTTGGCCACATTCTCCAGACTTAGATATGATTCTTGAGCTCCTCCCTCTTACCCATAATGCACTACACCCACCCAAGCACCTCAGATTTTGTTTGCAACTTCAGCTTCTGTACGTGGATCTCTGTGCTCTCGAGCTGTGGTTGTTTTCACTGTATTTTACAGGCTAGTGATTAATACAGTTCTTTCACTGGTTCTTTAGCATATGTACATGTGAGTGTTTTTTCTTTCTCTTCTCCTGTTAAAAAAAAAAAGAAAGAAAAATTAGATATTTAAAAGTTAAAGTTAACCTTTAAAGTTTAAGATTAAAAACCTTCTGTTAGCTCTTAGCCTCTTCTTAGAGTGCCCGTTTCTTTTTGTTGGGCTTTGGTATAGTTGTATCATATCTGACAAACCCTCCCTGGGGTAGAAGCATTGCACTTCTTGTGGGCATGAAATCCCCAGTCAGGATGCCCACAAGAAGTACATGTATTGTTTAGGTGCAGATCACCTAAAAGCAGTGTGTGTAATTTGTGCTTCTTTTAATCCACAGGCTGTTGCTGACAAATGTAATAAGTTGATCGTAAGGGGTCTTCTTCCATCTTTGGCTCCTGATGCTCAGACTCCTTCTTTGGCTTCAACTTCTTTCTCTGTGCTAAAGAAGCAAAAAAGAGGTCTGTCCCTGCCTTCCCGCGAGATCCTCTGGAACCGAAGGCCAAGTCTAAGAAAATGTTGGATCTGATCCGAAGAAAGTGTCTACCCTGTCGGATCCACCAGCATCCTTAGATTCAGGGGAAATCATATCTTTGTATGACAGCCAGAATTTCTGCTGCCAATTCCCACCTAATGTCCACTTTACTCTACGCCACTCCTGTACTTACCTACCTTAGACAAACAGACCTAAACAAGCTCGAGGCTTGCTACAGTAAAATTGCCAAGTTTACCACTGGTGCATCTTATCGCAGCCACCACTGTATCTCACTTAGAGAACTTGGCTGGCTTGAACTCCCTCAACTTCTTCAGCTAAATCAACTCTCTCTGACCCACAAGTTAGTAAACCATCCTCTTAAAGTCCCATTCCTTCAAAACCTTCTCCAGCCCTACTGCTCCACTAGACCACTACACTCCAGCAGCAAAAATCTACTTCTAGTGACCAAACCGAAGAACTCAGCTAGAGAAGCACTATTCTCCTACTTCATATCCAGATTATGGAACAATCTCCCCCCTCTATAACCACACTACCTTCTTGCAATCACTTCAAGACTGCACTAAAATCTCACTTAAAAAGTCTCTGGTTATGCCCATGCACCAATCCTGACTAGTAAGCCTCTTTTTACCTCCCCTTCCTCTCCCCTCCCCTAGCCACCCTGCCACACCGTCTGATCATTGCATTCCTTCCTCTGCAGGCTCTGACTCACCCTTTACCCTCCCCCTCCCTCCCTCCCTCACTCAATCTCTCAGACCTGTTATAACATGCTTAACTACCTCACTTCATCTCAACTCCAAATACATATCCAACTGACTTACCCTTAGCTTCCTCTCACTACCACATATACTACTCACTCAGTTTCCTCTCTTACTCCTCTATCTTCCCCTTCCATCCCATTATCCCTTCTAGCTTGTTCCACTTTCATGTGGAGCATCTGCTTTATATCTGTTTGAGTCTAGTCCAATATTTGTATATAAGATTTAGGTATATGAGTTTAGTACAGTATCCATTTGAGATTAGTACTATCTGTATATACATCCTTCCTTTATTCCTAGCCTGTAGCTAGATATTGGTATATCTGTTCATTACTATGTTTCGTATTGTATGTATAGCTAATGTTTGCTGCAATATGTATTATTTGCTATTGTATGTATATTTAATTGTTTTTCATGTAATCTGCTTCTCATTTATTTTTCTGTGGAGCTTTTCTCCCTGGGCCTCCGCTGAAAAAGGATCTGTGTCCAGTTGGAATTTCCCAGTAAACAAATTTAAATAAATAAATAATAAATAAATACATTTTCATCTCCTCCATCATCAGCTCTGGTATCGGATCCATTGGCTAGGGATCCGAGAACTTGGAGCAAGTCTTCTACCCACTCAGTCAAGTCCAAGCAATCCCAGCCTCCCTTGTCGGCTTCTTCCAGATCCTCTAGAGGCTGGTCTGAGGTGGACATGGACAGGATGATGAGGAGATTCCTCAAGCCCCAGATCCAGGTGGGGGTAATCTCGACTCCGTCCCCTATTGGATCCGTGAGCTACCCGGGCCATAACATCAGGACTCCTTCTCCGATCTGGCATTCGGCTTCAGAGTTACAGGTTTTGGGACTCCCATTTGTGTCGGGTTCAGTGCAGGGGAAGCTTCCTTCCTCAATGCCAGTGATACCCTTGATCAGTCCTGTTCCTGTTCCCTCAGAGCAAAGTGGATTTAGAGCCGAGGTGTCGGTTCTGGGTCTGGGGGAGTGTGATTGACTCCATCTTTGTCATACGCATCTCCTCCTTCAGGCACCTTGGCCCTTGACAGTTCAGGTCCTATCCCTTCTGGAGGCCGTGGATCTAGAGTGAGTCCTAACTGCTTTCCCCCTGTAGCTTCAGCTTCAGGAGAGAGAGAGAGAGAGTCTCTCCCAGTTCGTTGGCTTTTCAGGTAGTGAAGAGGGTTTCTCCCGAGTTGGAGATCCATCACCACATGTCCCGAAGTCCACCCCCGTTAGGTCAGGGCCTTGAGTCCATTCATTCTGTCCTGAGTCAACCTCTCCCAAGTGGCCTCCAGGACTTCCCTGCCCAGGAGGGATCCCCTTCTTCTGATACTTCCCCAGAGTACCCCACTGAGGAAGTCTCCCAGAAGAAGACATGCAAAAGGAGGCACATTGACTCCCCGATATTAACTGAAGACACTGACTTCATTGAGGGGGAAGGATCTCCCTGATCCCCACCTGAGGACATCTTTGGAGACATTCTGGAAATCTTGAAGCAGAAAGGTGGGTGGTCTGCCCAACCTCCTTTGACTGAGGAGTCAGTACTCTTAGAGGGGGTTTAGGGTGGGCCCATCTCTATCCTAGGTGAACCCCCCCCCCCAGCGGATGACCTCATTGATTTTGTTCCCAATGGTCATGGAAAGAACCAGACACCATTGAGCCCATTACCAAGCACCCCAATAGGTTCCTGGTTCCACCAGCATACAGAAAACATTGGAGTAAGGGTCTCGTAGTTGATGTTATCATGGTGGCAGCAGCCACCAAAAAAGAACTTTCAGAAAAGCCTGCCAATGTCCGTCTGCCTAACATGGAGTCTGTAGCAATGGACAGGATTGGAAAGTGCATTTACTCCTCAGCCACCTTTGTGCTGAGGTTATTAAATTACCTAGCTTTTCACTTTACCCAGCTGCAGAGAGATCTGATCATGGAGCTTTCAGTTTCTCTGTCCAAGTCCATGCCTGAGGAAGAATTCAAGAAACTTTCTCCCAAGCTAGCCACTTTGTCATACGTCACAATTTCCTAAATGAGATTAATTTCCCTTACAACAGAAAGTACCACATGAGTTGCCAGTTCAGGACTATCCCTAAGGAGGCATGGCTGGATAAGGCTATGTGAGTTTGCAGAGCCCTATAAGGCATCCTTCCTGAATGCCCCCTACAATGACTCTTCATTGTTTGGGCCATTGGTTAGAAATACTCTCACCCGCAGCAAAAAGGATGGAAGACCCTCTCTGCTATAGGAATCAAATTTTCTATGCCTCAAAGGTCCTTTTCCAGGAACCAACATGGAGGCAAGAAAATGTGGTTTCCTAAGTAGTAAGGGCCTTTCCAGGACCCGTGCAGGGAACCTCCTCTAGAGGTAGAGAAGGAGGGTTAATGGTATCTGCCACCCTAGAGGCAGAGGGGTCTGCAAAACCAGGGCTTCAGAGACACCTTACAAGCACTGTCAGTGCTCCTAAAGCACTGTCCACCTGTCCATCTCTGGAGGCAGTCGGGGGGGGGGGTGTCAACCCGCTTTGCACTTAGAAGCCTGGACCCATTTGACTCAAAATCCCCGGGTGCTAAGCATAACATCCAGAGACTGCTACATTCCCTTTTTCCTCCCCCCTCCAAACATCCTGACGTTCCACCCAGTCAATGGGAGCAGGCAGCACAGGAGATTCTAAAACTGCTGCTAAAAAGAGTCATCCGGGAGGTCCCAACTGAACAAAGAGGATTCTAACCTACTCCCTATTCTTTTTTGAGTGGAAAAAGACAGGGGACCTAAAACCCATTCTGTATCTAAACAATTTAAATTGTTATGTAAAGAAATCAAGGCTCTGAACAGTTATGGTTCAGTCCATTCTGCCACTGTTGACCAAGGATGATTGGATGTGCTCAGTAGATCTCAAGGATGTGTACCATCTCATCAAAATAAACAGACACTCCAGGAGATACTTTTGCTTTCAGCTGGGAACCAATCATTTTCAGTTCAGGACACTGCTTTTTAGGTTCACCATATGCATGGCAGTCTTAGCAGCCCACATGAGACTCAAATGATTCTGGGTTTTTCCATACTTAGAGAATTGGCTTCTTACTGCCCCCCATGAGGCATCAGATTATCCATGCCAGAGATTACTTAATCCAACTTTCAAACTCCCTGGGCATCACTATAAACCTAAACAAATCCAATCTGACTCCTGTGCAGAACCTAGAATTCATAGGAATGCAGCTGAACAAGAGGGATCAAATAGCTTACCTTCCCTTGCACCACATGACAGCATTGAGGGATCAAGTCTAGAAATTATCTCACCATTCTCCCCCACATGGCTATTCTTACAAGTCCTAGGATTCATGTCAGCAGCAATTTTTGTTAGTTCCTCTACCAAGGTTCTTTATGCAGATTCTTCAAATGACATTGACAGTGCAATGGTCTGTTCTCTACCAGCCACTATCTATTCCCATCAGCTTGACTCCAATTTGCAAATGTCACATCCGCTGGTGGATTCAGTTGGACAATCTCTTTCTAGGGAGACCTTTCTTAACACCCCTTCCAATAGCCACAGTGACCATGGATGCCTCCTAGATTGGGGGGGGGGGGATTACAGTGGGAAGATGGTCCAAGGCATGTGGTCCCCCGTTGAGACCAGGTAGCATATCGGTGTCCTAGAGATAAGAGCAGTTCTAACACTGCAAGCCTTTCAGGATGCTCTTCCCTTGGGGACTGTTGCAGTTCACACCAGCAACATGTCTGTAGTCTGATACATCAACAAGCAAGGAGGATCCCATTGGTACCCCTTGTGCAGGGAGGCCATGTGGTGTGGGGATGGATGATCTCTTTGGACCGCCTTCTAGTTGCAATTCACATTCTGGGGAAACTTGGTGGACAGACTCAGCAGATCAATCCTGAATTTGCATGAATGGTCCCTCAATATCAGTGGTGAACATGATCTTCAATAATCGCTGGGGTCAACCTTGCTGCAACCTTTTTGCCTCTCCCCTCAACAACAAATGCAGCAAGTTTTTCACCCTGATTCCCCCCTCCGGGGGAGTCCCCGAAGAACGCATTGGTCTGTAATTGGCTACAGGATCTCCCTGTATGCTTAACCCCTTCTCCCACTAATTCCAAAGTTCCTTCAGAAGGCAAATAGGCTGAAGAGCTCAGACATCCTCATTGCCCCCTTCTGGCCTCATCAGGTTTGGTTCTCCTTCCTCTGGTCTCATCTGAAATATCTTCAGTGGATACTGGAGCCAAGACAAGACCTCCCCTCTCACCCATCAGGAATGCAGCACCAGAATCTTCACGCCCTCAGGTTGACCTCTTGATTTCTCCACCTCCAACCCTAGAAGGAAAGTCCAGGCTTGCTTCTCTGCTCTCTAACATAATTCTAGCCTCACAAAAGGTTTCTACTAAGAAGTTCTATACCAGCAACGGGAAAAGGTTCACTGTTTGGGCTACAAATAGGAATACTGACCCTTTCTCTTTACCAATCTCAGATATTCTACTTTTTCTTAGTACCCTGTTTAAGGAAGGAGCTAGCTTCTCTGCCATCAAGCTTCAATTAGCTGCAATTTCTAATTTTTTTTTTTTCCAATAATTCTTTTATTTTCAATAATATGAAACAATACAGCAAGAATGAAAAAAAAACATTGTAGTAGTGAACATTAAAATGAGGCGTTGAATAATTACAGAATATAATAAGTATCCAAGCAGTTTAACATAGATATAAGTGAGAAAGAGGGTAAAACATAAGAAAAGCATTGTCATTGATAAAACCAAACAAACTATTATATACAGTATTTACAACATAATGTGCTGCACTTCCACTACCATAATAAAGCTTGAAGTAATAGGAGCAAAAAGCAAAAAAGAAAAAAAAAAAATAAGGAAAAGATATTAAAAGAATTATCATTGGTTCTCCATAAGTTAACAAGGACAAGGGTATATGATGCTTTAGATGTATTCCTGAGGAATTATTCACTAAGAACTAAATCTAAAAGTTTCTTCCATAGTTTACTAAAATAGGCTCTTTTTTTTGGACCTTTTATAATGAATTTATGTGCAGAAATATGTTTATGAGCCATTTCTTTGAATTTTCCCCAACTAAGTTTGGTGCGATCTAACCAATTGCTAGTGATGTATAGTTTAATAAGTGAACAGAGGATAATTAAAATGTGAAGTTGCATTTTTGATACTTTTGATGTAGGAATGTGAAGAATAGCTGTTTCCCACGAGAGTGTGGAGGTGTAATAGCCCATTTTTTCCAGACGGACTTTCAGAGAACACCAGAGTTTGTAGGAATGCTTGCAATACCACATATGCAATTTCTAATTTTTATGCTGCTAGGCAATCTTGTTCCCTGTCCACCTTTAGATTATGCATATCTTTTATGAAAGGTATTTTCTTGTTGAGGCCTTCCATCAAGGACCCCTCCCCACCTTGGGACCTCACTGTCATGCTGCAGGATTTGATTCAGGGACCCTTTGAACCAGCTGCCAGTTGCGACATGAAGTTTTTGTCATGGAAGAAAATCGTTTTAGTGGCCATTACTTCAGCTAAGAGAATTTTCAAACTACAGGCCTTATTTTCCAAACCTCCTTACATAATTTTTCATAAGGACAGGGTTTCTCTACATACCAATCTCTTCTTTATGCCTAAGGTAGCCACGGAAAACAGTATTACTCAGTCCATTCACATATCAGTGTTCTTTCCAAATTTTTCTGATGTATGTTCTACATCTTCTGGATGTTCATAGACATTTATATTTCTATCTGCACAGAACTAGACAACACAGTAGGGCTGACCAGCTGTTTGTAGCCTTCCCGGCTAACAAATTAAGCCAAGTGGGCTCTAAGAGACTCTAGCAAAATGGATAACTGGTTGTACATCTTTCATTTACGCACAAAAGGGTCTAGAATAACCTCAACCGCCTAGGGCACATTCCACCAGGTCTATGGCTACTTCTTACGCCTTCTCATCTAGAACCTCCATTGATGATATTTGTGCAGCAGCAGTGACATGGTGTAGCAATCACACCTTTGGGGCACACTATAAGTTAGATATTGTTTCTAAGAGTAGGGATTCCTTTGGCTCGATGGTGCTCTGGCATATCCTTCCATGAGGGCCACCCAGGAATCACACATATCTGGGGATTCTGACTCTTGTTGTGTGGAGGAATGATGAAGACAGCATCAGATTAGAAAGTTATGTCTTACTGTAACTTATCATCTGTGTTGTCTATCTTCATTCCTCCTCACTTTTCCACACAACCATACCCCTGCCTCATTCTTCTAGAGGATTGTGGAACATGACAGGATTCTTATGTCCCATGTCTGAACCTCATCTGCCATTCTTCTTTACGGTCTATGTTATGGATGTATGGAATCAGCAAACTTGATCTGTGGTGCTTGGGTGGGTGTAGTGCATTATGAGTAAGAAGGAGGAGCTCCAGAATTGATTCCAAGTCTGGAGAATGTGGCCGAGCCAGATCCAAGAGTCAGATCTAAGACCCTGTCGTGAGGAGGAATGAAGACAAACAACACAGACACCAAGACATAACTTTCTATTTCATGACATAGGCTAGCTCCCTATATACCCAGGCATACTGACGTTGGTTAGCACATCCGCCAGCCTTAGGAGGAGGAAAGAAATTCTCTGTTAGTCAGGCCAGCCAAGGGGCTTTCATGGCAGGAAATCCCACAAGTCAGGACTGCAACAGAAAATACACTCAAACATCTACATTTATGGCAAGTGTACACAACTGTACTTTTTAGATTCTACTAAAAACTCTACCATTGCTGGTCTTTCATTTAGGATCCCCCATTTCTTTGTCTTTGCCCATACTCTGATATCAGTCCTTGATAGGGAAGGCAATCTCTAACCTGCAGTCCAAATAAGTTCTTGACATCTTCCCATTCTGTTACCCTTCCCTCTCTAGTTATTTGCTCCCAATACCTTGGTTCCTTTGCAAATTTTCTCCAGTAAGTTACAGCCTCTATTGCCTATTGTCTGTATCTCTAATTGCAGTCATTCCTATTGGCAGAATCTCCTTTCTCCATTCCCATGTTTGGCTTAGTTCTTAGAATACTTTCTGTTACTTTATGAGTATAATATTCTGTATAATTACTGTTATTTTCCTTAAAGGTCTGCAATCAAAATCCCAGTCTCTCCTTGTTTCTTGAGCTTCCCCCCATTTCATCGTCTCTTTCAACTTTTCAAATTATAGTTTTCTGTTTGTGCTATGTATAGGAGCTTTAACTGTGTTGCTGTGAAATACCCCTTCAAATCGGGTAATCCCAATCTGCCTGTTCTATTGGAAGATTAAGTTTATCCCACTTGACTCTTGCCATCTTCCTCTCCCAGATAAAATCCTTCAGCTGTTTATTAATTACTCTCCACAACTTCTCTAGTAGATAAAAATATGTCTGACCTGTGTATAAGACTAAAGGGACTAAAACCATTTTAACTGCTTGTATCATACTAACAATATCTATATAACAGAGCTTCTGTTTTCTTAGTTTTTGTAGTATCTTTCATTTAGTCTCTTCCCACATATCCTTAGTTACAGAATTTTTTATTTTATTGAAAACCCTCAAAAACTCACACACACCCCAATACCCCCTAAAACATATTAACTTAATAATAACACAAAAAACTTTGTACATCTTCACATATTTGTGAAATCCAGCAGCCCCATATCACACCATGTAAAAGATAGTTCCCTCAGAGCTAACACAGTCTTCAGAGGTCTTGGATAATTATGTTAATATGATATTGCCTTTGACCACCATGTTTCAGTTTTGCTTAGAAAATCATTTTGTCTTACACAGCTTATCCCTTGGGAGATTCTCACAGCAAGTCATAGATGTTCTTCGTGTTATTGTTGCAGTCATCACACTTGGGTTATCTGCCTGCAGGTAGCCCTCAGTTGGCCCGAATACCAGAGACTTAGTATTTCTGCGTCGGATGTTGTCGCTCCAGGACTGGCATCAGGTTGTCAGGGGGTATAAAAACAGGCAGCCGACACCATTACATCAGTCTTTCTTGCCGAGGAGCATGAAGCAGAAGCAGTTTGCAAGTGCCGGTCGGCCGCTACCTGAATTTTCATTTACGAATTGAATAATCCTGAAGTCTTCTAAAGCTAAGTACCCTGCTGGGGTTCCTTTTTTCTTGCTCTAACCAGTGTCAGAAAAAGTTAACAATTGTCTTGCCTGTGGAAAGCAAATACCTCACAGAGGTTTTCATTCTTACTGCGTCACCTGTTTAGGCACAGTCCACGACGTACCTCGCTGTCGGTTTTGTGCCTTGTTTAATGCTCGAACCATTCATCGTCGGGCTCTCTTTGTCGCTAAATTCTTTCGCTCTCGATTTCCATATTCTGAAATGGCTTCATTAAGCGATCCAACTACCGATATTTCAAAAAAATTAAGGATAAAGACAGAGACAGACTGCTTAGGTCCAAAGCTGCTAATGATGCTTCCATTAAGCTAGTCGCCAGTCTGCCAGTACTCAGTGAGGCACTTTTGCAGCCCCTGATGCCCGCTTCAATGGATTCATAGGCCTCTACCGAGACCCATTTGGATTCCAGTATGCCGCGAGACTCTTCTTCGATTATGGAACCTGCGGATGTCTCTACCTTGGATATGTCCGCAGCCGCAGTGCAGGCATCGGCTTCTGAGGCAGTTATTCGCTCAACTGATGTTCGACTCAAACTGTCGAGTTCTTTTTTAACCAAAACTACCAAGTTTCTTAGGCCCAGAGTACGCACTACGCCTAGAAAACCGACGACCAAAGCGCATGCTCCTGCTCCCATGCCACAAAACCAAATGCTTAGAATGGCAGAAGACCTTATCACGCTGATTAGGGGAATTCAGCCTTCCCCTGCTAAGAGAAAAAGAGGCCAGTCCCCTACAGCTTCTACAGACCAGGAGTCTGATGACTCTGAGATTTCTGATTATGAAGACATGCCCTTATCTGCTTATGAGGATTCAGATGCAGAGGAATCCATTCTTTCTGCCTCCCCTCCAGATAATTTTTCTTTTGGTGAAACCTTGCATACCTAAAGAGAGCATTTCCACTGGGAGTGCCAAGTCTGTCCTCAGTCCAAAAAGAGACTCAGAGAATTCCTAGAGTTGCCTCAACACAGGCCTTTAGCAATACCCACTGTCCTGGATGTTGTTGATGATGTTTTTATGGAATCCAGTCTTACTCTTGACACTTTACCTCCTGCCCCTAGGTAACCAGACAGGTACTAAAGAGTACCTGACACTCACAAATTTTATTTCAAGAATCCTACTGCTGACCCAGAGTTCATTTCCCAGGGGTCTAAAGGTATCAAGGTTATTACAGCCAATAATCTCACCCCCTTCGGACTGGGATTCCAGAGCTTTGGACAAATGTGGTAAGAAGATATATACCTCTGCAACCCTTGCTATTAGAGCATTGAATCAATTTCACATGCTGAAGTACCAGGAGCATATTATGGAACTTATTAAACAAAAAAGTGGCAACCTTTACAGACTGTGCAGAAATTAAAGAATTACAGGAGCTTATGCACTCTGCAAGCCAAGTCAGTAAGCATACTTTGCAGTGTGACTTTGATGCCCTATTAGCATCTTGCCGGGCAGCATTCATTGGATCTGTACTGAGAAGACATACTTGGCTCAAGGAGCAGACCTTGCCAGACCATGTCAAATCAAAGTTACTAGATGCTCCTTTGAACAAGGACAGTTTGTTTGGCACCAAAGCAGAAGAGGTTCTTAAAAAGATGGAAGAAAAAGCTAAGTCTATGCAGACTGTTAAAGAATTCTTACAAGTACAACCTCCTAGATTCAGTAGGCATTAACCTTCCAAACACTGGTCCTTTCCAGCCCCCTCCAGGCCTTCTCAAACCAAACCTAGGGGAAACAAACCACCCAGACTACAGTCTCAGGCTATGCAGAGATCTAAGCAATGGAGTGCCCCCCCCCCCTAAAGCAGGGAGTGGTAAGCCACCTCCTTACAGAAAAAACTCACAATGACTTCTTTACTCCACTTCCCAGCCCTGCCCGATTGCTTGTGCCCCTAGGAGGAAAGCTTGCCTTCCATCACACAGAACCAGTGGGTCCTCAACATTGTATCCTAGGGGTACAAATTTTATTTCCATTCACTGCCAACCCCTAGCGGCTTTCCAGACCTTCCTCCAAACCATTGGGCAGAGGCTCAAAGCCAAGTAGCTTTCCTGCTCAATATCAGAGCTATTCAGCTGGTTCCAGTAGAACAGAGGTGTCAAGGATTTTACTCCAGACTCTTCCTGATACCCAGGAAAGAGGGCTCTTGGCACCCAATCCTGGATCTTTTAATTCTCAACTCCTTCCTGGTGGTACCAAAATTCAAAATGCTTACCCTGCAACAGCTTCTTCCTATGCTAGCCAAGGATGCCTGGTTAGTCACCCTAGTCTTAAAAGAAGCCTATCTGCACATCCCCGTAAGGGAGTCATGCAGGAAGTATCTACGTTTCAGGGCAGGATCTATGCATTATCAGTTCTCTGCACTTCCCTTTAGCTTATCTACTGCTTCAAGAGTTTTCACAAAATGCCTGGATCCAGCTATTGCATACTGCAGGCAGAGAAATATCCAAATTTTCCCGTACTTGGATGACTGCCTGAATCAGGCGGACAGTCAGGAATTGCTGTTGTACCACCTGACATTTGTAAAACACCTTCTAACTTCCCTGGGGTACATCATCAACAAAAAGAAATCAAAACTGGTACCCAGTCAAAAGATTGTATTCCTGGGAGCAAGCTTGTACACAACATCCCAGATGGCATTCCTCACTTCAGAAAAACAAGTCTGTCTGACAGCCTACTTCAAACAAATGACCACCATAACCCAGCTATCCTCAAGAAAAATACTGCAGGCCCTGGGGTTCATAGGTTCATAGGTAGGTACTAGGCTATCGGCCCTAGGGCCCATACAAGCCTAACCAAAAAATGTACCCTGGCTTTCGCCACCCAAGAAAATTAATTTCCTGTGCCCTTGTCGAGCAGTGCCAGAGAAGTGATCACCGGGATGAATTTCCCATTTCCCATCCAGTCATCAAGATCTTTCTTGAAGAGTGCTAATGAGGAGCTCTGTTTGACATAGGTAGTCTGTTCCAGAGTATGGGAAGTCTCTGGGACAAGAATCTATCCCTTCAGCATGTTCTGTTTATTGTAGTGACAAGGTTTAGGTCCCTAGAGTGTGTAGCTCGGAGGGATTGGGATTTCTTTAAGTGGAGCATGTCCAGCAGCTCTGGGTTTGACATAGCTTTGTATGTTAGGCAGAGATCGCCCCTGAGTAGGCGATATGTGATGGAGTAAAGCTGTAGTTTTTTGAGACGGTCTGCATAGGGCATCTGTTTGAGGCCAGTAATCCTCTTTGTGAGGTATTTCTGTGGTCTTTCCAGTTGTTGTAGATGTCTTGTGAGGTACATACCAAAAGGGGCGTTGTACTCTATAATGGGTCTAATGAGTGATGAGTAGAGGGGAACAATGACTTCTTTTTTTTCCTGGATGAGAATCCTTTTGTGATGAGATGAGCCACGTAGAAGGATTTCCTGACCACTGTGGTGATGTGATTATCAAAGGAGAGACTACTGTCCACCTGTGTCCCAAGGTCTCTTATCACATTTTTGGCATTAAGTAGACTACCAGCTATGTGGTAGTTCATGGGTACAGAGTTTTTACCAAAGGGGATGACAATACACTTTTTGGCATTGAGCTTCAGGCCATGGCTTTGACACCAGGTATCTGTCTCAGTGAGGCCCTTTTGTAGTTTGTCCACATCGTTAGGAGTTTCGATTATGGCTCCTAGTTTGCAGTCATCTGCAAACTTTGTTAGCCAAAGACCTTCTGTGTTGGCCTGCACTTCAGAAAAGTAGATACCAAACAGGAAAGGACCCAGGACTGAACCCTGTGGTACTCCACTTGTCACTGGTCTGATGTCGGATTTGGAATCCGCTACTTTCACAGTGTGGGTTCTGTCCGTGAGCCAGTTGGCAACCCATCTTGTGACATAGGGATTTATACCTAGTGTAGTGAGCTTATCTATAATTCCAGAGTGGGAGATGGTTTCAAAAGCCTAGATCTAGATAAGCTGTGTGAACCATTTTACCCTCATCTATGGCTTTGGTGACTGCTTCAAAGAAGTCAATCAGGTTTAGGAGACATGATCTGCCTTTTACAAATCCAAACTAGGTAGGGTCCAGAGTTTGGAGATTACCAATGTCTTTGTTTATGAGTTCCATGATGATACGTTCCATGGCCTTGCAGACCAGGCTCATCAGGCTAATGGGGCGGTAGTTCCCGGGGTCCATCGTGGCTCCCCCTTTGTGGAGTGGGACAACCGTCGTGGTGCGCCATTCAGTGGGTACAAGGCCTGAGGTGAGGCTATGATTGAACATGGTACTTAGGTAGGGTGCCAGTTCATTTTGTAGTTCTTGTAGAATGCAGCCTGGGATATTGTCAGGTCCCATGGATGCTGTGTTCTTGGCTTTGGAGAGTGTGTTTTTTACCTGTGCAGCCGTGATTATAGGAACTTTGCATTCTTCCGGTATATGGCCTCATATATACTGCTAATTCCATATGCAAGACTGCATATGAGGAAACTTCAGTGGTACTTAAAAAGTCTTTGGTGCCAACATTCTCAGTACCTGGAAACAGTCATTCCTATCATACCCTGTCTAAGGACAGAGTTCCTTTGGTGGGAAGAAGCATACTACCACAACAAGGGACTGCCCTTTTTTCAACCCCACGCCACCCAGACCCTAACCACAGATGCATCAGACTATGCCTGGGGAGCACACATGGATGGCAAATGCATTCAGGGCCACTGGAGCCCAACTCAAATTCATCTGAACATCAACCAAAAAAAGATGCTAGCTGTGTAGAATGCCCTGACAGCTTTCAGATCCCTACTGTTTCCAGGACAACTGCTAATAAAAACAGACAACACCACAGTTATGTGGTACATCAACAAGCAGGGGGGAACCCACTCCTACCCACTCTGCAGGTTAGCCATGGCCCTGTGGCACACGGCCTTGGACATGCAAGTCCATCTGCAAGCTCAGTTCCTGCCAGGCAAACAAAACTCACTGGCAGACAACTTAAGCAGAAATCTCCTAGACCCACACGAGCGGCAATTGGAGCCCAGCACCTTCAACCTTCTGATTCAGAAATGGGGGACCCCAGAGGTGGATTTCTTTGCCTCCCCCTACAACCACCATCTTAGCAAATTCTGCACCAGGAATCCTCACAGCAGGGCCTGGAAACTGGATGCCCTATCTTTTTAGTGGGCAAATCTCTCAATCTATGCCTCTCCCCCTCTGCCCCTTCTCTCAAGAGAATTGCTCAAGATAAGACAGGACAGACCAAGGACAATTCTGATTGCCTCAGACTGGCCATGCCAGAACTGGTACCCACTCCTGTGCAGCCTGTCACCGGTGCCACCCTGGCAAATACACCAGAACCCAACCCTGTTCTCTTAGCAGGAGGGACAAATTTTTGCATCCACAACTGCAAACCTTAAATCTTGCAGCCTGGCTTATTCCTTGAATTCTCCCCCAGCAGCCCTAAGCAAGCAGGTGCTGGATGTCATTCTTGAAGCCAGAAGACCCAGTACAAGAATATCCTTTGTTGATAAGTGGAAAAAGTGCTGCTCCTGGATTCTATCTGAAGGAGAGGACACAACTCTGCCCTCCCTGCCTCTAATCCTGGATTACTTAGCAGATCTGCTCCACAAAGGCCTGTCCTTCTCCTCCATTAAGATACATGCCTCAGCCATTTCGGCTCATTACAACACTGAGCCACCTCTCTTCTCACACCCTCTTATCAAACAGTTTGTGAGAGGGGTAAACACCTTAAGGCTACCAAGGAGAGCACCCACCCCTGCTTGGGGCCTTAATTTTGTACTGGAAAAGCTCACGCTTCCCCCCTTTGAACCTGCTGCATCAGCAGACTTAAAATTCCTCTCTTGGAAAACAGCCTTGCTTCTGGCCATCACTTCAGTTAGAAGAGTGTCTGAGTTACAAGTACTTATGGATGTGGAACCCTTCATTATTTTCCATGCTGACAGGGTTTCCCTTAGGACTAACCCTTCTTTCATGCCTAAAATGGTGTCCAGTATGGCTCTCAACCAATCCATCCATTTGTCAACTTTCTTCCCTAATCCTCAAAATAAAGGGGAAAGGATCCTGCACTCCTTGGAAGTGCACAGACAGCTCAGATTCTACCTTGGTAGGACTAAGCCCTTCAGAAAATCTTACCAGTTACTAGTCAGCTTTGCAACATGGGCAGAGGGCAAGGCCATTTCAAAACAAACAATTTCCAAATGGATAGCACACTGCATCCATTTCTGCTACAAGCACCATGGGAAACCAACCCCTCAGGGAGTCAGAACACATTCCACTAGGGCAAAGTCTACCTCTGCAGCATTTCTCAGGGGAGTCCCTACCAGGAACATCCTGGAAGCTGCTACCTGGAGTTCAGTACACACCTTCACCAAACATTACCACCTGCCTATCTTTTCCAAATCCAGGACAGGTTTTGCAACAGCAGTCCTGCAAGGCATACTAGCTACCCTAACTCTTCTTGACTGCCTCCACCCTTTTTCAGCTTTGGGAATCCACCCACGTGTGATGACTGCGGCAGTGAAACATGAAGAACATAGTACAGTTGTGTACACTTATCACAAATGTAGATGTTCGAGTGTATTCACTGTTGCAGTCCTGGTTTCCCTCCCTCCAACCCCGTTTTCTCTCTCTCTCTCTTTCTCCTCTCTATGGCTATTACTCACCTCTTTCTGGGGTATTTGTATTGGTATTTACTTTTTACTGGTGGTGTTTTCCCCAACATAACTTAGCTCCCTATTTTGGGGCTCCTGACATTTGGGGCAAGAAAAACTGATGTAATGATGTCAGAAGCCTGTTTTTATACCCCTGACGTTAGTCCTGGAGTGACAGCATCTGATGCAGAAATACTAAGTCTCTGGTATTTAGGCCAACTGAGGGCTACCTGCAGGCAGATAACCCAAGTGTGATGATTGCAATAGTGAATACACTCCAACATCTACATTTATGGTAAGTGTACACAACTGTACCTTCTGCTTTGCTCATTCTGTATCAAATCTATCTTTGAATATAATTCTCTGTTCAACATGTTCTTCTCTAAGTAACTAGTGCAACTTGAAAACACTCAGAGGTGGGAGGATGGCATAATGGTTAAGGTGTTTACCTTGCAGACACAAGGTGCAAGGTTTGATTCTCACATGGGGTAATTGGCTAGGCTTAAAATGGCCCACAAGGACAGTTAGTGCAGTGCTAATCTATGAACCTGTCAACTCAAATCTATGAACCTATTCCACATTAAAAAAATGTAAGACTTGACAATATAGGACTTTGCAGTATGGTGTTCATCAGTTAAGCAGGATTGGAATAGTTCTTCCATGTGGGCAATAGGAAGTTATTATAAAAAAACAGTATTTTCAAAGAAACATTACAAGTTGTACTTTTCAAGGGCCTTCGTACCTATTTTCTATGTCTGCAGGTTGAGAGAGTGGATGGACAAAAAAGGCAAGATAATCATATTTTCTACTTAAACTATAAGTAAGAGTAGTAAGTTTGAGTGCAAAAAATGTTTAACATCAGGTTTTAGGCATACAATGTCAGGGAAATATATTCCCATAAGAACAAGATACCTGATAAACGTGACAGACAAAATGTAAGAAATGAAGAAAAGATCAAACTACAGCTTTGAAAACTGAAATAAACAGGTTGGGGAAACATTTAAGATCAAGAAAAATTTGAAGAAAATTTATATAAAGATGTTGACCATAATAGGTAACCATTTTATAGATGCACAAGATGTGGAAGGAGTAAAGACATACAAATTGCTAAACTGTGTGTAGATTCTAAAATATATTCTCAGACACAACCGGCTGTATTTTGTATTAATATTGATTTTTCTTCCCAGCTTCTCCTTTTAATTCTACTTTCCCTGGATCCCCACCAAGCCAAGTTCGATCTATTGGCCTGCAGTGCTCTTTAACAGAACCAGGCAACCTTGGAATGAGTGTTATTTTCAAAATATACAAAAAGTATGTTTTATCCTCCAGACAAAATTAATTGCTAGCCCTTGTTTAATTTCTATTTTTAAGTAAAGCACTCCATCACAGACGTTAGTTTGCACCTCCCCATACTGTACTTTCTAACAGCAGTCTCCCTTTGCAAGCCGTTTCAACTATTTGAAAGCCCTGCTGTTTTTCTAGTATTACTAAAGCCTTTCTCCTATAACTTGTGGTCTTTCTAAATCCCACATACTCCTGGTTACAAGTGTTTATTTCAAAAGAAAGGTATGCAAAACAAGTAAGTCCAAAGTACCTACTGATTTTCTTATTGTTTCAGAACATTAGCTGCCCCCCCCCCATTCTGTACTTCTAACTGCAGTCTGTCTTTAGATGCTGTACTATTTGTATGCTCTGCTGTTTCTCTATTCTACTAAACCTTTTCTCTTATAAATTCTTGTCTTCCTAATGTCCACATAACTCCTTGGTAAAATTGGCTTATTTTATTTCAATAAGACAGGCATGCAAAACAAGCAAGTCAGAGTAACTACTGCCTTTTCTTATTGTTTCTGTAGACTTGCATATCTGTGAAATCAGGGCCAGCCCTTTTCATCATACTACTGCTATCCACCACTTTTCTGGTTTATTCTGATCCTCCTCCTCCCCACAAGAACAATTGCAGCGGTCTACAAAAGACTCCCCGTTATCCTCCCACTCTAGGGATCTGTCCTTGTGGAGCCACAGGTGTACTATAGTATTTGTCCACTAGGTGGCATCCTCTCCTCATAATTCCTGTTTCATGACTTCTTTATTTTCACTATCTCTTAATTACTTATTTATTTGGATATCTGCTTTGATCTATAATAAACTTTATTCTACTTCCCTCTCTCAACTCTAGGCCCACCCCATCCCACCTAATCCCTGTCCCCTGGACTTACCTTCAGCTACTAGTGCTCCACAGATTGGTTCTTGTTCACCCTTAGCCTTCCCTTGGGTCTACCCGCTCCGTTCGCCTTGCAGGCTCACTCCGCCTCCCCCAACCGCCCTCAGCACCTCTACATTTATACCCTTTAGCCACACCCATTACCCTGCCCCAACCAACTAGTAACCTCCTCCCTTCCACACCCACTTCTTACTCCTCCCCTCTTTTCACCAATACTCTTCCATACCTCCCCTTTCTGTCTCGTCCCAAAATTTATAACTCACATACCTAGTAAACTAGCCACCCACAGCATACCTTCCCTCAATATCCTATCCCACTATGCTCTCAAAAGCCATATCCGTCTGTACTCATGTAGTACTGTTCCTCAACATATCCTGTATCTACTACCTGACCCTGCCAACTAACTATAACCACGCTCCATCCTTTCATACTACTAACCATCTTAACCTACCTGTCTTACATTCACACTTCCCAATCTCTCCATGCTTATACCCCATAAAACACCATCCTTTCTTCTCTTATAAACTTATTACTCCTCACAACTATCCGAACCTTACAATAACTACCTTAAATCTAGCTAAACTCAACCCCGTCTCTAAGCAAACAAAGTACCTCCCCAACATCTATTCTATTATTAGGGGACATACACCCCAACCCAGGCCCATCCGCATCCCTTCCAACGGATAAATCCATACTACTCTCCTCCTTAAACACCCAAAGTATAGTTAACAAAATCCCTAATCTGCATGCCTGGCTTACATATAACAAACCAGACATTTTGTCCATCTCTGAAACTTGGTTAAAACCTCATATAAAAGATTCAGAAATAATTCCACCCAACTACTCTATAATCAAAAAAGATAGAACAAACAAAAAAGGAGGTGGAGTAGCCCCTCTATACCTATCCTCCTTAACAGTTACCCCTTACAGCAAACCAACTCCCCAATTCAATAATGCAGAACTGCTCCTGGCTCTGCTTCAAGTAAATAAACACATACACATATGCATAGCCTCCCTCTACATCCCCCCAGGCAACAGTATTTCTACACTAGAAGATATCCTCTCCTGGCTTTCCAATAACATTAACAATGAAACTATACTTATGGGTGACATGAATATTAATTGGTCTGCAATACAGTCTCCCACAAATCCACTTAACATTAATCTTTACAACTTTTCTCAACTGATCAACTCCATAACTCGGCCCTCAAAAAAACTCACCAGTGATAGTATCCTAGACTGGACATTAGTCTCCCACCCTCATTACTTCTCACATAGTGGCACCCTGCCTGATTCCCTTAGTGACCACTTGCCCACATTCACACACCGTCTAACTTCACCCCTACATCTTACTCACAATTTGATTACTACTCGCTGCCAAAAAAACTTTAACCCCACTACCTTTTCCAACTCTCTAAAAGCAATCAACTGGTACACCCGAAAAACTCTAGCCCTGGAACAGGCTGTCACCCACTTTAACTCAACTTTTCTAAACCTCTTAGAGCAACAAGCCCCCATAAAAACAAAATGAATAAAAAACAAAACTGCCCCTTGGCTAACAAAAAACACACTAGTAACTATGCACCTTAGAGATAAGGCATGGTCATCATATCATAAACATAGGACTCCCCTAGCCCATAACGAATACAAAACACACAGAAACAAAGTAAAAAAACTTATCATCTCCGATAGACAAAATTACTTCTCCATAATCCAAAACAACAAAACAAACCCTCAGAAATTTTGGAAATGCATGTCTACCCTCCTCAATCCCAACAAACCAGATAACCCAAGCCCAGACCCTAACACTCCTGACATAGACTTGGCCACTCAATTCAACGCCTTCTTCATTGATTCTATCTCCAAACTAACCTCATCCTTTTCATCTTCAAACCCCACCATACCCCCCACTACACCTCAATCCTCCCCTACCAACTTTTCACCCCTCACCACTGCTCATCCCCCTATCTCCACTCCATCATCAACATTCTCAAATTCCCCTCCTCCCCTCACCATTCTCACTAAAACCTATACCCACATCCACCATAAAAAAACTACTGCAGAAACTAAAACCATGCTCTAATGCTCCTGATAACATTCCTTCTTACTTTCTCAGTATAGCTGCTGAAGCCATTACCTACCCCATCAGCATTTTAATCAACCGTTCCATTCAAGAAAGCTCGGTACCCCAAATCTGGAAAAAGGCTTTTGTTGTTCCATTGCACAAAGGAGGCATCAATAACAATATTACTAATTTCCGTCCCATCACTATTCCATCTCCTATCTCTAAACTTTTAGAAAAGTGTATTCACCTACAACTCCTACCATACCTCTTAGACAATAACCTACTAACTCCAACACAACATGGTTTCAGACCAAGACACAGTACTATGACCGCCCTACTCTCCTTCCTGGAAGCTGTGAACAAAGCCCGGGACACAGGACACATTGTCTCTACCCTCCTACTAGACCTCTCTAAAGCCTTTGATACTATCTGCCACAATTTATTACTAACTAAACTCTCCAAGCTTAACTTGTCACCCTCTTCTCTGAACTGGTTCACTAGCTACTTATCCAATAGATATCAGGTAGTGAGATGGAAAAAAGCCACCTCCCCTTTCATCAACACCCCAACCGGTGTTCCCCAAGGATCTATACTGGGTCCCCTGCTTTTCAATATATTCATAAACGATTTCCATAACTCTATCCCTTCAACTAAAATTATCCAATACGCAGATGATTCAACTATAATCTGCTCTGCTACCTCCATCCCCACGCTGCTAAAGCTTACTCAAGATGCATTCTCAACCACCGAACAATGGATGAAAACAAATCACCTTGTACTCATTGCCTCCAAAACCAAAGTAATGGTATTCACCCCCTCTAAAGCTACCTTTTTCAATCCAAGTAATTTCACTATTACTAGTCACAACAATACACCCTTAGAACTGGTATCTGAGGCCAAATTACTTGGGGTCCAAATTGATAGTCAGCTTAAATTAAATTCCCATCTTCAACTAAATATAAAAAAAAACACCAAAAACTCAGCATGTTCTACAGACAGAATCGTTATCTTACACCCTCCACCAAACTCACCCTATCTACCACATTTCTCATCCCATCCCTCCTCTATGGAGCCCCACTTCTAACTAACCTACAATCTTTTATCAAAACACAACTCTCCTCTTGCTATAACAAAATTGTCAAGTTTGCTACCTCCCATAAGTCCTCCTCACACCACTGTTCAGCTCTCCACAAACTAAAATGGTTAGAACTACCCAATCACCTCACTTACGTCCAACTGACTCTTGAACACAAACTCATCTTCAATCCTTCCCTCTGCCCATCCCTTTCCTCTACCATCAAAATGCACCTCCCTGATAGAATTCTAAGATCTAACAACCAAAACTTAATTGAACTGTATAAACCAATTCGTCCCCCTTGGAAATAAATCTCTTATCCTACAGTCTTGCCCGTCTCTGGAACTCTTTACCCCCATCCATTCGTACCATCACAAATCACTTCTCATTCAAAAAATCCCTTCACTCACACCTAATTTCCGAGTGGGAATGCTCCTGCTCCCACCCAACATAATCTCCTCATACTGAGAATTTTCACTTCTCCTCCCCTATTCATAATGAGAATTTCTACTTACTCTCCTAAACTCAAAGATCTTGCTCTTGCTTGTATTAGCTTTTTCTGAATACTTAAATGTACCTTAGTGTAAATATACCCTCTGATGGAAAAGGTTCTCTGTTTCTATATTGAAAGGTTCTATGTCAGCTCATATACCTTTCTCTTGATTGTATTAAGCTACTCATCCTGAATGTATGAAAGATATCTCCAGTGTAACCCACCCTAAGTTGTAAAAGCCTCTCAGTTTGTATGTTGTAAATTGTTTTCAGCGATACAAGATTGTAATATTTGTATATATTTGTACACTAGTCTACTGTATTTCCAAGTCCATAGGAATTGTATAATTGAAACTAAATACCTTATTGTAACCTTGCTAATTGTTTTTGAGCTTTTCTCCCCAGGATTCCATTGAAAACGGGTTATTTTGGCCCAATGGACTATCCTGGTAAACCAACTGCAAATAAATAAATAAATAAATAAATTTTCAAAATATTATGCAAAACAGTTTGGCTCCACAAAGGGGGTGATAACTTGTCCTAGTGACATCCAGGTAACCTCAGATACTGAAATCAAATTAGATTATATTGAAAATGAGCTATGCAAACTAGATCCAAACAAAGCATAAGGAGGAGATGGAATTAGTAATAATGACATGAGAACACTTCAGCAAAACTTGCAGTACCATTATGTTTATTTACTAGGCCGTATAAATATGGGGAGATTCCTCAAGACTGGAGACATGCACTTACTAAACTTATCTTTAAGGGAAAGGGGAGTAGGACAGACCAGATTAATACAGATCCTTAAGTCTAATTTCATGTTGTGGAAAAAATAATAGAGAAGGGAATATTGGATAATATAGGTATTGATGTACTCTTGGTAATATGGATAGCTGCATGGCTTACAAATAGGACATGGCAAGTATATAGCAGTTGGACGGTTGAAATTCGTGGTTACAGTCATGATGTTCCACTGGGCTCTGTCCTAAGCCCATAATTGTTTAGATTGTATCTTTCAGACCGATCTTTTTCATCTGAGATGTTCTACAGTCTGTATGCAGATGACTTGAAATTGGGTAAACTGATTACATCTGTTACGGATAGGGCATGTCTGCAAAAAAACTTGACTAAATTGACCATTTGGATACAGGAGAATAATATGCTGATAAATACATCAAAAACTAAGCATATGAGATTTGGAATACATAAATTAAAAGGTGACTATTTAATATAATACACAGTGATTGAAACTGTAGATTCATTTAAGGACCTGGGTATAAGGGTAGATCCAGCTTTGAGTTTTTCTAATCATGTCAACCAATTGGTTAGTTATAGTTATAGAACTATAGGGTTGTATAAAAATAAATAATTATAAAGTCTGGCAAATCAGAAATGATGAAGCCATTGTTTGTTAATTACATTAGACACAAACTTGAGTATGGAATAACAATACAGAAACCTTACGAGTAAACAAACCTGCATAAACTGGCAAAACTACAGCAGAAATTTACCAGGGGTATCCATGGGTGTGAAAATTTAAGTTATTATGAAAGACTAAAAATATCTGAATTTGTACAGTGTTTCATTCACATATTTAAGAGGAGAACTTACTCAGGTATATAGGACATTTAGAAACAGCTACCTCTGAGAATGCTTGTGGTTATCAAAAAGTAGTAGAAAATCATCAAACACCCTATTTAGAAGATTCTGTAGGAATGAGAAGTATACTAATTGGTTCTGTTAGAGAGCAGCTGATGCATGGAACAGACTACCAGATTACATTACAGCAAGCACTAGTTTAGATATTTGTAAGAACAGCCTGGACAATTATTATGGAAACAACTGATGTGATGTAAGTCTCACCTTTATTCTCACTGGTGGGTCAGACCCGATGCATCAGATCCATCTCAGCCATTTCCCAAGCTCGAGGTCTTCAGTAAAGTTCATGGGCCTTATTCTTTACCCATAATGCAACCCCGTAATTACCCTAGATCTCATTTGCCAAGCAGCGAAAAGAGGTTGGATCACACAGCTCTGGGCTGTTATTTTTTTTATTTATTTATATTATATTAATATTAGATAAAATTACTTTTCTAAACTATTTCTTTACCCTGTTCTTGTGTTTTCCCTTCATTAGCATCATTTTAAATTAGAGGGCATCTAAGGAATGTCCCTTTTAATTAGAGGACGTTCCTTTCTCTTTCTTTCCCCCTTTTCTGTCTTAAAAAAGTATGTATATATATATATATATATATATATATATATATATATATATATATATATATTTACTAAACCTAATCCTTGCCACCACAATAAACAGAACATGCTGAAGGGATAGATTCCTGTCCCAGAGACTTCCCATACTCTGGAATAAACTACCTATCTGTGTCAAACAAAGCTCCTCATTAGCACTCTTCAAGAAAAATCTTGATGACTGGATGGGTTACCCCGGGAATCAATTCTGTGGTTCTGCTTGACAGGGGCACAGGAAAATCATTTTCTTGGGTGGCAAAAGCCAGGGTAACGTTTGACTAGGCTTATATAGGCCCTAGGGCCAATAGCCTAGTACCTACCTATGAACATATATATATATATATATATATATATGTGTGTGTGTGTGTGTGTGTATATAGCTAACTTATATATATATAATATATATATATATATATATATATATATATATGTATATGTACTCCCTTATTGTACCTTTAGAGGACTCTTTATCTTTCGTGTGTGTGTGTGTATTCTGTCTTTTAAGTCCATTTAAGTTAGAGGACTTATTCTTCTTTTCTAAGAGTGACGGCCTGTTTCTGTCTTTTTTCCATAATTATGTCACAAAAACAAGATAGTAAGCCTTTAGGCTTCAAAAAATGTGAAAAGTGTGGAAAGAAGATGCCCCTTAGTGATTCACAAATTTTGTGTGTGTGTTGCTTGGGGCCTCTTCATTTGCAGGAGTCTTGTTCCATTTGCCACAGTTTTAACCAATGGGCATTAATGGAACATAAAAACTAACTTATTTTGAAAGGCCTTTTAAAAATGCCTTTCTCTGAGGCTATATCTCCTGAATCTTTGACTTCTGACAAACCTAGAAAAAAGAGCTTCAATGGAGCTGAGATCCTCTTCGGAGTCAAAGCAGAAGGCTCCAAAGTTATTGGATCCGAAGGCACCATCGGAGCAGACCTCTCCTACTGGTTTCATGGCTCCCTCAGTGCAGGAAGTTTTATTGACGCCGATTGTAACTATGGAGCATAGACACAGGAGCCAGTCACCCTCCATAGAAAGTTTCTTCTCGGCTCCCATCTCCACTGTTAGCTAGATCAAGGTCACCTACCCTGTGCACTTTCTACCAGGAGTGTATCTGTCGAAGACATGGATAGGGTGGTAGAAAGACCTTTGAAGACACGGGCTTTGGCTAAACTACTGTTGGATCTGAGCCCAAAGGAGTTGGATTAGACTCAGTCTTGCTCTTCTGCACCCATTCCTCCTCCTCCTATTCAGCCTCTTGTTTTGGAACTGGAAGATTCTGATAGCCAGGTTGTGCCGGTGTCAAGTCCAGGACCTGTAAGTTTCTCATATCCCATATCTGCCCCGAGTGTCTTTCTGCCATCGGAGCCTGAGACCTCTGGGAGCTAACACTCCACAGTCAGGTCCGTGGAGACTTTTTGGATCTCATCATATCCGACACTGCTTCTGGGGGCTTCGGCACGGGTGTGTTTGGCTCCTACCTCTGCTTCAGAGCTTCTTTCTTCCATTTCAGAGATTCCATCAGCCCCACCGACTTGTTTGACAGACCTGGGGAGTTCTTCAGAGCGGGGATGGACTGCCTTTGAGGTGATGAGGAGGATTTTAACTTCTTCCCAGTCTGAGACACAATCTCCTTTGGATGTTCCTCCCACTTCAGTCCGGGTGTCTTTGCTTCACAAGTCCACAGAGATGATAGGCCTCAGGATGTCCCTCAGGGTACTGCCACCTCTTCTGAAACCTCTCCAGAGTATCTCACTGAGGAGGTCCCTCGGAAGAGGACATGCAAGAGGAAGCATCTTGACTCCCCAGAGGAGTCTGTCACATCTGACACTGGCCTCGATGAAGCAGAAGGGTCCCCATGATCACCTCCTGAAGATGTCTCCTTTGGAATCATCCTAGAAATCTTAAAACAGAAAGGTGATTGGCAGTCCACCACCCCTTTGGCCGATAAGTCGGTTTTCCTGAAGGCCGTTGTCTCACCCTTCAGCTTCTTGGGTGACTCCTCCTTTCGACGAGCTTGTAGAGTTAATCTCTTGAAAGGCATGGGAGACCCCATACACCATAGACCCTACTCCTAGAAGACCAAATAAGTACATTACTGCCCCTAAAGAAAAAAGCTTTTTAACAAAGGGTGTAGCGGTTGATGGCATGGTTGTGGTGGCAGCCACTAAGAAGGAGATGTCTGAGACCAGTTTATTTTGTTTATTTATCATTTGTTAACCGGGAAAGTCCAACTTGGAATGAAGACAGTTTTCATCGGAGGCCCGGGGAGAAATGCTCCAGATGCATGTCTTTTTAACGTGGGAGGAAACTGGAGCACCCGGAGGCAACCCACATAAACACAGGGAGGACATGCAGACTCCACACAGAAGGCATCCCAGCCAAGAATTGAACTGGAGAACCTCTTGCTGTGAGGCAACAATGCTACCGCTGCACCACTGTGCCATCCAGTTCCTCTATCCACCCTCCTAATAAGGATTCAAGGACTGTGGATAGGTATGGGAAGCATGTCTTTTCAGCAGTGACCTTTGCCTTGTGATCCCTGAATTACCTCACCCACTTCACTAGATTGCAGAGAGATCTGATAAAAGAATTATCAGACTTCCTCCAAGGGGCTGTAGCTGATGCGACAGCAGATAAAATCCATGCTCAGCTCGCCACCTTGAATTCAGTTGTCAACTCATCCATGAGACTCGTAGCTTATGCAGCAGATGGAATGAGTAGGGCAGCAGGTTCAGTTATCTCTCTTAGGAGGCAGGCCTGGATGCACCTTTGCAATTCCTCTGAGCTATTCAAGTCTTTCTTCATTAATGGCCCTTTTGACGGCTCTTCTCTTTTTGGACCAAAAGTGAAGGAAATGCTCACAAGACCTTATATGCCATCAGAGTATGTTTCTCCGTTCCTACCACAGCCTTTCCCAGAGGTCAAAAAGGTAGTGGAAAAATGTGGTTCAGAAAATCTCAAAGGTCTTTCCAGGACACACAAGGTGAAAGTTCCCCGGGGCAATAATGGAAGACGCTGCCCTCGCGGCAGAGGAGGCCCGCAGAATCAAGGTTCCAGAGAATCTTTCTTTGGGAGCCCCTTCCAGCAGTCCTGAAGGAGTGCTCAGTTGCTCTCCTCTGGAGGTAGCCAAAGGTCGGTTGTCTCTGCACCAAGAAACCTGGCTGAAAATAATGACAAATGGCTGCAGGAAATAATATCCAGAGGATATATCATTCCCTTCTCTTTCCCTATCCCTGCAAACAAGTCCGTTCCAGACATTCCACCCAGTCAAAAGGAACAACCAACATTAGAAATACGAAAGTTGCTAAGAAAAAGAGTCATCCAAGAAGTCGTCACAGACCAGAGAGGATCCGGAACTTCCTCAAGATTCATTTTAGTTCCAAAGAAGGCAGTGGACTAGAGGTGCATTTTGGATCTCAGCAGTCTAAACAAATCGGTAAAAAACACCAAGTTTCAGATGATG
This sequence comes from Protopterus annectens, assembly GCF_019279795.1. Taxonomy (NCBI): domain Eukaryota; kingdom Metazoa; phylum Chordata; order Ceratodontiformes; family Protopteridae; genus Protopterus; species Protopterus annectens. The sequence goes on along the minus strand of NC_056727.1, from coordinate 90,538,956 downwards.
ACACTGCAGTCAATACTTCCATTCCTGGAAAAAGACAATTGGATGTGCTCTATAGACCTTCAGGATGCATACTACCACATTCGAATGGGCAGGTGGTCCAGAAGGTTTTTGTGCTTCCGGCTAGGAGCCAGTCACTTCCATTTTCAAGCTCTGGCCTTTGGGTCTCACTACAGTCCACAGAGTGTTCACCAAATGTATGGCAGTAGTAGCGGCTCACCTGAGATGCAAAGGATTCTGTGTGTTTCCATATCTAGACGACTGGCTCTTAACCGCCCGACTAGGCATCATCTTCTTCAAGCAAGGCACTATGTCCTTCAACTCTGTTCTTCCATAGGTATTACCGTGAACTATGAAAAGTCTGCTCTAGAGCCACGTTAAAGCTTCATTTTTATAGGAGCAGAGATAAACACAACTATACAAATAGCAAGACTACAACAGGACAGAGTAGACGACATCCATCGTTACGTGAGAATACTAATCAAGAAGTCAAAAGCCTCCTCAAAACTAGTTCTTCAGGTATTGGGGAAAATGTCTGCATCTATCATACTGATTCCTCTAGCTCACCTTCATATGAGGATTCTCCAGTGGTTGCTTTCCACACAATGATCAATCTTGGAGCTTCCGATGTCCCACAAGATTATGATAACCGATGCCTGCAAAAAAGATCTTCATTGGTGGATTCATTCACCTCTAGTGTCTCAGGGCAGTCAGTTCATTCCTTCTCATCCTCAGGCCACGGTGACCCCGGACACTTCCCAGATGGGGGAGGGGGCTTGTTTTAGGGAAGACAGTTCAAGGCATCTGGCAAGAGCACGAGGCTCATCTGCATATAACCATCCTAGAGATAAGGACAGTGCTTTTAGCGTTGTAAGCATTTCAGGACTCTCTTCCTCTGGAAACGAAAGCAATGCAGTCAAACAACATGTCTGTAGTATGGTATATAAACAAATGGGGGGGAACCAGATCATACCCACTTTGTCGAGAAGCTCTCAGGGTCTGGCATTGAGCTATAGCCTCCAACCATTTTATGATAGCAATGCACATCCCAGGGAAATCCAGCATCATTATGGACAAGCTGAGCAGTGCCATCTTATGGCTGCACAAGTGGTCCATCAACCAGAAAGTTACACAAGTGATCTTCCAGAAATGGGGTCAACCTTGCTGCAACCTCTTTGCATCACCCATCAATGCCAAATGCAGCAACTATTTTGCCCTGACCCCCCCCCCCCACCACCACGGGGGAGTCACCAAGGGATGCACTTGTTCACGATTGGCTGCCTTTCCCCCAACTCCTCTAATTCCCAAGTTTTTGCAGAAAGTCTGTTGGAGACAAAAATAATCCTAATTGCTCCCTACTGACCTCGTCAAGTCTGGTTCCGTTTTCTTCAGCCTCATCTTCGAGATGAACTTTGGATTCTGGACCCGGCTCCAGACATTCTCACTCATCCGGCAGGAATGGCTCATCCCAACCTGGACACACTTAGATTGACAGCTTGGCTGTTCCAGTTCTCCTAATTGCCAGGTTTCCATCCCTTTCCTCTCCATTCAAACATATTCTGTTATCTTCTCATAAAACATCTACTCGAAAATTATACAAAAGCAAATGGAAGAGGTTTGTTCTATGGCCCAGCTGCAATAGAATAGATCCTTTTACAGCACCAGTTCACACTATTTTACAGTTTCTGACAGAGCTTTTCAATGGCAGAGCAGCTGCAACTACTATTAACGTTCAACTAGCTGCGATTTCTAACTTCCATATAGAAGAAAATTATCATCCTGTCATGTCACACAGGCTTTGCAAAGTGTTTTCAAAGGGCACTATTATATTAAGACCCCCATGTAAGCATCCAATACTCACTCCCTTGGTATCTTAATTTCATCTTATCTAATATTATTTTTACCCCTTTTGAACCTTCCGCTACATGTCAGTTAAAATATCTTTCCTGGAAAACCCTCTCTTTAGTGGTTATTACTTCAGCCAGAAGAGTATCTGAGTTGCAGACTTTGCCAACTAAGCCTCCATACCTAGTCTTCCATAAGGACAGAATGTCGTTGCGCACTAATCCATCCTTTCTGCCCAAGGTTGTGTTGGAAAATACCTCTAATCAGTCTGTAGACCTCCCAGTTTTCTTTCCCAACAAAAAATAAAGGAAAGTACTCTTTACATCTCCTAGATGTTCATAGACAGTTACATTTTTATTTACATAGAACTTCTGAAATAAGAAAATCAGATCAGCTTTTCGTTTTTTATTCTGATACAAAAAAGGTCAACCAATTTCAAAAGTTACTTTATCTAGATGACTAACATTATGCATATCCCATATTTATAATTCAAAGAGCTCTCCGAAATATGGTTAAAGCTCATTCCACTAGATCTGTGGCCGCGGCTGCAGCTTTTCAGGCTAGATTACCACTGGATAATATCTGTGCTGCAGCTACTTGGGCTAAATCTCATACCTTTGTTACGTATTACAAAGTGGATTTGGCCTCTAGGAGTAGAGCCTCCTTTGGTTCCATGGTTCTGAGAAATATTCTTCCATGAGCCACCTAAGAGTCTAGTTGCTTGGGACATGGTCCCACCAGTGAGAATAAAGGCGAGATGGACAACATCACATAAAGAAGTTATGTGCTTACCATAATGTTCCATGTGTGTTGTCCATCTCATCCTTTATTCTCACAACCCTCCCTCCATGCTCCCTACCTATACTCCTGGTAGACCGAGAAGCACAAATTAGATTCAACAGGACAACATAGTGTCAGAAAGTATACCTTCTCTGCATACCTCTCAACTGTCCCTGATTTTTAGGGATGTCCCTGATTTTGACACAAATTTTAGCTCTGTCATTCAATCCGTCCTAAAACTGGAGACTTTTGGAGACATAGTAGTGAGTTGCACTTAATAAATAATGACAATAATTACATACTTCTTTACTTTAGAAAATGTATATTAATTTGCATTTTCTTATTCTGTTAACATCTCAAATTAGCAGCACTGATTTAAAAAGTGGCCCTGATTGTCCCTGGATTTGTCCCTAATTCTGTTGAAATTTGTCATTATTCAGTTGAGAGATATACTTCTCAGTCCTATACTGATTTATATATATATATATATATATATATATGTGTATATGTATATGTATATAGGGGTATATAGATATTCAGGTATACTAGAATGATAGTATGTAAGTTTCTTCCATTGGCTGCTGGGAGCAAATGATCTGAGGTAATTATGGGGTTACATTATGGGTAAAGAGTAAGGCCCACGAGCTTTGCTGAAGACCTTGAGCTTGGAAAATGGCCGCAATGGATCCGATGAATCAGATCCAACCCACCAGTGAGAATAAAGGACGAGATGGGCAACACACATGGAACATTATGGTAAGCACATCATTTCTTTTTTTGGAATATTGGCAGGCTAGAAGGGCATTAGTACCCATGCATGAAGTATATGTATGTATGTACGTACAGGAGACACTGACTAGAGAGGAACATAAAGAATTAATAAAGGAAAGATTCAGAAAAACATATTCAGCAGAATACATGGGAGCCAGGAAAAGAGGAGTGCTAATATTAATGTGCAGGAATGTACCTGTGATAACTGAAGAAGACAAAAATGATCCATTGGGTAGATATCTTATTGTAAGAGGTTACTGGCAGGAAAAGAGAGTAGGTGTACTTATAGCCCATTGAATTAGACCAAGGGAAGTGAAGATATTGCTCAGTGAGATAATTGACTGTCAGCTGGGAATATTTTTGTATTTGAACGTTAGGACATTGTCGCAGATATTTCAGGGGGTCCAAAGAGGAGTAATGACCGAGATTCTGTTTAAAGACATTTAGGTTGGTGGATATGTCTTATGTGTAGTCTAAGGAAAGAGAGTACACTTTTCTTTTCTCACAGAGGTATATAAACTCGGCAAGCCTTGGTAGAGGCTGTAAATCACAAGAACATTGCTACACTTGAAGCGATTTGATATACAGCCAGTATGTGTAACATGTCATACTCCCATCTTAAAACAGAATGTCAGTCCTAGACAATGGGAAAAAACTAGCATTTCCCAGTATCTGATTTAGGAAGGGAAATGTAAAAGTAAAGTGCTGGAGAACTTAAAGAAAGATTTAGGGAAATTAATTGTAAATAATAGTGAAATAGTAGAAGGTTGGGAGATGCTGAAAATAGAGCTGAAGGAGCTATTTCTAAATAAGGTGAGATTTCATTAGAATGAAAGCAATAGACTGTACCTGCAGGAAGTAGCAGTTATAAAACCATTGTAAAATAAAGGAGGGCACTTAACTTCACCAGAAATTAAGGAGCTGGTAGATACTAAGCAGAAAGTGGAAAAGCACTTGGAAATAATTAATGATGGAAGCAAAATTGCTATTAAGCAGTTTTTGAAGATATCTCTAAATCACAAAAGATGTTGGCACATAATAGAGAGGGAGATTCTGAAAATTAAGGATTGCATATCTGGTAGGATGGAAAAGGATTTTAGGCATATTTTACATATATTTGGATACTTTTGTAAGGGTTTGTATGGAGAAGAGTTTTGAGAAGACAGGGTTAGATGAACCAAATGACAATTTATATGAGACATATGGATTTTCCTAGGTTATCAGAACAGTAAGGAAAAAACGATAGCTGGAATAATGTTAAATGAGTTGAGAGCAAGTTAAAAACAAATTATTGGTGAAACTGCAGGAGATACTAGATTTCTAATTGAAATGTGGAAGGCAAGGAAGCATGAATTTGCTGAAACAGTGGCAGATTTTATTTAATAAAATCTTGACATGGAGACATACACTGCAATCTTGGAAAAGGGCAGTAATAATACCAAAGGAAGGGAAGGATCCTTTGCACCCAGGGTCATATAGATTAGTACTAAACATAACTGAAAGGGTTTAATGGTGATAATAGCACAAGAAGTGGTAGATTTACTTACTACGTTGATAGACTTGGATGAGTACAGGATTGTTGAGGTGCTATAAGCCTCTGACAAAATAATTAAAATGATAAGTATTCAATGGGAAGTTGAGAGGAAAGGAAAGTCTTTACTTTTTGCAACGTTGAATGTTGAGAAGGCATTTCATAGGGTCTGTTTGGATTACATCTGGTAACTAATACAAATATTTGGTTTCTCTAAAATTATGTTGTTAAAATTGTTTTATTGTGAGTCAGCAGCTAGTATAAAGATAGGAGGGGTTCCTCTCTCTGTTGTTTATTCTTGGTAGAGGTACAAGAAAGGGGTGCTTGCTGTCCCAGTTGTGTGCTGTTTATTTGGAAGCTATAGCTAAAAAGGCTAGGGAATAAATAATTAAAGTCTGTAGATTGGGGGGGGGGCAAGTATGGAAGATTGCATTATTTGCATGTTATGTAAGCTGTTTAAAACACTCATTGGAGTTTCAAGCCATTGCAGGGTACATTATAAATAAATAAAATTAGGACTAGTAGTGATTAATTATGCCACAACATTTTAACTGGTACAGTAATACATTTGCCTATGGAGTCATTATACAATGAAGTGCCTAGAGGTGAGGGTGAATAAAGACTTACAGAGGACTGCAAGAGACACTTGTTAAGAAACAATATCCAAGATATGTGCAAAGTTAAGGAAGTGGAAATCACTAAGTGTTAATTTAGACAGCAAAATCTTAGCTGTAGAAATGTTTGCGGTTTGTCTCATCTTGTATGTAGAACAAACTCAACCAGAGGGTAAAATTGCAAAAAAATGCAGAAATAATTAAAGGAGTTTTGTGAGAGGGGATAAAGGCCTAAGGTGCGTTGGGAGATGTTGATCATGTGCATAGAATAAGGGATGGGGGTTAAGAATGCCAAACTTATGAAAGTATTGATGCAGGGCAAAAACAGACTGGAAGCCCTAAAGTTGGTAGTATGGTCAACCTGGAAAATGCTACACCAATATACATATATAAAATTAAAACGGTTACAATTAAAGCGCAAATAAGGCTATGCTGGACAGAGATATTTCCTAAAGGGCTCTCTAAGTCTAATAGACAGGGGATTGAATGTGTCTAGGAAATGGTTTAAAAAGGCTAAAGAACTGATGTTTTCATAACAGCTAAAAGATGTGTGGCGGGGGGTGTTATTACTGGGTATATGCAATTTAAAAGTTTAGATTACATGAGGGTGACTTCATTTGGTTTCAGGGATTGGTAATTAAACTGAAGGAAATAGAGACAAACAGAGATTGACTTAAAGAAACCAGAACTAGTTAGACTGCCTGTTGAGTCTTATAACCTGAGATGTAACGTAAAAGATAAAAAGTAGGCTTTACAAGGTGCTCCATTATAATCATCAAAATTAAGGGGAAAGACTAAAAAATATAGAAAGACAAGATTAGGCAAGAAATATATGAGTAAACAGTGGCAAGATATTTGTAATGTTCTCTGATATATTACTAAGTCCAGAAGGTTTTGGATTGTTTTATACCAAGGGTAGAATAAACAAGGTGTTTCCACAGGCCGATAACAGGTGCTAGAGATGTAAGCAGAGTATGTTAGAAAGTTGTTAGGTGATATTTTTATCTTAACATAAGAATATGTATGTGTGCCATTATGCCAGTGGCACTAAAGGGAGCAACTTGCCTTTGGTGCAGGTGACTGTGGGTTCTATTCCCATACCAGTACAATCAATTACTGGCACTATACAGAGTAAGGGGGTACTGCACTCCTGAGTGTGTTATTCTTTATCAGTATACTCCAGGATGATCTCACACAGACCAACAACTGGTGTATTAGTCACGGTCTCAAACGGAATGCAAAGAAATGCATCATCATTTTCTTAAACACAATGTTCCTTCACACTATCAAATCAGTAACAATACCCTAAGTACCCATGAAGTGGTAAAGAACTTGGGATCACAGGTTGACCATGACCTTAATTTCGTCCACCGCATGACTACCATTGTAATGAAAACTTTCCACATAGCTCACTTGATTAGTAAAGGCATCACTTCAAGAGCAAAAGAAATTATAACCCCCTATACTCTGCACTTATCCAGACTATAATTGAGTATAATGTCCCATTAAGTATATACTATACTAAGCACTACAGCAATTAGAGAAGCCTCAGAGGTTTCTAACAAAGAAGATCAAGGGCCTCCAGCATGTGCCTTACATGGGCCGACTAAAATCCCTGTCACTATACTCTGTATCATATAGACTTCTTAGGGGAGATTTATGGCTGGCCTACAGAACAACCCAAGACTCTAACTTATAGAACGTACTGCATATCTGTAAATCAAATGGGTCTAGGGCTACCTGTTCTAGGGACTTAAATATGGTCTGCGACTTAAATAGGACATGTTGGAGGGAAAGATTTATCTTCCAGCGACTGCCACGTATTTGGAACAGGCTACCAATTCATGAAACAGAGCCAGAGCAGCTCTGTGACACTGTTCAAGAGAACCTGGCTGAGTGGATGTGGTACCGTAAATTCCTACTGGGGTTAGCACCCACAACCATCCTGGACATGGGCAGTCATCAGTAAATGCAATCTTGAGTATTGACTAGTACCTCTTCAGTATTACATTGAGTTGAAATAGACTTAAAATTACCTCTAAGTGGATAGCCTGGTAATCTCCTATGCTCCTATGGTTGGGAGTCTGTTCAGGATCAACCTAAGTAGTCCAAGGCTGTAGTGGGACTAGTAATGTATGTTAGTAGCTAAAAAAGCAAGAACATGAAAATGGAAATCCGAGAGCTCACCTAGTGTAGATGAGATACACGAGGTTATGAAAAATGAGAGATTGGAATTGAAGACGTTAGCCCAAAAGAAAAATGCATTCTTTTTGAGTGAATGGTTGCTGTACATATTTAGAAAATAGGTATAGTAAACAGAGTAAAAGTATACAAGTAGTAGGTTAGCTGGAAACATTGGTCATTGGGGAGCTGACAAGAGCTGAGACATAGTAATAGAGAATTTATGTCAATAAGACTGATAAAACCTTTGCTGGCTGTTGGAGAACATAAGAGGTTGCATCACTTTTGCCATTAACGTTGTTAGAACTTGTTGAGTTATGAAGTTAAATATAACTAAGAATGTAATCCCTAACTTTGGACTGAGTCCAGATATTAAATAAGTTCTAAAGTATGGACTTGAAAGTCTTAATTAGTAAGAGCTGGCCAACAGCTAGGAAATAATAACAAAGGTTTTGCATAATGATTTTGTTTCTATAAATGCTTGTAAATAATGATAAATATTTATAAGTAAGCTACTAATCATGGAAAAGAACATGACAAATTAGGAATGTGTAACTTCAATAATTTCAAGAATACGTTTTAAGTTTTTTCAGACAAACTTCTTTGTTACCATTCTGCTTTACTGTACTGTATGTAGCTTGCTATTTTATAGGTTCATGTGTTCATAGAATGATACTAGGATATTGGCCCGGAGGCCCTTATTAGCCTAGCCAAGAATTTTGCCCATGTTCCTACAAAGTCAACACTTGTTTCCCCAGTCCAACAGGTGGGATCCCAGGGGAGTATTTTCTGTTTCCCATCCAGCCATCCAGGTTCATCTTAAAGATGGCTAGCTTTTTTTTTTTTTTTCAAATAATTTTATTCAGAAAACTTTTTTTTAAAAAAACAATACATAGTAAATATAACAGACCAAATAAAAGTGAATTGAATGAACTATTTACAGAATATACAATGGCCTCAGGTCAGACAAAGTCAGAAGGAATACAATCATAGATACACAGACAAATGATAAAGGTTATTGTACAAGCATTAACAAATTATAACTTGCATTCTTGCTTCCTCTTTTCTTATGAAGATAGAATTGTGTCCATTTTGAGTGTCTCTATTAGGGAGAGAACTTTCTCCCAAGGATTGTTAGTCCATTTCTTCAGAAAGATCCTCATTTCCTTGACTTTAATTTCCAACAGTGTTACTTCTTTCAATAGAGTGAGAAAATCATTAATTGTTGGGATGATAGAGGAGTTCCATTTCCTAGTGATGCATTTTTTTTGAGATAGCCAAAGATGGCTAGCTTGACATGGAGGGGAGTCAATTCCACAGATGGGGGAGTCTTTGGGACACAAATCTATCCCGCCAACAAGTTCTATTAATGTCACAGACCAGGTTGAGGCCTTGTGTACTGGTTGCGGGAGTGGAATTTGACATACGGATATGCAGCAACTCCATCAAGGCTGGATCTGAGATGGCCTTGTATGCCAGACACAGGCCACTTCTGAGCAGTCTGCATGAGACTAGGCCTTTTGTAATGGTATAAGTTTTGCTAGATGTCTGATATCGACTCACAACTGAAATTGTCAGAGTGCCCTAATGTGTTATATACTAATATAATTGTAACTGTTAGGGTGGCCTAATGGTTAAGGTGTTTGCCTTACAAACACAAGGTGCAGGGTTTGAGTCTTACAAGGGATAATTGGCTAGGCTTAAAATGGCTCGCAAGGGCAGTTAGCTTAGTACTAATCTATGAACCTATGAACAAGGGTTCTTGAGTGGGGAGACAGAGTAGCAAAGTAACTCCCAGCCAAGAGGAGCTTAAAAGTGAAACAGTGAGTTTCAATAGCTGCTCTGTCAAGTTCAGTGGGAGGTTGGTGTAATGGTTAAGATGCTTACCTTGGAGACACAAGGTGCAGGGTTTGATTCTCACATGAGGTAATTGTCTAGGCTTAAAATGGCCCACAAGGGCAGTTAGCCTAGTACTAACCTATGAACCTATGAGCTGATAATGCTGTGCTATTTTAAACTTTATTGTTTGATATTATATATTTATTCTTTTTACTAGCAATTCTCCCTGAAGTTGTATTCTTTTTTGTTGTATAAAATGCAGTATGTGATGCCCTCTAGAATGTTGATAGCTTTTCTATCTCAACACTTCAAAGTACTTTGTAGGTGATTTTGTCTAAAGATACAGCTTATGATATTATAAAACTGTATTGCATGCTCATATGTACCTTATCCTTGTGCATGAAGTAATATGTCTCTGCCTTTTGGCCCTAGACATAACTGAAAACGGTCTTCAGAGCAACTCGCCAACTATGTTATCAAATACAGACAGGCAAATAAATAAAATATGACTGTCTTAATACAGTCAATGTGTGGTATTTACAAAAGAGAAAAAAGTACCAATGTGAAGTTATTCTATTTCACCATTCATTCTTACTGATGGGATCGGCTCCAAGTTGGCCTACTACAAAGCTCGAGGATTTCAAGTAGCTGAAGGCCAAGTCCCTATCTCATGATACACCTAGAGTTACCTCAGATCTAGTTTGCCGCTGCAACAGATCAGAGATTCTTGCTAGCTCGGGCCAGTAAAAACCTTACTATTATTATATTTCTAAAAATTGTTGATATGTTCTTGATAAAATAGTTAGATATTTAGTTAGCTAAGCTGTTATAGCTTTATCTGTATTTTACCTTTCCCTTGTGTGCCTTTTCATAGTTATATATTAGGCCTCACCTTTTCTTAGGCCTTTTTCAATTTCTGACTGAAAGTTGTTTAATCGGTGACCTTCTGTCACCTTTTTTCTTAGAGATAGTATTGTGTGATTAGTTAGTGACCTTTGTCACAACTTTATAGCTGTTAGAGTTAACATAGTAGTGTATAGTTTAGTCACTAATTAATATTATCTGCCTAGATAATTAGTGTGTGTCTGATTAGTTAGCCTTAGTTCAAGGGCTTGTGTGCTTATATTTAGCCTGTTTTTTATTAGAAGGCTTGTTCATATATTGAATTGTAGTTAGCCTTAATTTAAAGTGTGTGTGTGTGTGTGTGTGTGTGTGTGTGTGTGTGTTTATATTTTGCCTGTTTTTTCCTTTTCTTCTCGGGTTCTCCAAGAGAGAGAGGAAACTTATTGACAGGGGTTTGTTGAAACCTTCTTTCCAAGAGGCTTTGAGTGACCAGGATGGATCTAGTAAGTCCTCAAAGTTTTCCAAGACTTCTTTGGAATCTAAAGAATCAAAAAAATCAAAAACGTCTGTGACATCGGTTCCACAGGTCTCTGAGACGACTGTCTTTTCTTTTTGGAGCTGGTTCCCGGTTTTGGAATCGGTATCCGAAATTCCAAAATCTCCTCTACTTCATCTCTGTCTTCTGTTAGCCTTTCAGATTTGGATGTGGATCGTGTGGTGCAGAAGCTTTTAAAGGCAGCGGCCTTTGCAAAATTATCGGCTCCGACCCAAGCGTCTTCGGAGCTGAAGACCATTATCCCAACTAAAACTCTTCCTCCTCCGAGCCATACCGGTCCTTCGGAGCAAGAGGAGTCAGACTTGTTGATTGTGGAGCCCTTGGAGCCGAGGCCTGCTCCAGTGTCTTCGGTTCCATTCACTCTGATGTCCTCGGCGTCAATTGAGGACTCTAGGAGCCGACACTTTCTAGTCTGGTCTGGGGAGGATAGTCAAACTGACTTGGTTCTGACACTTCCTCTCTGGGCTTCAGCTCGGATGAGCTTGGCTCCTACCTCGGGCTCGGAGACCACTGTCCCAGTGCCGGGGGTATCAATGGTTTCCTCGGATCCGTCAGTCCCTTCACATCAGGGCAGGGGTGCCTTCAAAGCCATGAGGAGAGTTATGTCTCCTAAGACATCCTTAACTTCATGTCCGGCTTCTTCATCCCCTAAAGCGCCTGTGTCTGCTTCTGTTTCACAGATCCTGGCAAAGGCAGAGACCCTGAGCCTCAGGAAGCCCCATTGAGTGGCCCATGCTCTTCTGAGACCTCACCAGAAGCTCCCACTGATGAGGTTCCCAGGAAGAGGGTTTGTAAGAGGAAACATCTGGACTCCCTTTAGGAGTCCCTAGCATCTGATACTGACTTGGATGAATCATAAGGGTCCGCACAGTCCCCCTCTGAGGATATCTCATTTGCAGAGATACTTGAAATCCTTAGGCAGAGGGGGTGACTGGCAGTCCACAAACCCTATTGAAGATGAGTCGGTTCTCCTGAAGGCTTTCAGGTCTCACCCCTCCACCTCTTGGGTGTCTCCGCCCTTTGATGAGCTTATGCAGCTGGTCTCACGAAGGGCGTGGGGAGTCTCCGGACTCCATGGAGCCTGTCCCTAGGAGGCCTAATAAGTTCATATCTGCCCCCCAAGATAAATCCTTCTTGAACAAAGGTGTGCCAGTTGATGCCATGGTGGTGGAGGCGGCAGCCACCAAAAAGGAGATGTCAGAAACTTCCTCTTCTATCCATCCTCCTAACAGAGACTCCAGGATCATGGATAGATATGGTAAGTGCATGTTTAGTTCAGCGACTTTTTCACTCCGTTCGCTTAACTATTTAACCCATTTCACGAGACTACAAAGAGATCTCCTTAAAGAACTGGGAGATACTCTTTAGGGTGCAGTACCTGCGGGAGCTACAGACAAAGTTGTGCCCCAGCTTGCTCCATTGTTAACTCGTCCATGCGCCTCATTTCATATGTAGCTGATGGAACAAGCAGGGCAGTGGGTACAGGAGTTGCTCTTAGGAGAAACTCCTGGATGCGCTTGTATTCCTTCATGGAGCAGTTTAAGTCATCCTTTGTGAATACCCCTTTTGATGGCTCGTCCCTTTTTGGGCCCAAAGTTAACGAAACTTTGACCAGGTGTGAACAGGAGGGAAAGACTCTGTCTGCCATCGGAGTTCATTTTTCCACCCCTACCCGACCCTACCCCAAGGGGCAAAGAGGAGGGAAAATGTGGTTCCAAAAAGTCCAAGGAGCCTTTCAGGACACACGTGGTGAACCCCCCTCCAGGAGCAGAAGAGGGGGCAATAATGGAAGATGCCACCCTTGTGGCAGAGGGGGTCTGCAATACCAGGGTGACAGAGATAATTTCTTTGGGAAACCCTACCAGCGCTCCTGAAAGGAGGCCCGACTGTCCTGCTCTGGAGGCAGTCAGGGGTCGCTTATCTTTGTACCCAGATGCCTGGCTCAAAATAAACGACAACTGGGTACAAAGTATCATTTCCAGAGGATACTTCATTCCATTCGCCACACCCCCTCCACCAAGAAAAATCCCAGACATTCCACCCAGTTACAGGGAACAAGCAACAGTAGAGGTCCAAACGTTGCTAAGGAAAAGAGTCATCCAACCAGTCCCAGCAGACCAGACAGGATCCGGAACTTACTCAAGGTTCTTTTTAGTTCCAAAAAAGACTGGAGACCTATATTGGACATCAGCAGACTAAACAAATCTGTCAAGAAAGAGAAGTTTCAGATGGTCACGCTTCAGTTGATTCTTCCCTTTTTAGAGAAAGACAATTGGATGTGCTCGGTAGATCTCCAGAATGTGTACTACCACATAAAAATAGCCAAGCCATCCAGGGATCATCTGCGCTTCTGCCTGGGAGCCAGTCATTACCAGTTTCGAGCCCTGCTGTTTGGTCTCACTACAGCCCCCAGAGTGTTCACCAAATGCAGGGCAGTGGTCACGGCTCACCTGAGACATTTAGGATTCCAGGTGTTTCCGTACTTAGACGATTTGCTCCTCACCACCACCACCAGGCATCAACTAATTCAAGCCAGGGAATCCACTCTGTCACTCTGCAGCCAGCTGGGCATTACAGTAAATTCAGAAAAATCTGCCTTGTTGCCATTGTAACATATCTTTATCAGAGAGGAACTGGACACCACCACCACCACGCTAAGACTTCCAGTAGAAAGAGTCTTACTACTCCATCAGCAGGTCTGCATTCTAATATCCAAAAACAAGGTTCCAGCATCAGAAGTTCTAAAATTGTTAGGTATGATGGCAGCAGCAATTCTGACCATACCACTGGGTTGTATGCACATGCGGATACTGCAATGTCTGTTGTTCACTCAATGGTCTTACCAAGAGTTCCCCATGTCTCACCTGATAATGATCACAAACTCCTGCAAAAAGGATCTTCATTGGTGGTTGACCTCACTTCATGTCACGATAGGATGTCCATTTGTTTTACCAGTGGCCACAGTGACCACGGACACTTTCCTGATAGGGTGGGGGGTATTTTCAGGGAAGAACAGCCCAAGGCACATGGACCGATCAAGAGACACATCTGCATATCGATGTCTTAGAGATGAGAACAGTACTTTTGGCGTTGCAATACATCCAGGACTCTCTTCCTCTGGGTACGATTGTGATTCAGACAGACAACATGCCAGTGGTCTGGTACTTGAACAGACAAGGAGGAACCAGGTCATATACCCCCTTTGTCGTGAGGCCCTAAGAGTGTGGCAGTAGGCTGTATCCACCCAGCGCTTTGTGTTAGCAGTGCATATCCCGGGGAAATCCATTGTGATAGCAGACAAGCTGAGCAGAGCAATTTTGTTGCCCCGTGAGTGGTCCCTCAAGACAGAAATAGTGGACAGGATATTCTACAGGTGGAGCCAGCCTTGCTGCAGCCTTTTTGCCAGTCACATGAACACGAAATGCAGAAGCTACTTTGCCCTGATTCCCCCTCTGGGAGAAGCCCCAAGTGACGCACTCGTTCACGATTGGCCCTGGGTCTCCTCGATGCATTCCCACCAATCCCATTGATACCTAAGGTATTACAGAAAGCAAAAGCCCTGGGAAGGACCATCATTCTAATAGCTCCTCATTGGCCTCACCAGATTTGGTTCCCCTTCCTTCGACTTCATCTTTTGGAGGACCCCTAGATTCTGGGCCCAGTTCCGGACCTTCTGACACACTTGTCCCGGGAGCTTCATCCCTCTCTGCAGTCCCTGAAGCTGACAGCTTGGCTGCTCCAATTCCCATCATAGCCAGGTTCCATAACCCTTCTAATGAGACGAAGCAAATTCTCTTATCCTCTCATAAATCCTCCACGAGGAAGCTATACCTCAGCAAATGAAAAAAAAATTTCTATATGGGCCTCTAAAAACAATATTGATCCTTACCAAGCTCCTATGGCCTCTATACTAAAATTCTTGACCATGATCTTTAATAAAGGAGCTGCAGCAGCAACAGTCCATGTTCAACTTGCTGCCACTAACTTTCATCTTGGATTCGAAGGATTGAATATTATGTCACACAAATTATCCAAAGCCTTTCTGAAAGGGAACTTTCATATTAGACCACCTGTGAAATCTCCCTATTTCCCATGGAATCTAAATTTTATGCCTTCCTGCATTATTCTTCCTCCATTTGAACCAGCTTCCTCATGTGACCTCAAAATTTTGTCATGGAAAACTATCTTTTTAGTGGCTTTTACTTCTGCCCACACAGTGTCAGAGCTTCAGGCCTTGTCCATTAAACCTCCTTACTTGATTTTCCATGCTGACAGAATCTCACTTCGAACAAACCCCTCTTTTTTGCCCAAGGTTTGCACTGAAACTAATCTTAACCAAATTATTGATTTGCCAGTTTTCTTCCCCAATCACTCCAACAATCTAGAATACATGCTGCACAAACTTGATGTTCACAGACAGCTCAGATTTTATTTGGATAGAACAAAAGATTTCAGGAAATCAGATCAGCTTTATGTTTCCTAGTCAGACTCCAGGAAAGGTATGCCAGTGACTAAAACAACTCTGTCTAAATGGTTATCTGATTGTATCACCTTTGCTTATTCAGCTGCCAATATGCCCTTACAGCATAAAATTAAAGCTCACTCAACCAGAGCAGTTTCTACATCATCTGCTTTTTCTGCCAGACTTCGTATTGATAACATTTGTGCAGCAGCCACTTGTTCAAAACCTCATACCTTTATCACTCATTACAAAGTTGACAGGGCCTCCTTTGGATCCACAGGCCTGAAAAATATACTCCCGTGAGCCACCCAAGGTAGATGGTGCGTGGGACACTATCCATCAGTAAGAATGAACGGCGAGATAGAATAACTTCACATAAAGAAGTTATGTACTTACCATAATGTTCCATGTGAGTTGTTCATCTTGCCTTCATTCTTACATCTCTCTCTCCTACCCCCTCCTTGGTTTTCAGAATACCGAGATGCTAGATCCTTCCTGGTCATTCAACCCTTCTACACTTTCTCTTATGGAGTTATAGAATGACATATGGTATTATTATACGCAGTAAACAAGATCTGAAGTACCTCTAAGTGCATCGTGGGATAGGGACTTGGCCTCGAGCTACTTGAAATCCTCGAGCTTTGTAGTAGGCCGACTCGGAGCCGAGGGATCGGCTCCGAACCCATCAGTAAGAATGAAGGCGAGATGAACAACTCACATGGAATGTTATGGTAAGTACTTAACTTCTTTTTATAGTTCAACCATGTCAATTTTTAGCATTCCTGTTCAGTGTCTGCAGGTAGATCTGCCCTGACAATTAAGCTGCTCTATTTCCATTAGATTTTTTGGATTTCATGGCTGTTAAAATATATTTTGATTCTGCTTAGCTAAAAATCAGATGTAATTAGCTCTAGGTAGTTTATCACTGGAAGCAAGATTTCTGAGAGCATGGTGAACGCTTTTGATATTTTAGTTGGAGAATTATGGAGCAGGGTCAGCATGAAGGTGCATGCTTTCTCTAGTCTCAATTACTATTTATTTGCGGGGATTTCTTCTGAAAGTTCTCTTAGCAGAATATTGTTCTTCCTTGATCTCGTATCAAGGTCTGTGTTGTTTCTTTTAAAAGATGAAGATGTTGTTGGAATGTAGTTTATTTGGGATTTTTTTCTTCATGTTGTCTTCTCCAGGTTAGATATACTGGACTCTTCCTACATTTTCTGATAAAATGCCTAACTTAATTTTAATGACTACAGTATTTGATTAATATATTTTTGTTGACAGGAGCCAGTTCTGTCTTGAGAATTTCTATTAAGAATTGTTGTGTGACGGATTGCTCTCTGTGGTACTTGTGATCACTACTTGGGTAGTCTGCCACACTGTCTTATGTTCTGCAGTCTGTAATAAAATGCCCTGTTTATAGGTTCATAGGTAGGTACTAGGCTATCTGCCTGAGGGCATTTATAAGCCTAGCCAGAGTGTGTCAGCTTTCGCCGCTCCATTGGTTAATTAACTGAGCCTCTGTCAAGAAGTGCCAATGAAGTGATACCAGAGGTGTATTTCTGTTACCCATCCACTCGTCAAGGTTTCTCTTGAAGAGTGTTAGTGAGGGGCTCTGCCTAATGTAGTTAGGAATTTTATTCCAAAGCATGGGGAGTCTCTGCGACAGGAATCTATCCCTCCAGCATGTTCTATTTATTGTTGTGGCGAGGTTTAGCTCACTAGAGTGAGTGGCTCGCAGTGACTTGGATTTCTTTAGGTGGAGCATACCTATCAATTCTGAGTTGGACATGGCTTTGTAAGTCAGGCAGAGATCACCTCTGAGTAAGCGATATTTAGTATCATTTCCTGATTAACATTTGTAAATCATTTTGTATACTTTCTTGAATGTGGGAATCAATATTGTGTTTTGGGGCAAGTTCTTGTTATTCTGGAAGTATGATGGTGATCTGAGTAGGTTTTTAGAAATGGCAACATATTCCTGCTCCTGATAAGCTGCAGTCTTTACTGTGTGCATTTTCATGACTTTAAAGTCCCAGAATGCTTCAGATTTAGAGCAGACTGATTCACTGATACTGGCAGGATGTATATCAAATTTCGTATACTAAACAGGTTTTATTTCCAAATGTTCACAGCAGTGGGTAGGACCAGTGTAGGGATGTTGCTGTCCACTGTACTTCCACCTTGGATGACATTACAGATCAGTTTATAGAAGATACTAAGTTTATATAGAGCTGTGTCACATAAATACATTTTATGGTTCAATTACTTACTTATGCCTATGTTTCTGTAACGTCTCAGTCTGCATCACATCAAGTGACAGCATTTCATATTTACAGTTAAAGGGTGCAAGCTTCAGTGGGGGGGATATTAAATCTTATACAAAAGAGAAGAATCTTCTCTGTAGCAACATTTAAATTTTTGTACGAGTAAAGCACAACAAGCTTTTTCAATTGTACTCCGTCATTAAGATGAAAAAATACAACTCCTGACAGCATATGTATTGTACATGAAACATACATTGACTATAAAACCAACTAGTGACTGAGTCTTTCATAGAAGACACCACTAAGAAACTGAAAAAAAATGTATTGATATTATCAATTTTTCATTTCATCATATGGGTTCTGGATCCGATCCATCAGATCCACCTCAGCCATTAGCAAGCTCGTGGCAACCAAAAAGCTCTTGGATACCTCCCCTTACCCACAGTGCACGTCTCCCTATTACCTCAGATCTCGTTTGCCACTTTGCGAAGATGTGGTGTGGTCAGCTATCTCTTGGTGTCAGGTCATATAATTATAAATTTTTCCTTTCATAATCTCCATTTTCTTACATTTTTAGTGTAATTAATCCTTTCTATGTCTCCCTTTTTAGGTACTTCTTGGGCTACTATTGTTAGTAGCTCTCTCCTAGATTTCTCTTTTCTCTCTCACTTTATTTCTCTGAGTGTGTTTGTATGAGTGGATTCTCTGCCTGTCCCTTCTTTCTGTCATGGCAGAGAAACAGGAGAAACCATCTGGTTTCAAGAAATGCACGAAATGAGGCATAAAATTCCAGTTAGCGACACACATTCTCTCTTCATGTATTGCCTTGCCCCCTTCACTTGCAAGACAGTCGTGCGATATGCCAATCCTTTAATCATCAAGCTTTAGTAGAAAGGAATAATAAGCTCATTTTAAAGGGTATGTTGCTTTCCGCTTTTGTTGAGGCTATTTCTGGAGGTAAAGGTAAATCTGGTTCAGCTTCTCAAACAAAATTGGTTAATTCAAGCCCAACTTCATCCGTGTCCTCTAGATCTTCGGACAAAGGAAAAAAAGAGACCTTCCTCGGCCCCGACAGATATTTCAGAGCTGAAACTGAAAGTGCTGAAATCTCCCAGGTCTGTGGAGTCAATGGTCCATTCTGAGCCTTCTGTACCGATCTCTACTCTGTTGGATCTGGCATCTTCAGCTCTGATCCTGTCTAGTAAGGATGGATTGGATCCATTGATGCCGGATCCAACAGCTAGTTCTTTTAAGCCTATTTTGACTTAACCGAAGACACAGTACCATCCCACATATGATCCTGTTCCATCGAGGGTGCTGTCTCCCTTTTCATCAAGACCAAGGTCCCCATCTGCCTCCTCCTCCCGTTTGACCAGGAGCCTTACTAAAGAAGATGTGAAACGGGTAGTACAGAAGATTTTTGTGGACACAGGGCATCACTAAGTCCCCCTCGACCCTTACCATGCCAGGTATGTCTAAACCTCCCACTCCCCCTTTTTCTCTGACTTCAGAGCAACCTTTGGCGCTGTCAGATCCGATACACTCTATGCCTTTCAGCTCTGATCCGAAGATGTCCTCTTCTTTGGATCAGACTTTTGATCAGACTTTTGATCAGAGTTCATCTGTCTTTTCGGAGCCGGTGAGTTCCAGAGCTGTAGTGAGCCTCGCAAACCTCGAGTGTGCTTGACTCCCAGGTCTTCAGAGCAGTTGATGTGCCTCTGGGTTTTAGCAAAGGTGAACTCGGCTCCAGCTTCAACCCCTGGTGAACTGTCTTCTGGACTGTAGGGGACCCCATCCAGGAAGCATGGCTTGCTGGAGCTGGAGTTGTCATCTGTTCAGGAGCAGTCAGCCTTTAGGGCCTTGGAGAGGGCCATAGCTGCCCTGTAACTAAAAAGTCACCTGCCCCCATGGATCTGCTATCCCAATAGGATTCCCTACATTCCTCTTCTCATCACTAAGTTCCACAGGGACAGCGGGAGTACAGGTTCCAGTATACCCATCTGGCTACCCCCAATTCTTCCGATACCTACCCAGATTACCCCACTAAGGAGGTCCCTAGGAAGAGATTATGCAAGTGGAAGCATTTGGACTCCATGGAGGAGTCAGCCACGGAAGACACTGATCTCTTTGTGGGTGAGGGATCCCCACAGTTACCCCCGAGGAAGTTTCCTTTGGGGAGATTCTGAAACAGAGGGGTGTCTGGCAGTCCAGTAGTCCTTCACCTGAAGAGTTGGTGTACCTGACTGCCTTTGGTTACCACCCATCTACCTCCTGGATGACTCCACCCACTGATGAGCTCATAGGTTTGATCTCAAGGTGGGTGTGGGAGACCCCAGACTCCACTGAGCCTGTTCCCCAGAGACCAAATAAAAGTATAACTGCCCTCAGATAATGCCTTCTGGACAAAAGGGGTTGCAGTAGTTGCCATGGTCGTGGCACCAGCGACCAAGAAGGAGCTCTTCGAGGAGAGTTCAACTATCCACCCTCCTAATAAAGATTCTAGGATGACAGATAGATGTGGGAAGCATGCCTTCTCATCAGCAACCTTTGTCTTGTGGTCGCTGAATTACCTTTCACATTTCACCAGGTTCCAAAGGGATCTTATTATGGAGCTCTCAGATACACTTGAAGGATCAGTAGATGAGGGAGCTAAAGAGAAAGTAGTTTCCCAGTTAGCTAGCCTGCATTCAGTAACTAACTTTTCCATGAGGCTTATTGCTCATGCAGCGAAGGAATGGGCAGAGTGGCAGGTTCCGGCATCTCTATGAGGAGGCATGCCTGGATGTGCCTTTGCAATTTTATGTAATCTTTTAAGTCTTCATTCATCAATGCTTCATTTGATGGCATGCATATCTCTTTTTGGTCCCAAAGTCAAAGATACATTGTCCAGGTATGAGAGGGAAGTTAAGACCCTTTCTGCTGTGGGCATACATTTTTGGGCTCCTCAGAGACCTTATCCCAAGGATCAGAGAGGCGACGAAAAAATGTAGTTCGAGAAGTCTCAGGGGTCCTACCAAGATGCATGTGGAAAATTTTCCCGAGAGGCAGAGGGGGAAATAATAATGGAAGACGTCACCCTCGCTGCTGAGGAGGTCCGCAAAACCAATGATGTTATGTGATCCTATCTCGCCTACATTCTGACTGATGGGTTCGGAGCCGATCCCTCGGCTCCGACTCGGCACGCTTATGCCAAAGAGCGAAGTCTCTAATTGGCTGAGCTTACTATATCCCAGGATGCACCACTACCAGTCCCCCAGATCTCGTTTGCCGCTATCCTCTTGAGAGCGTGGTCTCGAGCTGGCTGAGCTGAGTAGTTATTTAACTAACTTTTCTGTCAGTTTTTGCTGTTTTGTATTAAAAAGCAGTTTTAAGGGCTATTCTTCACATTGTGTGTGTTTGGATTTGTTGAAGAGGTTTGTTGTGTGATTGGGTTGAGTTTGGTTTAGGCCCCTCCATCTAGGGCCTTCCCGGTCAGTCAACCCTCCTAAAACCTTACAGGGTTTTCAAAGTTCCCTGTCATTTGTGCTTTTTAAGCGATAACTGTAAGCCTATATTTAAGTGGTGTCATCAGTAAGTCAGTAATTGTATTTTCCTGTTAAAGATTACTGAAATTGTCTTACATAATGTCTCAGAATCCTAGGCCTTCGGGCTTTAAAAAATGTACAAAATGTAGTTTCAAAATGTCCATCACAGACGATCACTCGCTCTGTGTGTATAGTTGGGTGCAAAACACTTACAGGAGTCATGCAGCGTATGTCAGCTTTTTCCTCAAGGGTCCTCCAGGAGAGGAAAAATAAATTGATTCTTAAGGGGTTAATTAAACCTTCTTTTGAAGAAGCCTTGGCATTCTCTCCTTCTCCGGCTAAAAAGAAAAGGGCGTCGGTTCCGACCAGTCCGTCGGATCCGACCCCTAAGAGACATAGGCAGGCCTCTCCTTGGCTCCAAGGACTTGGGCGAGGTGAACGGTCTGCCTCGATGCCACCAGTATCGACTCCTCTGGCCGGGCCGATGGCTGGGGCATCGAAGGCGGGTCACCGTCGGCTCCACTGGTCTCGGAGCGACAAGGGTCGCCCGCTCAGACACTTCCTCCTCGGCGAAGTCCACCTCGGCACCCGATGGAATCTGGTGTGTGTATTCCTTGGCGCCGATAGTCGCCGAGTCACCTCGGGCGGTCCCCTAGTCCTTTGGGGCGTTGGAGAGGCCGTCTCGAACCCGTTCTGTTTCCTCTCGGTCTTGAGGATGTCAGATTCTGATATAGACAGGGTGCTCCAAAGACTGTTCCAGTCCCCAGTCTTCCAAAAATTTGTTTCGGTTCCGACCCAGTTGGCTTGAGCCGATGACCCTAACCCACCCCATTGCCATTCCTCCTCCGACTGCTTCGGCTCCGTGAACAGGTGCCTGTTGGAGCCGGTGGAGATCTTAGGGTCGGCTCCGACCCTTACTCCAACCAGGCCTTCGGGTCGAGTTTGGTCTGGACTTCTTTGGCTGGACCGGGGTGATGTTTGGGACCTATGCTTTCGGTTCCGAGCCTCCCCTGGGTGCTGACTGGGACTTCCGTCGGCTATCCGCGGCTCTGGGGACGGACACTCCCAGGATTCTGGGGTCCGGCTTTCAGAGCCATGAGGAGTGCCTTGGCCAAGTCCTCTTCGGCCATCTCTCGGCTTTACCAGCACCTTCCTGGGCGTGGAGACTGGGTCTTTGGCAGTTCCCTGTCCGTAGTCAGCGGAGCCCGGGGCCTGAGGTTACCCCATTGGGGTTCCCCTCCTCCTGAGGGTTCTTGGAGTTGTCTTCGGAGGAACCCCAAGGAAGAGATCGTGCAAGAGGAAGCACGTGGACTCCCCGAGTCTATTACATCAGACACTGATCTTGATGATGCAGAGGGTCCCCGAAGTCGTCCTCGGATGATGTCTCATTTGCAGACATCTTGGAGATCCTCAAACAACGAGGCTGGATATCCAAACCCCCTCTGCTGATGAGTCAGTGCTCCTCAAGGCCTTTGGGGCTCAGCCCTCCGCCTCCTGGGTGTCTCCGCCCTTCGACGGGCTTCTGGATTTAGTTTGTCAAAGGGCGTGGGAACATCCAGATACCGTGGAACCAGTCCTTCTCGTCCAAATAAATTTTGTCTGCTCCCCGAGAAGGAGTTCCTCACTAAAGGCGTGGCTGTAGATGCCATGGTGGTGGCATCTGCTACACAACAGGACGTGGCAGAGGCTTCAACGTCCGTCCATCCTCCTAATAAGGAGTCTAGGAGTATGGACAGGTACGGGGAGCGCACCCTGACTTCAGCGGCCTTTACTTTAAGGTCTCTGAATTATTTGGCACATTTTACCAGGCTTCAGAGGGATCTGGTCAAGGAGTTTTCAGATTCCCTCTCGGGTAACCTACCTGAGCAGCTAGCCCAGTCGGTTAGCTCTCAGTTAGCTATCCTTACGTCAATTTCTAACTCGTCCATGAGGCTCATTTCCTATGCGGCGAAGGGGCGGTAGAGCGACAGGCACAGGCGTGGCTCTCACGGAGACAAGCCTGGCTCCGCTTGTCAGTTCGGAGGCCTTCAAGTCTTCCTTCGCCGCTCCCTTTGATGGGTCCTCCTTGTTTGGACCCAAGGTTAAAGACACCCTTACCGCTGTGAGCAAGAGGGAAAAACTTTATCTGCCGTAGGTGCCCGTTATTCCACTCCCTTTCGGCCTTACCCCAAGGCTAAGGAGGAAAATGTGGTTCATAAATCTAAGTAAGTTTTCTCCCAACAGCAGGAAGATTCCCTTCCAGAGGCAGAGGGCGGGAAATTTTTCAGGGAGACGCCCGTCCCAGAGGCGGCAGAGGCCCCGCAATTCTGGAGACGCGAGTCCTTTCGTGGCTCTTCAGCCTCCCACACGTCATGAGGGATTGCCCGGCTGTGCTGCTCGAGCCAGTCGGTGTCGTTGCCAAGCACCCTAAAAGCCTGGGAGTCAATCACTCAGGACAGATGGGTGCTTCGGATCATTGCCGGAGGTTACACCATCCCATTCACATACTGCCCCCACCGTCCAAAAAGAATCCGGACCCACCACCCAGTCAAAGGAAATGGCAGCAGGAAGCTTTAAAGCTGCTAGAAAAGGAGTCATCAACGGTCCCCACAGACCAGATCGGATCAGGAAATTACTCCAGGTTCTTTTTAGTGCCAAAAGACAGGGGACCTGAGACCAATATTGGATCTCAGCAGACTGAACCAATCCGTCCACGAAATCCAAATTCGAATGGTCACGTTACAATCCATTCTCCCATTGTTGGAGAAGGATGTTTGGATGTGCTCCATAGACCTCAAGGGCGCCTATTATCACATACCGATACATCAGGCGTCCAGGAGGTATCTGCGCTTCAGCCTGGGAGTCAGTCATTACCAATTTTGCGCTCTGCCCTTTGGTCTCACCACAGCCCCCAGGGTGTTCACCAAGTGTTTGGCAGTAGTGACGGCTCACCTGAGAAGTCTTGGATTCCAAGTGTTTCCCTATCTGGACGACTGGCTCCTGACTGCCACCACCAGGCATCTACTAATGGACAACCTCAAAGCCACCATCTCCCTGGGTATTACCCTGGGGATTACATTCAATTGGTCAAAGTCTGTCTTGCTGCCCTCTCAATGCATAAGGTTCATAGGAGCAGAGATAGACTCAAGATTGATCTTGGCGTCTTTCTTCCTGCCGAAAGGATCCAAACTTTACAGGGCCAAGTTCAAGCTCTGATCACGAGATCCAAAGCCCCAGCCAGGATGGTTCTACAAGTTTTAGGCTCAATGTCTGCCACGGTTCTTTTAGTTCCTCTGGCAAGATTGCACATGAGGATTCTTCAGTGGCTATTGTCAACTCAATGGTCCTTTCAGGATCTTCCCTCAATCATCACATCATGATTACGGAAATATGCAAGCGGGACCTTAGCTGGTGGCTTCAGACATCCAATTTGAATCAAGGAAGCCCCTTTGTTTTCCCTCTCCAGTGGTTACCCTGACGACAGATGCCTCCCAGATAGGGTGGGGGGCATTGTCTGGGCAGGCTAGTTCAGGGCTCCTGGCTTCAGGCAAGCTCTTCTCCACATCAACGTGTTGGAGATGAGGCTGTACTTCTATCCCTACAGGCCTTACACAAGTTTCTTCCTCAGGGCATCATCGCCATCCACACAGACAACATGTCGGTGGTCTGGTATCTGAACAAACAAGGAGGGACCAGATCACCCCTTTGCAGAGAGGCCATGAGAGTGTGGGAATGGGCTGTAGCTACCAACCGCTTCTTGGTATGCCAATCCTTTAATCATCAAGATTCACTGATACTGGCAGGATGTATATCAAATTTCGTATACTAAACAGGTTTTATTTCCAAATGTTCACAGCAGTGGGTAGGACCAGTGTAGGGATGTTGCTGTCACTGTACTTCCACCTTGGATGACATTACAGATCAGTTTATAGAAGATACTAAGTTTATATAGAGCTGTGTCACATAAATACATTTTATGGTTCAATTACTTACTTATGCCTATGTTTCTGTAGCGTCTCAGTCTGCATCACATCAAGTGACAGCATTTCATATTTACAGTTAAAGGGTGCAAGCTTCAGTGGGGGGGATATTAAATCTTATACAAAAGAGAAGAATCTTCTCTGTAGCAACATTTAAATTTTTATGCAGTAAAGCACAACAAGCTTTTCAATTGTACTCCGTCATTAAGATGAAAAAATACAACTCCTGACAGCATATGTATTGTACATGAAACATACATTGACTATAAAACCAACTAGTGACTGAGTCTTTCATAGAAGACACCACTAAGAAACTGAAAAAAAATGTATTGATATTATCAATTTTTCATTTCATCATATGGGTTCTGGATCCGATCCATCAGATCCACCTCAGCCATTAACAAGCTGTGGCAACCAAAAAGCTCTTGGATACCTCCCCTTACCCACAGTGCACGTCTCCCTATTACCTCAGATCTCGTTTGCCACTTTGCGAAGATGTGGTGTGGTCAGCTATCTCTTGGTGTCAGGTCATATAATTATAAATTTTTCCTTTCATAATCTCCATTTTCTTACATTTTTAGTGTAATTAATCCTTTCTATGTCTCCCTTTTTAGGTACTTCTTGGGCTACTATGTACTTCTTGGGCTACTATTGTTAGTAGCTCTCTCCTAGATTTCTCTTTTCTCTCTCACTTTATTTCTCTGAGTGTGTTTGTATGAGTGGATTCTCTGCCTGTCCCTTCTTTCTGTCATGGCAGAGAAACAGGAGAAACCATCTGGTTTCAAGAAATGCACGAAATGAGGCATAAAATTCCAGTTAGCGACACACATTCTCTCTTCATGTATTGCCTTGCCCCCTTCACTTGCAAGACAGTCGTGCGATATGCCAATCCTTTAATCATCAAGCTTTAGTAGAAAGGAATAATAAGCTCATTTTAAAGGGTATGTTGCTTTCCGCTTTTGTTGAGGCTATTTCTGGAGGTAAAGGTAAATCTGGTTCAGCCTCTCAAACAAAATTGGTTAATTCAAGCCCAACTTCATCCGTGTCCTCTAGATCTTCGGACAAAGGAAAAAAAGAGACCTTCCTCGGCCCCGACAGATATTTCAGAGCTGAAACTGAAAGTGCTGAAATCTCCCAGGTCTGTGGAGTCAATGGTCCATTCTGAGCCTTCTGTACCGATCTCTACTCTGTTGGATCTGGCATCTTCAGCTCTGATCCTGTCTAGTAAGGATGGATTGGATCCATTGATGTCGGATCCAACAGCTAGTTCTTTTAAGCCTATTTTGACTTAACCGAAGACACAGTACCATCCCACATATGATCCTGTTCCATCGAGGGTGCTGTCTCCTTTTCATCAAGACCAAGGTCCCCATCTGCCTCCTCCTCCCGTTTGACCAGGAGCCTTACTAAAGAAGATGTGAAACGGGTAGTACAGAAGATTTTTGTGGACACAGGGCATCACTAAGTCCCCCTCGACCCTTACCATGCCAGGTATGTCTAAACCTCCCATTCCCCCTTTTTCTCTGACTTCAGAGCAACCTTTGGCGCTGTCAGATCCGATACACTCTATGCCTTTCAGCTCTGATCCGAAGATGTCCTCTTCTTTGGATCAGACTTTTGATCAGAGTTCATCTGTCTTTTCGGAGCCGGTGAGTTCCAGAGCTGTAGTGAGCCTCGTGAGCCTCGAGTGTGCTTGACTCCCAGGTCTTCAGAGCAGTTGATGTGCCTCTGGGTTTTAGCAAAGGTGAACTCGGCTCCAGCTTCAACCCCTGGTGAACTGTCTTCTGGACTGTAGGGGACCCCATCCAGGAAGCATGGCTTGCTGGAGCTGGAGTTGTCATCTGTTCAGGAGCAGTCAGCCTTTAGGGCCTTGGAGAGGGCCATAGCTGCCCTGTAACTAAAAAGTCACCTGCCCCATGGATCTGCTATCCCAATAGGATTCCTACATTCCTCTTCTCATCACTAAGTTCCACAGGGACAGCGGGAGTACAGGTTCCAGTATACCCATCTGGCTACCCCAATTCTTCCGATACCTGCAGATTACCCCACTAAGGAGGTCCCTAGGAAGAGATTATGCAAGTGGAAGCATTTGGACTCCATGGAGGAGTCAGCCACGGAAGACACTGATCTCTTTGTGGGTGAGGGATCCCCACAGTTACCCCGAGGAAGTTTCCTTTGGGAGATTCTGAAACAGAGGGGTGTCTGGCAGTCCAGTAGTCCTTCACCTGAAGAGTTGGTGTACCTGACTGCCTTTGGTTACCACCCATCTACCTCCTGGGTGACTCCACCCACTGATGAGCTCATAGGTTTGATCTCAAGGTGGGTGTGGAGACCCAGACTCCACTGAGCCTGTTCCCCAGAGACCAAATAAAGTATAACTGCCCTCAGATAATGCCTTCTGGACAAAAGGGGTTGCAGTAGTTGCCATGGTCGTGGCACCAGCGACCAAGAAGGAGCTCTTCGAGGAGAGTTCAACTATCCACCCTCCTAATAAAGATTCTAGGATGACAGATAGATGTGGGAAGCATGCCTTCTCATCAGCAACCTTTGTCTTGTGGTCGCTGAATTACCTTTCACATTTCACCAGGTTCCAAAGGGATCTTATTATGGAGCTCTCAGATACACTTGAAGGATCAGTAGATGAGGGAGCTAAAGAGAAAGTAGTTTCCCAGTTAGCTAGCCTGCATTCAGTAACTAACTTTTCCATGAGGCTTATTGCTCATGCAGCGAAGGAATGGGCAGAGTGGCAGGTTCCGGCATCTCTATGAGGAGGCATGCCTGGATGTGCCTTTGCAATTTTATGTAATCTTTTAAGTCTTCATTCATCAATGCTTCATTTGATGGCATGCATATCTCTTTTTGGTCCCAAAGTCAAAGATACATTGTCCAGGTATGAGAGGGAAGTTAAGACCCTTTCTGCTGTGGGCATACATTTTTGGGCTCCTCAGAGACCTTATCCCAAGGATCAGAGAGGCGACGAAAAAATGTAGTTCGAGAAGTCTCAGGGGTCCTACCAAGATGCATGTGGAAAATTTTCCCGAGAGGCAGAGGGGGAAATAATAATGGAAGACGTCACCCTCGCTGCTGAGGAGGTCCGCAAAACCAATGTTCTTGGGACTCTTTCTTCGGGAAGCCTTTTCAGCACTCCAGAAAGGAGGCCTGATTGTCCACCTCTGGAGGCAATCTGGGGTCGACAATCCCTGCACTGGAGCCCCTGGCAAAATATAACTTCCGATGTGTGGGTACAGAGGATAATATCCAGGGGTTACCAAATTCCCGTTTTCTCAACAACCCCCTCTCAACAAAAAATCCCAGATGTTCCACCCAGTCAAAGGGATCAAGCAGTCACTCAAATTCAAAAACTGCTAGAAAAAAAAAGTCATCCAAGAGGTCAGCTGTGATCAGAGGAGGGTTCAGAACTTACTCAGGGCTCTTTTTGGTTCCAAAGAAAACAGTGGACTAGAGACCAATCTTGGATCTCAGCAAATTGAACAAGTCAGTTCAATGATGCAAGTTCCGAATGGTCACAGTACAGTCCATACTTCATTTTCTGGAACAGGATGATTGGATGTGCTCTGTAGATCTTCAGGATGCATACTACCATATAGAAATAGATGCTCCAGAGGATTTCTACCCTTCTGGCTGGGAGCCAGTCATTACCAGCTCAGAGCACTGCCCTTTGGTCTAACTACCACCCCCAGAGTGTTCAAATGCATGGCAGTAGTTGAGGCTCACCTGAAAAGGCAAGGATTCCTGGTGTTTCCTTACTTAGACAACTGGCTCATTTCCACCCCAACCAGGCATCTGCTTGTTCGTTCAGAGCTCATCTGGAAATCACTCAAATGCTAGAGTTCATAGGAGCACTGCTAGACACCAATCAGATGACTGCAAAACGTCCTCCTTCCAGGGTTTTAACAATCAGAAGGCAAACTTCAAGTCTAATCAGAAACAAGAAGGCAGCTGCCCATCATTTCTACAGGCCTTAGGATTTATGGCTGCATTGATTGTGTTGGTACCACTAACCAGGTATCATATGCAAATTCTGCAATGGCTTCTGGCTTCTCAGTGGTCAATTATTCATCAACCAATGTCTCATCAGATTCTCATAATGACATATGCAAAAATGATCTCTCGTGGTGGATTCGTTCAGAACAGGTGACACAAGGTTGACTCAGATGGGGTGGGGAGCATTATCTGGAGAAGACTGTCCAAGGTACCTGGTCCACAGACGAGGCCAAGCTCCCCAAAAACATCCTGGAGATGAGGGCATTGCTTTTAGCATTGCAGGCATTTCAGACTGCCCTTCCTGTAGGGACGGCAGCGATTTGGTCAGACAACATTTCGGTAGTATGGTACATAAACAAGCAAGGAGGAACCAGATCATACTCTTCGTGTGGAGAAGCACTCAGAGTGTGGCAGTGGGTGATCTCATCCAACCACTTTCTGATAGCAACGCATATTCAGGGAAGGTCCAATATCATAGTGGACAAGTTGAGCAGAGCCATTCTTATCCCTCAACCAGAACATAGTGGAAAACATTTTCCGCACATGGGGTCAGCCTTGCTGTGATCTCTTTGCCTCTCCCCTAAACACGAAATGTAGCAGCTACTTTACCATAATTCCCCCACCAGGACAGTCCCTGAGGGATACTCTAATACATGATTGGCCTCCTGGATTACTGTATGTCTTTCCCCCGATTCCGTTGATTCCCAAATTCCTTCAAAAAGCCAACAAGTTGAAGAGAACAGTAATCCTCATTGCTTCGTATTGGCCTCGATAATTTATTTATTTAATTTATTTATTGGTTTCCTTTCCTCTGGCCTCATATACAGAAGGAGCCCTGGAATCTGTAACCCTTTCCAGATTTGTTGTCACATTCAACAGGAATGCTTCATCTCAACCTTCACAATCTCAAGCTGACAGCTTGGTTCCTTCAGTTCTGTTAATTGCCAGACAGCCTATGCTCTCCTTCCTAGTCCCGTCATATTCTGATATCCTCCCATAAGTCACCCACTCAGAAACTATATAGGAGTAAATAGAAGATGTTTGTAATCTGAGCACAGCAACACAATATGGATCCCATCACGGCTGCCATTCACTTAATTCTGGAATTTCTAGCCCACCTTTTCAAAAACGGAGCAGCGGCATCTACTATTAAGGTACAGTTAGCAGCCATTTCAGATTTTCACATTGGGATAGACAACTTATATTTAATTTTCCACAAACTTTGCAAACCCTTCTTAAAAGGGACCGTGATGTTAAAACCTCCCCACAAGGATCCTTCTCCCCTTTGGGATCTAAATCTGGTTCTACATCTGATTGTTCAGCCACCCTGCAAACCTGCAGCATCTTGTGTTAATAACTTATTTTCATGGAAAACTATCTTTTTGGTGGCTGTCACATCAGCGAGACGGATATCAGAAATTCAGGCACTATATTCCCAGCCCCCGTATTTGGTTTTTCATAAAGACAGAGTCTGTTTGCATACCAACCCCTCTTTCTTGCCCAGAGTTGTTTCTCAAACAAATATTAATCAGACTGTACATTTGCCTGTTTTTTTCCCTAATTTTATAGATGAGTGAATATGTACTACATTTGTTAGATGTTCATAGGAAGTTACGTTTCGATTTATATAGAACTAAAGAGTTGGGAAAGCAAACCAATTGTTTATTGCATTTGCAGGCCATAGAAAAGCCCTACCAGTTTCCAAAGTTACTTTATCAAAATGGCTTTCAGTTGTTTTTCCTTTATTTACACCTCAAAAAGTATGAAACCTGACAAGTCTATTCAGGCTCATTATACCAGGGCGATGGCCACATCTGCAGTCTTTCAGATGAATTTCTTCTTGGATGATATTTGTGCAGCAGCCACTTTGGCAAGCCATCATACTTTTATTACTCATTACAAATTAGATTTAGTCTTCAGGGGAGGGGCTTCCTGTGGTGTGATGGTTCTGAAGAATATTCTCCCTTGAGTCCACCTGGGGTAAAGGTAGCTGGGGACTTGGTCCCATATGTGAGGATGAGATGAAAAATTGACACTATCAGTTTAAGAAGTTATGTACTCACCATAACCGTTCCATCTGTATTGTCAATTTTTCATCTCTCCTCACATCCCCTCCCTCCATTCCCCTTCCACAGGTTTCTTCATTGAACAGGAAGAGATTCTAAAGGATTAGGTTGGTTTTCCTTATTGTTCCAGAAATTGTCTCTTTTAAGATCTTCTGCTGTGTTAAATACTGAAATTCCCCTTTTCTCTATGCATGTAATTATAGCAAATAAGATCTCAAGTAATGGGGAGAGATGCATTGTGGGTAAGGAGAGGTATCCAAGAGCTTGCTTGCTAATGACCAAGTCAGATCCGATGTATTGGATCCAGACCCCATATGTGAGGAGAGATGAAAAATCAACAGTACAGATGGAACGTTATGGTGAGTACATAACTTCTTATTTAGGACTTCCAAGATGGCAGCACAGTGGTCAACAGCTTAATTGCAGCTTTCCCAGTGTGAAAAAAGAAGCAGAAGTAAGAGCCTTTGATATTATCAGCTTGAGTCAAATTCAGATATGATGATGGCTTTTTCATCCATTCCTCAACTGATTGGTCTCTGATCCAACCCTAAGATCCATCCTCAGCCACTTGGCAGACTTTGAGCTCCATTGCTTGAGCTTTTCCCTTTACCCATAATCACTTAAGTACTGTGACTTACTTCAGATCTTGTTTGCCGCTTCAGCGATAAAATGTGGTCACCAGTAACTGTAGCAAGTTGATTGATCTTAGTGATAAGTACACTTCTTTTTCACCATTTAAGGCTTTTTGACAAACAAAAAGATACATACTTTTATCTAAATTCCCCAAATCTTTAGGCCCAGTGTTTGGGCCTTAAACTTTCACTCTGTTACTTACCTTGAGGTATTTATTTACCATTGCTGGTATTGCTAATTTTTTTTTTTGGAACCCTGCGGGTATTTTTGCATTATCTTCACTGGTATATTTCTTCCTTTCTCCTCTGCTTTCTTCTTTTGTTGGGTATAAGTACAGATTATTACTAAGTTCTAAGATTATTACTTAGTACTAAGATCAATCAACTTGCTACAGTTACTGGTGACCACATTTTATCGCTGAAGCGGCAAACAAGATCTGAATACTCAGTTTATTATTGTGGTAGTTGTTAGTATAATGTTGTCGGAGAAACCCACCGAGTTCAAGAAATGGAAATGGTCATCTTGCAGGCATGAGATCCCAAATTTGGATAGTCACTCATGTGTGTTGCTTAGCTCCAGAACATCTTGAAATTTTATGATATAGCTGTGCAAGCTTTAATAATAGAGCTTTGGCTGAAAGGACGAATAAGCTGATTTTAAAGGGTCTTCTACCATTTTTTGCATGTTCGGACTCCAGAGCACCATCATCCTGTTAATATCTTGAGGAGATTCAGCAGAGAAATCTAAAGAATCAAGATTGCTCTCCTTTGACCGCTGTCCTCCCTTGATCTCTTTGGGCTCTGCTTCGCCCGAGAAGGTATCTACATTTTTGGCTCCAACAGTCTCTAAAAGCTCAACTCCAACTAAAACAAAGTCAAAATTGTTGGATCCGTCCCCTTGTTTAGACCTGACCAAGTCAAAATCTAAACCTCCAAGGTGCTCTCCTGTACCATTCTCCTCAAGGCTTCACTCTCCATTCCTGTAAGACATGTCTTGATGAGCTTCCTGTGGCTCGACTATACAACAAGCTGTGTTACGTGAGAGCATGCTTGAGTAGAATTTTCTTATTCATAGAACATAAAGGTGTAGTGACTTTTTTTGCAACTCAAATTGGACAATAACGGCTATGTACAATATTAATGTGCAATTTTGTTGATACAGCTGTAATGAGTTCATCTGGACTATTGGATATCTTACAACTACTTATGGCAAAGGTTGTTTTTACATCA
The DNA here is from genome assembly GCF_019279795.1 of Protopterus annectens. NCBI lineage: Eukaryota > Metazoa > Chordata > Ceratodontiformes > Protopteridae > Protopterus > Protopterus annectens. The sequence continues at coordinate 90,505,857 of NC_056727.1, read as the reverse complement.
ACTGTGGAGCCATTTTTGTTTCACTGTTTATGATATATTTAGGTGCCATTTTCCAACGGGCCTGCAACATAGTTATGATTTTTTTTGGACATTCTTTTCAGTGATACCATTAAGGTTATTTATTGGACTGTCTGGGAATTGAAAATGTTTTTTTGCTTAACATTAATAATTCTTCACTAAACATCGAGTAATACTTTTGGATATTAACTTTGTCATATGTCGGTTATTTTCAGATGGGTTATATTGGTAACCACTGTATAGCAATGTGTATCTAACAAGTAATATTGTTAACAGTTCAAGATTGTTTAACTTGTATATTTTTGGAACTTGTTACCGTGTGTATTGGGACTCCTAAATGAGTATCACATCTCAGCTTTTGAACTCATCCCAGGACCTTTTCATATCACATAAATATTACTACAGCACTAGTTTTGATTTCTTATATAAAATACATTGCATTAAGCTCACCTTTATTTAGGAGTTGGCTTTACCATCAGGGGGACATACAACAGGTTTTACTAACCTTCCCCCCCCTTCTTCTTTCTTTTTTACCCTGCCTTTTGGTGGTATATAGTTAAACATCAAAACATATGAAGACCCTATTTTCAATCTAGATATATTGGGCTTTGTTGACAGATTCAGCTGTAGTTTCTGAATATTATTTCATGATTATTAATCAGTATATTTACCACCCATTTACACATGTTTTCATCAGGCCTAATTTTGGCTTTATATATCTTTCAAAAGCTTATTGCTATTTGCCAATAGCAGTTGACATTTAATTGATACGCAGGGACAATTATTGTCCAGGATTTAGTATTCAGTCACAAGTGGATCTGGACGTGGCACAGTTCTTTAATTCACCTATTTGAAGGGTCTCATATATTTATACATCACAGTTAAGGCCAGAGAGGATGTTCATCCATTTGAACTTTAGTTTGGGTGTATTTAGATACTGAGACACCAGGATTTCATATTGATCAAAACTTTTGTTTTGTCAATTTGGTGATCGAGTTAATAACTTGTTCTTTACAGTAGCCACTATTGCCCAGATCTTAGATTGGATTTGTTTGTTATTAGGACGTGGTACTGCATCTACATTTTATATATATATATTCCTTACAATTTAAGTCTGTTTTTGGCTTGCATACATGTTGGACTTTGGGTGATATCCTTCTTTTCAAAAATTTGTTAAGGTTTTATACCTTACGTTGTTCTTTAGCTGCAGTTGACTCTGTTTTCTTATATTTTTTCTTATACTATTTCTTTTTTCATCCATTACCAGTCTAATATAATGGATATTTATCGGATCCTGGCTGGGCTTGATTCTGATAAGAAAGATTTGGGTATTTTTGGGATTGGGGAACGGCATAATGACAATAGTACAAATATTATTGAAAACCCATGAACCCATTGTGACAGGCTATTTCAACAACTTAATAGAAACATGAAAATGCTAAGATCTAATGTATGGCACCTCAAATTATTTAAAGTGTACGTGGCCAAAGGGATAACCCCCAGAGGGCTCAGAGTCAAAATTCAGCCATTAGTCACTTAATTGGATGAGCAACTAACCAGTGAATGGTCGACAATACAAAAAAATTGTTCTATGAGATTTGTGGAAACATTATCTAGATACTATGAGCGAATCATTGATAGGGAAATTACTAATGTCAGTAAATTATGTGACGAAAGTAATCAGTATATGGCTCAACCTTTTTATTCTACCCAATTGACTAAACTTAGTTTGGATTTATTAGCCGTTGAACAACAGCTCAAAGATAGGAAACTCAAAAAATTTCAAAGAGATCAAACTGATTATGACAAAGGTCATCCTTTTCAACACACCAGACATGTTAGGTTTGGAGGAAGCTATAACAAAACCAATACCACCCCCAAACGGAAACATCCCAAGTCCATTCTTAGAAAACGTAGTACATATATGGATTCATCTGGGGGAGATTCTTCTTCTGGTACAGATTTGGACACACAGCAGACCCCAGACTCTACCACTCATAAACGTAACAACAGTTTGGTTCCTTTAGGCCTTACAAGAGGGGAGGCAGAAAACATCGGAAAAATAAAAAGTTTGGAGGGTTTGATGGAACTTTTAACGAACAAATAAATATTGGTCCTAGTACAAATGTATTAAACATTTCTGATGTAACATTATCTGACTCACAAACAACTCTATTAAATAAAGTTTTTTTTTTTTTATGCCGGGTTTTTTTGTTCCAGAAGATACATTTGCACAGGATGTGATAGCATTTTGTAGACTGCTCAATCTTAAATTGTATTTCCATGATAATACCGCTGATGGTTCAACTGTTGATACATTTAAATACCACAAATCCACCTTTGTCCCACCAATGCATCCTTGTGTGAGTCTTTTCCAAAACAGTGTTCTCAAAGATTTATACTTTATATCTAGTATGACTCACCCCAGGTCTAATAATCTCTCAAAGTCTGATATGCTAACTTTACAGGAACTTTACAACAACAAGAATTTGGTAATCATTTCTGCTGACAAAGGTGGTGCTGCGGTAGTTATGAACTGGGCACAATATGATGCTGAGGCTCTGAGACAATTGGATGATGCCAGATACTACACCAAAATGCCTCTTGATCCATCACCTATGTTTAAACATCAAATTGAAGAATTTTTGGATTCAGCAGTAGATAATGGCATCATCACACAAAACACTAAAAATCATTTCACATTGTCAGATCTGAATAGTCAATACATTTATTTCTTACCAAAGATTTATAAAGACCCTCAGAATCCACATGGTCGACCAGTAGTGGCAGGCAGTGGTTCTTTGACTGAACCATTGTCAGAATTTTTAACCCAACATCTAAAACCATTATTGAGATGGGTAAGATCCAGAATTCAGGACACTACAGAATTCTTAGGGATTATAAATGAAATGCAAATTGAGGATCATTGGTTGCTATGTACATTAGATGTCTGTGCATTATATACAACTATACCACACTGGGCAGGGCTTGATGCCGTTGAATACAGGTTACAAAAATCTGAGTTATACAAACCCGGCTTGAACACTTTCCTCATTTGTTTAACTGAACACGTTCTCACCAAGAATGTTTTCTTCTATGGTCAACAATGTTATCTCCAAATACGGGGCACTGCAATGGGTGCATTGTTTGCTCCCATATATGCAGATCTATATATGGCCTACATAGAAGAACAAATTGTCTATGAAAATGTTACACACAACATTTACTTGGGGGAAATTGATATATGGCGTAGATACCTGGATGATTGCTGGATGGTGTGGAGGTCTGATGTTGAAGACCTGATGGAATTTGTGAAGTATCTCAATGATAACAAGTGGGGTTTACAATTTACTGTCAACTATCATTCATGCAAAATCACATATTTGGATGTATTGATCAGCAGGAATGATGACAACACTCTTCGTACTGAAGTATTTCGAAAATACCCAGAATATAACACCTTACTTCACGCATCCAGCCCATATTACCAAAACCATTCCCAAGTCTCAATTCACCAGAATGAGACGTATTTGTTCAGACGAACATACCTTTGACTTTTTTCGTAAAGATTTCGCTGATAGGTTTCAGGAAAGAGTTTGCAGCATGGGCTATGTACACACGGCAAGCAATCATGCTGCCAATTTAGATAGAGAGGACCTTCTCAAATACAAACATAAATCGCAACACAAAAATAACACCTTACGGTTTATCACTACATATGGTAGGAACACCAACAGAGTCATTGATGCCATCAGACAACATTGGGACATTCTTTTAGCTGACAATGTTTTGTCACAACATTTATCTGACACCTGCAAGTTCTCATTCAGAAAAGGGAAGCATCTTGGATCTTACTTTAATCATTACAAACATCATCATGAATCAATACATCACAATATGATCCAGACTTCCATTTCTGGAGATAAGTTAGTTGGCTGTATGCCATGTGGCCACTGCAGCCATTGTAAACATGTGTTGAAGACTAAACAATTTTCCAGTAGTAATTGTGGGACTATATTTGACATAAAGTTTTTTGCAAACTGCAGTACAGATTGGATCATATATTTGGCTTCCTGTAGCTGCCATGCATTGTATATAGAACAGACATCTAGACCCCTCAGATTACGCATCTCTGAACACCTTAGTGATGTTAAATGCAAAAGGTTGAGCTATGCTCTTTATAAACACACTTTAAAACATACCACAGAAACATTTAATTTCACTATCATTGACAAAATAGTAGGTGATAGAACTAATAAATCTGGATGGCACAGCAAATTGAATATCAAAGAGAAAAAATGGATTGTAAAGTTAGGTGGACTGTTCCAGCCTGGTCTAAATTAATATTTATGAAAAGAAACATTTATGAAAATGAATATTTATGAGCTCACCAATGAAATCTTTTGACTAATTATCTGTAATTGTATATAAGGACTACAAGATGTTTTGGCAAACTAACACTGATGAAGGCTAGGTCAATTCCATAGCCGAAACCTTTCTGTTATTTCTTGTTTTCTAATAAATTATTTACACAGCTCACAGTTGCTGGCTTCTGTTTTTGGTGAGCTGCCTGTCCAGCATATGCATCATCTTCATTCAAGTCATCCAGGAGCCTTTCAGGTATCTGAATGAAGAGATGATGAGTCAACAAGCAAAGAAGATTAATATTGCTGGAATTGAATTCATCCTCAAGTCTTGGTGAGTACCTTCATGAGGTGGACCCTGTTTTTTTTTACAAGATATCACCAAGACAACACTGATATATAGACTATGTTTTATACAGCATATAGCATGTACAGAAGTGGGTTAAAAAAAGATAGCTGGGCTCACAAGAATGAGGATAAAAAATGTCCAATCCTGGTAGGCGAAGTGGTACCAGGACTGGAAAAAAAATGACAGTGTAGAATCCTCAAGACATGAAAACATTCCTACAATACATTCTTATTATCAACAATGATAATAAGAATGTATTTTAGAATTTCCTTATATGGTGATTTTCCTGTTGGGAAAGGTTCACAGGAAGTCATGTGATGATTCTGGAAGTATTTAATGTGAATGAACTTCCAGCAATGTTGTTTATGAGAAAGCTCGCATGTGGTCGAGTGAAAGCGCTTGGAAGATATTGTGGATTTTTACTTTGCCTGGTTACATTAAAGGATCTTTTTGGAGACCTAGCAGCTGTTTGATTTCTTCATCTGCTTATTTTGAAAGCCTTTGTTTACGTGCTTCCGGGTCCTGTGGTTCCAAGTGATTTTCATTCTTGGTTTGATTTTGCTTTCAGATAGAGACCAACCTGCACATCAGTTTCCTAGAAATGAGAGCAGTCCTATATGTGTTGCAGGCATTTCAAGATTTTCTCCCTCTAGAGATGGTTTCATTTCAGACAGACAACATGTCAGTAGTCTGGTATGTCTACAAGAAAGAGAGAACCAGATCATACCCACTTTGCAGGGTGGCAATGAGAGTGTGGCAGTTTATGATCTCTTCCAACCGCTTTCTCTTGGCAGTACATATACCAGGGAAAAAAACAACGTGCTATCAGACAAACCAAAAAGGTCCATCTTAATCTGTCATGAGTGATGTCTCAGCCAGTCAATGGCAAACATGATCATTCACCATTTGGGTTGACTATACTGCAACATTTTTGCCTCTTCCATCAATACCAAATGCAGCAAGTATTTTGACCTGATACCTCCAACAGGGGGGGGGTCACCATGAGGTGTTCTAGTGCATGGTTGCCCCTCCAGTCTACTATATGCCTTTCCACCCACTCCTATTATCCCCAAGTTTATTAGGAAAACATACCACCAGAAGAGCATGGTGATCCTCAATACCCCATTCTGGCCTCACAAAGTAAGGTTCCCTTTTCTATGGTCTCACCTTCTTCACCCACCAAGGGTGTTGGATCCTCATCAGGACCTTCTGTCTCATCCATTCAGGTGGCCTCACACAGACATTCTATCCCTCAAATTGACCTCATTGTTTCTTCATTTCCAGTGACAACTAGAATTTCCAGACTTCCTCTCCTGTTCGTCACATTCTCATGTCATCCAAAAAGCATCCACTAGAAAACTTTATAAAAGTAAATGGAAACAATTCCCTATTTGGGCCCTTCAGAGACCATTCTATTGCCTTTTCCAGCTATTTTTGATTTTCTACTATCCAACTTCAATGAAGGAGCTAGTTATTTGACAGTTAAGGTGCAACTCGCTGCCATCTCGGATTATCACACTGGCTCAGATAGTGCCTCATTGGCTTGTCTTAAATTATGTAAACAAAAGATCCTGTACCTCTATGGGACCTTATGCTGGTTCTTTAGGCCCTTACTCAGCCTCCATTTTGAACCATCAGCCAAAATTGAGTTAAAATATTTGTCCTGGAAAATACTTTTTGTAGTTGCCATTCGTCAACTAGATAAGTATCAGAGCTCCAACCACTTTCTTCTCAACCGCCTTACCTGATTTTTCAGAAGGACAAAGTCTCACTTTGGACTAACTCTTCTTTTCTACCTAAGGTGGTGTCAGAAGCTAGCTGCAGTCAGTCAGGTTACCAATTTCTTTCCAAAATTTTTCTAACAAAAGGAGAATATATGCTTCATTTACTAGATGTTCCTAGATAGCTCAAATTTTACATTCACAGAACCAAAGACTTAAGGAAATCAAAACAACTGTTTGTATTGTTTTCTAGAGCTAAATTTGGCACAACTGGCAGTATCAAAAAGTAATTCTATTCAGATGGCTAACTGATTCCATTGCCTTTGCTATTTACAAAAAACAAAGCGCCTGTCATTACAAAACATCGTAAGTTACACATCCCACCAGGTCTATGACCACTTTATCCGCTTTCTGGGCTAAAACTTATATAGTTGGCAATCTGAGCAGCTGCTACATGGTCAACACTCATACATTTGTAGCTTGTAACAAGTTGGATATATTGTCTAGGAGTAGATCAGATTTTGGCTCACAGTACTCCAGAGTATCCTTCCTTGTGGACCCTCACAAGATGATTCCAACTGGGGATTCTGCCCCATCTGCTGAGGAATGGACAAAAAGACAGCAGATATTATAGTTATATTGCTTACCATAACTCTGCATCTGTGTTCCAGGTTGTCAGATCATGACCTAGAGAGTGGTCAGTATTACTTAAGTCACAGGTACTGGCCCAAATGTTACATAGTCCGTCTCAACAGACTGTTGGTCCACACCCCGTTACAGTTCCTCCTTCAACTCTACCCCAGAGCTTGGAGTTGGAGTCTTCGGGAATGGTTACTGCTACGGCTGGAGGACGGATACCCCTTCTGTTCCTTCAGCCTCTACTCTTATCTCCTCTTGAGACCTTCCTTAGAGGGATTCGTGGTCGGGCTTCCATGGTCTCCTCCGAGGGGTGAGTAGCATTCGACCCTTGTCCGAACCCGCTCTTCCCCTTGGAGCCTCGGCCTTGGTGAGCTCGGCTCCGACATCTGCCTCGGAGACTTCCCTTTCGGTGGTCCCTGGAGTTCCTAGCTCTTCGGAGCGGGTTCTCTCGGACCTGCCTGGGAGGGGAGCATTCGAGGTGATGAAGAGTGTACTGGCCACTGGTATCAGTCAGCAGTCTGTTCCCGTAGCTCCTCCCTCTATAGTACCTGTTGACATCTCTGCCACTTCTCTTGCTACAGGACCCAGAGATCCTCCGCCTCAGGTTTCCCCATTGGGAATTTCCCCCTCTTCCGAGGATTCTCCTGATGTTTCGGGAGATCCTCCTAGGAAGAGGACTTGTAAGAGGAAGCATGTAGACTCCCGGTCTGTCACTTGGATACTGACTTTGATGAGTCAGAGGGATCCCCTAGATCCCTCTCTGAGGATGTCTCCTTCTCAGACATCCTAGAACTCCTGAAACAGAGGGGAAACTGGCCCACCAACAATCCCTCTGAGGATGAGTCAGTATACCTAGAGGCGTTTGGATCTCCGCCCTCCACATCCTGGGTGTCTCGCCTTCGACCCCTTATGCAGGTTATTGCACAGGCGTGGGCAGCTCCTGACTCTGTAGAGCCAGTCCCTAGGAGGCCTTCAAAATTTATCACTGCCCCGTGTGACAAACAATTCCTTACTAAGGGTGTCCCCGCTGATGCCATGGTGGTGGCTGCGCCACCAAAAGGAACTTGCAGATCCTTCCGTGCCCGTCCATCCTCCTAATAAGGACTCTAGGACCATGGATAGGTACGGTAAGCGGATGTTTTCCTCAGCGACCTTTGCTATGCGTTCGCTGAATTACCTATGTCACTTCACCAGACTCCAGAGGGATATCCTTAAGGAGCTGGGTGAAGTAGTTCAGGATCCTACAGCTGCAGGGGCTCAAGAAAAAATTGCTTCGCAGCTAGGAACCCTCAATTCCATTGCAAACTCCTCCATGCGGCTAATATCTTATGCGGATGGAGCAGTAGAGCCGCAGGTACAGGTGTGGCTCTTAGACGCCAAGCCTGGATGCGGCTATGTGATTTTGGATCCCTTTAAGGCGTCCTTCACAAATTCCCCCTTTGATGGGTCAGCTTTGTTTGGCCCTCAGGTGAAGGAAACCTTGACCAGGTGTGAGCAGGACGGCAAGACTCTTTCTGCTGTTGGAGTCCGTTTTCCACCCCTTCTAGACCTTATCCCAAAGGACAGAAGGTGGGAAAATGTGGTTCCGTAAATCCGAAGGAGTCACCCCGGATTCACGTGGTCAGTTTACCCCTAGAGGCAGAGGGGTAACAACAACAGACGCGCTCTAGAGGCAGAGGGGTCCAAGAACCAGGGAAACAGGGAGCCTCTCTGACAAGCCCTTTCAGCATCCCTGAGGTGTTGCCTGGCTGTCCCTCCTTGGAGGCAGTCGGGGAAGATTATCACTGTACCCAGAAGCCTGGCATTCCCTCACTCAAGACAGATGGGTACAGTCGATCATATCCAAGGGTTACATAATTCCT